>NC_051139.1:16805790-17155392 GCF_014839805.1 Manduca sexta
TTTAAGGTTAATTCTGTTTAAACCTAATGCTTAATATTGAGTCTAGTAGGTGATATAGGCTTTAGTTTAGTGGCACGTACCTTTATAATAATTCGCCGTTGCTGTTAAAAAAGGGGTTTTCAATTCGGCAGATTTTTTGTGAGTTACCACTATTTTATTCCAAATAGGAAACAATAATAAAGTCGATATTGAACATGTTAATCACACTATGAACTTAAATATAAAATATTAGTATTTTTTTCCAATTGGCGTAAAGTGTACAAAACGATACAACTTACCCCATTCGCTTAAACTTAATTTAAATAACTAAGAAAGTACAAACTATTGGTTTTATAGAGGAATCGATTTGCTATCTCTCTCACTCACGTTACGGTGGGAACGAAACAGCAATAGTTATCAGTAAAACAAATTAATTTTAAGGAACAGAGTAAGATTCTGCTAATAAAACACGAAGAGATGAATTTTATTGTTGGCACATTATATTGTTGTCTACTTATTTATTAAAACTACAGTAATTGAGTATTTAATTTGTGGTGGAAGCCACTACTTTAGGAGTGATAAACCTTAACAACGTACAAATATTGTGGCGATAAGCAAGTAATATCGGGTGAAATTCATCCTTTCGTGTTCTTTCTGAGATAAAAATATTCATGAGTATGCTGACTGGAAATCTTAAATCTCAAAAAAATATAAACAAATTACAATATAAGACAGTAATATATTCCTTAAAATCATTTCGATTTGTTCACACTACATCAGAGAGTCACACACACGGAGTATATCACGAAATACTAAATTAAATCACCCAAACGGTGTATAATATTGGTGTCACACATCCATATAATAGCCTCGAATGCACAAAATTGACCGTACACAACTCTTTTAGTACAACTAGATGTTAATTTGGCTGGCAACATCTTTTTACAGTGGGGAAAATGGGGTACTTTATACATATGAAAATTCAAAGTAATGTGTAAAATCAACTGTAGAGTTAGTTAGAAATAAATGCAATGAAAATCAGAACAATAATTGTGAATCACAGTTACAGATGACGAGTGTAGTGCAGCACCCCTGTAGTACTATTTGCATGTCTCATTGTATTAATTAATTATTTGTGAAATGCATTTTAATAAAAAATAAAATGCATTTCACAAATATTTTTTTAAATCAACGATTTTTTTTTCGCTAAGTGTAAAATTTGTTGCCAGCTAAATCAACTGAATATATTAATACAGTACAAGTTAATAACTAATATGTTACACTCACACGAAACCTAACTACATTAGTCAACAATAGTTTTCTAAGCAATGCTTATACAACTAAAATATAAAAGAGATTAATTGAGATTTCGTTTTATATTTTATTAAATAAACGACGTTGGTAGTTGTTCGAAAATGTTTAACCTATAATTGTAAATATTGCCGTTTTGATTGTCTAAAACTAAAGGTCATGTATCTTGAGAGAATGCTATTTCTTTTTACTTAAGTTTTTTTTCGAATACTGCACAACCAAGCGATAATATGAATCGTTTAATTCAAAGGTTTATTCATTTTTACCTTAACCATTGAAATACCTCTAAACATATTCATTTTTTATACTGTTCCACGGCTGCGCACAGGCCTCCTCTACTACTGAGAGTTGTAAGGCCTTAGTCCACCATGCTGTAGTGCAGATTAGTACAATTCACACATCTTCAAAATTCCTATAGAGAACTTCTCAGGTATGTAGCAGATTTTCTCACGATGATTCATTCAACATTAAAGCAAGAGATAATTCACAAAGAGTACACACATAATTTTGGATAAGTCAGTTATGTTTATGTCTGACTCCCATAGTGTAAACATAATAAATATAATTACGTAAAAACAACCAATTTAACTTTGAGCAAACATCAGCACACACGTTAAACATTTCCAAACACTCACCACGAAAGATCAACCAATTTTATATGAATAATTATTTTTATATTAATAAATTGAAAAATCCATCTTTTATTCGCACGCGTGGCATAAAATATCAAAGTTTAGTTTTAACAAATGAATATAGACTTTATTTACCTTGGATTTAAAATTGAAAGACAATTTTCAATCATTGAAATTAGCTTTAACTGCATACAGAACTACATAAATATTTTAGGGCGGTCAATGTCACCTCCAACTATATACTAATTACCCCAATAATTCGAACTGAAATAAGTCTATTCAAGTTGAAAATTGTCTTTCACAATATCCAAGATTGAAAAAATAATTTTCTAGTATCAATGATGCGTTTAAAATATAATCTCCTTAAATGTAATGATATGAAGCAAGCGCAAACGTTTAACAATTATATTTTCAAATAAATTTATTTTACATCGATGTCGATAAAACGCAAAACGCTTTAAAAAAATTATCGATATTTTTTCGTTACCTTTTTTTAGACCTTACCTTTTCTATCCCATTTTTAAACAAAGTTATTAAATTATGTCGATTTTTATTCTTTTGTCAATATTTTATAGTATCTACGAAAATTAAAATCAATGTTACATTTATTGATAACAATATTTTTTTTTACTATTTCGTATATTTTCTATTTAATCGTCATGCAGGAGATGAGGTACTACCATTTGATTATTATTAAAAAAAATCATTGCTTGTTTAAAAAATATGTATAGAGTGAAAGTCCTGTTATATTAAACGATCACTTTTTATCGATTTTTTTATTGATAAATAATCGTTTCACTTTTTCGGATAATATGAAAAATATTTCAGCATGACCAATTACAAATCAGTTTTACTTTATCAAATCAAAATACATTTGAACACTGCCGTAATTTATTATTCGAAAATGTCTTATTAAGACATCGTAGAAGGAAGGATAACATTGTTAGGAATATAAAAAAGGATCGATATTTCAAACTAACTAGCTTGATAGCCTCAAAAAATACTGATCAAACGGTAGAGTCGAGAATCGCGAGGTAGAAAATAAAACATTTAAATAATTATTAATAAGCCTAAAGTCTTTTGATTCGCTGTTTGGGTTCGAGATATTTCATAACATTTATTTGGTCCAAAATATTAAATTTAATAGAATCAAGAAAAAAAAAATAAGCCTCATAGTAGCTATATTTATCGAACATTTAGTTGTAATATTCTTTATAATAATCTTTTGTCTGTTAAATCAATATCATTAAGGAATTGTAAGTTTTGAATAATGATTGGTAACAATCGATACTCCGATTCTCGATTAAATTGAACACCGTACAATCTATTATCGATTGGATTTTATAAAAAAACATCTCTACTTTAGATGTTTCTGATCCCATTATTGGGATAATCAAAATAGTCAAATATAGTTTAGACTAGTTTCGATGTTATAAATAAATCGATTACAAAGAAATAATTGCAATGTGAAGTTAGTCCCGCCCTATACCTAATTTATTTTAAAAACAGTAGTCGATATTGCATGCATGTTTTAAGCATAATGAAATATATGTATATTGGAAGATTTGTAGCCAATATTGGCCCAATACCAACTATTTGGTGAATTGCCTATAAATTTTGAAATAAACGATATAATCGCCAATCGAATTTAACTATTTCAGAGTAACTGCCGCTTTCAATAATCAACGCCAATCTCAATCTTCGATCCGATTCCGAGAATGAACCAATCACAATAATTCATTTGTAAGTTCGTCACAATATTCTTTGTTGTTGATTGGTCATTTTTTGAGATAGATCGAAAAAATCGATTGGGATCGTTTATTGAAAACGGCTGTTAGTCATACAGCCGTGCGGAGTCAGGTCCGTGGCATGATTGTCTTTTCATTACCGACTGAGCACTCATAGAAACTATAACATAAGTGTTTTACATTCCTATTTTTTTTTGTCACCGACAGATCAGACTCAACACGACATACAACCTATCAGAATGTAACGATCGTGAATAATATTAAAATCTTATAAATTCGAATAATTTGCCGTCGTCCTATACACTACATTCATAACCATTCTTTTCATTCTTCTTGCTGCCAATTATATATCTAACAGAGCGTAAGTGAGCTTTAGTTTACCACCATTTATTTTTTATTTTTTGACCTGAACGAACAGATCTGTCACTTAATGTAAAATAATCTACACTGAATATCAAAACTCAATATTTAGTTGGTGGTAGCATAAAAAAACATACGAAAACTCTCTAATCCGTATTAAATTAAACAAACGGAAGCTAACAACTGGCAACGAGCGTTTTTTTAACTTCACTTTTTCGCGTTTTTTCAACCGCGGTTCAAACGCTCGTCGGTCACACGCAAACTGCGAACGGTTTGAACAGCGCTGCCTCTAATATTCAGTTAGATTGTTGTATGGATGCGAGGAACGCCGGGTCGACGGACGCCACCTTCGCAGTGAGGAACGCGTGCATACAGAACAACAGGCTCTGCAGGATCTGACACTCCAGCTCCTAGAAAAGGATCAATATTCTATAATTTTGTAGTGAAAGTATTGTTTGAAGACTTGTAGCCTGATTAAAGCGGCTCGAAAGTAGATTTATCCGACTATATCCCAGCAATCATTTGGCAATAGTATTCTTTCTATTTAGCATTATAATTAACATGATTGTACCCTAATGAACACGGGACTCTGTCATATGACACTTCAATATTTAAAATATTTAGTAATTTCTATACTTGCCGATCACATTATCCATAAGTTTAATAACGCCTAGTCGAGAAACTTCATGGCGATATCAGTACTTTCAAATAATAATGATGCAAAAAAGTACTCACTTTAGTCTCAATAAGTTTGGTCTCCGCATCCTGAAAATGCAGTTTTAGTTTCGACTTGCCGTCGTCACTCGAACCTCGCAACTGCGAGAACCTGCAATAGTCCAAATAAATTTAAATTAATCAGAATTATAATATTATTATTTATTATTATTAACTTTTAGACTGAAAGTAATCAAAATAACCTTATAGAGGTTACAATTAAAAACATATAAAAACTTGAAGTAGTAGAACCCCGTATTTTTAAGAATACAGCACAGTCATCCTCACCGATGAGCCTGAAAGAGTGGTGTAGAGATTTATCTCTACTAGAAAGAACCGAGTATGATAGTACCTGTATGCCCAGACGGGGGGCGCCCCCGGCGTGGCGTCGCTGAGGGAGAAGCCGGCCGCCCAGTCCAGCGTGAGTCCCGCCGCGCGGCCGCAGTGCACCACTGTGAACGTTTTTTTCTGAAACAATATTTTTAAATAAGTTTTGTGATCTTGAGTAGTATGGACTAGTGGACTCTATATCTCCATAGATTTATAATAAATTTTTAGAGAATATATTATGCGGAGTCATGTCATGTCAATGGCCGCAGGATGTCCACTGCTGAACATGGGCCTACTCCAAAGATTTCCAGATGAACCCAACAAGAATATTATCACTACGTTTTAGATTGACTTATTGTAAGTGGCCCGCATTCAGCGACCTCCTGCGAATTTTATGAGATTATCTGTCCACCTCGTGGGCCGACGCCCGACGCTGCGCTAGCCAGTATGCGGAGTATAAAATTCTTTTTGCAGAATTCGACGGATACCATTTTTGAAACATCCTTGTCAATGTCAACAGAATATTTTTAGCAGAGTAATTTAAAAATTGAATTGAATTGAGTAACTTTTAGTAATTATGTTGATCAATCCGATGCTTTGTGATTAAGTAAAGTAGTAAAGTAGAGTTAAGTAATAAAAAATGGATTACACGAGCGGGAACCACGTGTGCATGATGCCCAAGGAGTTGCCGTGCAGAAACGTGTCGCCTACTGCCGGCTTCTTTAGACGACAAGTTCGTACACAATTAATTATATCAGTCCACACACATTGTTAGCTCTAAAGCCTTTGCTAGGTAAGGTCAGCTTTCTATTATAATTTGAGTTGATAACATCGGTTGGTAAGCTTGGCATATTTTAGTCGGAATTCCTTTGTTAAATTCTTATGTAGTCATTAACGATGTTTTTCTTGCCTAAAGCAATAATACCATTCATTGAGCAATAATTCTAGTAGGAGGTCAATGATGGTAATTATTTATATGAACTTTAATCATACTAAATCTCACACTCTTTCGGGCGCTCAATCTGCTTAAGTGGGTATACAAATTTTTCTTCACGTATTAACATATAGATCAATTATTAATCAATCAGAGCTTTTACGAAGACTTTAAATACGTTCCAAGTCTTAACCTTTTCTAATTTCAGTTGTGTAAGATCCGCCGTCAGATGTTGCCGAGCGCGTGGCACCACGGCACGGCGCTGTTCCTCCGCAGCCACAAGAGTCTCCTGCTGGAGTGCGAGCGACAACTCCGCAAGAGCCATTGGCTCGTCTGGCATCCGTACAGCGCCATCAAGTTCTACTGGGACTGTGCGGTCGTGTTCCTCAACTTCGCTGCCTTCTTCTATATGCCGTTGCAGGTGTTTTACAATTGTAAGTTTTGAAGACTTCTGGATTTAGAAATGCTGTATGTTAGATGTACCAGTTTCAGACAGCAGTGTTCCCAAACTCGCTGGGCTTCACTCAATCGGTCTATTGCCAACTGTGCGAGGGCAAGATTGCCTTTTTAATTGATTGTCGTTGTCTTTGTAAAGCACCGGAGCTACAGTAAATGGATATAGATATTCTTTATAAAAATGAAGAGATGTAGAGACGACCTAAATTCATTGTAAATTAACAGTTTAGTTCCCTACTTACTATATACAAATTGTATTCCTTGGTAGTACTCTCGTACAAAGTCTACATTCCAGGTCCGGACCCCTACGACCCGTTCATCCTATTCGTGGATTCCGTGGCCTTCCTGGACATCGTGTTACACTTCCTAACTGGCTACGTGGATGAAGACAACAGGGTGATCATCCTCAAGCTTCGCTCCATAGCCATCCACAGGCTTCGAACAACCTTCATTTTCGAAATCATCGGGGCGTTACCACTCCAACTAATACAGCCGTTTGAAAACTGCCAATACCCTTCCCATACAGTGTTCTTTATCTTCAAGCTGTTCCGTCTGGTGACCCTGCAGCGGAAGTGGAAGAACATGTTGGCGCAACTCGGCCTGTCGTACGTCTCCAAAATGGCTCTGACTGTTGGCTTGGAAGTGTTAAGGTTCTTCCATTGGATGACCTTCGTCCACTACCAGATTCCCGCGCTGTGTGTGCATTTCTACGAGATGGACGCTAAGATGCTGATCTGGTTGAAGCGGTTTAACGTTGTTGATATCGAACAGAACTCCATATTTCAGAAATACACGACAAATTTGTTTCTTGTGTGTGGGGTGTGCATAGGCGCGGGGTACTACAGTCCTATAGACGACCACCTCATCCCTCAGATGCTGTTGACAGCCCTCATGAGTCTTATTGGCTTGATCTTCTTGACGTATTCGTTCACTTATCTGCTGCGATTAGTCATCTACACCCAATTCGAGATGTATCTCTTCAACGGGAGATACAAGGAGCTTGAGGAGTACATGGTGTTCAAACGCTTGCCCAAATTCTTGCAAAGGAAGATCAAACTGTTCATAAACTATAAATTCGACGGGCATTACTTCAACGAGGAGTCGATTATGAACACGATCACGGAGCAAATCAAGCAGGACATCAACATGCACTGCTGCAAGCTGCTGGTGATGAACGTGCCGCTGTTTCAGGACCTGCCCATTGCTCTCATCAACAGCATCATATTCAGCATGCAGCGCATTCTGTACATGCCCGGTGAGGCAAGTATACTGTGTTTACTAATACTAGCTGGGTATTATACCTACCATCCCACTCCTGAGAGCGGGCCTCTACTATTGAGGTATACTATACGTTTGGGATGTCATATATATCATCAATATCATCTTATGTTATATTCACTAAACTCGAAGATTTAACAAAAGTTCTGTTCTAGACGGTCGTGAGTTACGGACAACCTGGGAGCTCAATATATTTAATATCGTCTGGTACTGTTGCTGTTATGGATTCAACCGGCAGAGAGGTATGAATCAAACAAAACTAAATACATTTCAATAATAATGGATTTCTTTAAGGCAGGCAAGTCATTCCCCAATTTAATTTAAAATGCTCTCGCCAATTTGAGGTATTACGTTGAGTGTAATTCCAAGTAATTTAATAGACTATCAGCACGTTTGTCTTTTTTTTTATAATCTGAGGTGGCGCATTTGAGAGACGGCGCCTTCTTCGGTGAGACCTGTCTGCTCCGACCAGGAACGCTTCGTACCGCGACCATCATAGCTCTTGAGATAACCGAGATTTATAAGTAAGTGTAAAGTCTAGAAATACATTTACTTTTGAATTTGACTTTTATAGGAGTAGAGTTGCGAGCAGGACTTAGGAGGGGAATCATAACAATAAAAAGGTCGTGTCGCTCCTTTTAAATAAAAAGAATATTATAGTGTGAGCAGCGCGGAGTTCCAGCGCCGCCTGCAGCCCTACCCGCACCTCAAGCGCCGCCTCGACGACGCCGCGCTGCGCCCGCGCCCCACACACTCACACAACGCTGCGCACACGCTGCTGCACTGACCACCAGCCGATACCTCTATCCGCTGTAGTGTATGGACTGTACGGCGCGCTCGCGCATGCGTGTTGTCAGTGTGAGTTCCAGCGCCGCCTGCAGCCCTACCCGCACCTCAAGCGCCGCCTCGACGACGCCGCGCTGCGCCCGCGCCCCACACACTCACACAACGCTGCGCACACGCTGCTGCACTGACCACCAGCCGATACCTCTATCCGCTGTAGTGTATGGACTGTACGGCGCGCTCGCGCATGCGTGTTGTCAGTGTGAGTTCCAGCGCCGCCTGCAGCCCTACCCGCACCTCAAGCGCCGCCTCGACGACGCCGCGCTGCGCCCGCGCCCCACACACTCACACAACGCTGCGCACACGCTGCTGCACTGACCACCAGCCGATACCTCTATCCGCTGTAGTGTATGGACTGTACGGCGCGCTCGCGCATGCGTGTTGTCAGTGTGAGTTCCAGCGCCGCCTGCAGCCCTACCCGCACCTCAAGCGCCGCCTCGACGACGCCGCGCTGCGCCCGCGCCCCACACACACACACAACGCTGCGCACACGCTGCTGCACTGACCACCAGCCGATACCTCTATCCGCTGTAGTGTATGGACTGTACGGCGCGCTCGCGCATGCGTGTTGTCAGTGTGAGTTCCAGCGCCGCCTGCAGCCCTACCCGCACCTCAAGCGCCGCCTCGACGACGCCGCGCTGCGCCCGCGCCCCACACACTCACACAACGCTGCGCACACGCTGCTGCACTGACCACCAGCCGATACCTCTATCCGCTGTAGTGTATGGACTGTACGGCGCGCTCGCGCATGCGTGTTGTCAGTGTGAGTTCCAGCGCCGCCTGCAGCCCTACCCGCACCTCAAGCGCCGCCTCGACGACGCCGCGCTGCGCCCGCGCCCCACACACTCACACAACGCTGCGCACACGCTGCTGCACTGACCACCAGCCGATACCTCTATCCGCTGTAGTGTATGGACTGTACGGCGCGCTCGCGCATGCGTGTTGTCAGTGTGAGTTCCAGCGCCGCCTGCAGCCCTACCCGCACCTCAAGCGCCGCCTCGACGACGCCGCGCTGCGCCCGCGCCCCACACACTCACACAACGCTGCGCACACGCTGCTGCACTGACCACCAGCCGATACCTCTATCCGCTGTAGTGTATGGACTGTACGGCGCGCTCGCGCATGCGTGTTGTCAGTGTGAGTTCCAGCGCCGCCTGCAGCCCTACCCGCACCTCAAGCGCCGCCTCGACGACGCCGCGCTGCGCCCGCGCCCCACACACTCACACAACGCTGCGCACACGCTGCTGCACTGACCACCAGCCGATACCTCTATCCGCTGTAGTGTATGGACTGTACGGCGCGCTCGCGCATGCGTGTTGTCAGTGTGAGTTCCAGCGCCGCCTGCAGCCCTACCCGCACCTCAAGCGCCGCCTCGACGACGCCGCGCTGCGCCCGCGCCCCACACACTCACACAACGCTGCGCACACGCTGCTGCACTGACCACCAGCCGATACCTCTATCCGCTGTAGTGTATGGACTGTACGGCGCGCTCGCGCATGCGTGTTGTCAGTGTGAGTTCCAGCGCCGCCTGCAGCCCTACCCGCACCTCAAGCGCCGCCTCGACGACGCCGCGCTGCGCCCGCGCCCCACACACTCACACAACGCTGCGCACACGCTGCTGCACTGACCACCAGCCGATACCTCTATCCGCTGTAGTGTATGGACTGTACGGCGCGCTCGCGCATGCGTGTTGTCAGTGTGAGTTCCAGCGCCGCCTGCAGCCCTACCCGCACCTCAAGCGCCGCCTCGACGACGCCGCGCTGCGCCCGCGCCCCACACACTCACACAACGCTGCGCACACGCTGCTGCACTGACCACCAGCCGATACCTCTATCCGCTGTAGTGTATGGACTGTACGGCGCGCTCGCGCATGCGTGTTGTCAGTGTGAGTTCCAGCGCCGCCTGCAGCCCTACCCGCACCTCAAGCGCCGCCTCGACGACGCCGCGCTGCGCCCGCGCCCCACACACTCACACAACGCTGCGCACACGCTGCTGCACTGACCACCAGCCGATACCTCTATCCGCTGTAGTGTATGGACTGTACGGCGCGCTCGCGCATGCGTGTTGTCAGTGTGAGTTCCAGCGCCGCCTGCAGCCCTACCCGCACCTCAAGCGCCGCCTCGACGACGCCGCGCTGCGCCCGCGCCCCACACACTCACACAACGCTGCGCACACGCTGCTGCACTGACCACCAGCCGATACCTCTATCCGCTGTAGTGTATGGACTGTACGGCGCGCTCGCGCATGCGTGTTGTCAGTGTGAGTTCCAGCGCCGCCTGCAGCCCTACCCGCACCTCAAGCGCCGCCTCGACGACGCCGCGCTGCGCCCGCGCCCCACACACTCACACAACGCTGCGCACACGCTGCTGCACTGACCACCAGCCGATACCTCTATCCGCTGTAGTGTATGGACTGTACGGCGCGCTCGCGCATGCGTGTTGTCAGTGTGAGTTCCAGCGCCGCCTGCAGCCCTACCCGCACCTCAAGCGCCGCCTCGACGACGCCGCGCTGCGCCCGCGCCCCACACACTCACACAACGCTGCGCACACGCTGCTGCACTGACCACCAGCCGATACCTCTATCCGCTGTAGTGTATGGACTGTACGGCGCGCTCGCGCATGCGTGTTGTCAGTGTGAGTTCCAGCGCCGCCTGCAGCCCTACCCGCACCTCAAGCGCCGCCTCGACGACGCCGCGCTGCGCCCGCGCCCCACACACTCACACAACGCTGCGCACACGCTGCTGCACTGACCACCAGCCGATACCTCTATCCGCTGTAGTGTATGGACTGTACGGCGCGCTCGCGCATGCGTGTTGTCAGTGTGAGTTCCAGCGCCGCCTGCAGCCCTACCCGCACCTCAAGCGCCGCCTCGACGACGCCGCGCTGCGCCCGCGCCCCACACACTCACACAACGCTGCGCACACGCTGCTGCACTGACCACCAGCCGATACCTCTATCCGCTGTAGTGTATGGACTGTACGGCGCGCTCGCGCATGCGTGTTGTCAGTGTGAGTTCCAGCGCCGCCTGCAGCCCTACCCGCACCTCAAGCGCCGCCTCGACGACGCCGCGCTGCGCCCGCGCCCCACACACTCACACAACGCTGCGCACACGCTGCTGCACTGACCACCAGCCGATACCTCTATCCGCTGTAGTGTATGGACTGTACGGCGCGCTCGCGCATGCGTGTTGTCAGTGTGAGTTCCAGCGCCGCCTGCAGCCCTACCCGCACCTCAAGCGCCGCCTCGACGACGCCGCGCTGCGCCCGCGCCCCACACACTCACACAACGCTGCGCACACGCTGCTGCACTGACCACCAGCCGATACCTCTATCCGCTGTAGTGTATGGACTGTACGGCGCGCTCGCGCATGCGTGTTGTCAGTGTGAGTTCCAGCGCCGCCTGCAGCCCTACCCGCACCTCAAGCGCCGCCTCGACGACGCCGCGCTGCGCCCGCGCCCCACACACTCACACAACGCTGCGCACACGCTGCTGCACTGACCACCAGCCGATACCTCTATCCGCTGTAGTGTATGGACTGTACGGCGCGCTCGCGCATGCGTGTTGTCAGTGTGAGTTCCAGCGCCGCCTGCAGCCCTACCCGCACCTCAAGCGCCGCCTCGACGACGCCGCGCTGCGCCCGCGCCCCACACACTCACACAACGCTGCGCACACGCTGCTGCACTGACCACCAGCCGATACCTCTATCCGCTGTAGTGTATGGACTGTACGGCGCGCTCGCGCATGCGTGTTGTCAGTGTGAGTTCCAGCGCCGCCTGCAGCCCTACCCGCACCTCAAGCGCCGCCTCGACGACGCCGCGCTGCGCCCGCGCCCCACACACTCACACAACGCTGCGCACACGCTGCTGCACTGACCACCAGCCGATACCTCTATCCGCTGTAGTGTATGGACTGTACGGCGCGCTCGCGCATGCGTGTTGTCAGTGTGAGTTCCAGCGCCGCCTGCAGCCCTACCCGCACCTCAAGCGCCGCCTCGACGACGCCGCGCTGCGCCCGCGCCCCACACACTCACACAACGCTGCGCACACGCTGCTGCACTGACCACCAGCCGATACCTCTATCCGCTGTAGTGTATGGACTGTACGGCGCGCTCGCGCATGCGTGTTGTCAGTGTGAGTTCCAGCGCCGCCTGCAGCCCTACCCGCACCTCAAGCGCCGCCTCGACGACGCCGCGCTGCGCCCGCGCCCCACACACTCACACAACGCTGCGCACACGCTGCTGCACTGACCACCAGCCGATACCTCTATCCGCTGTAGTGTATGGACTGTACGGCGCGCTCGCGCATGCGTGTTGTCAGTGTGAGTTCCAGCGCCGCCTGCAGCCCTACCCGCACCTCAAGCGCCGCCTCGACGACGCCGCGCTGCGCCCGCGCCCCACACACTCACACAACGCTGCGCACACGCTGCTGCACTGACCACCAGCCGATACCTCTATCCGCTGTAGTGTATGGACTGTACGGCGACGCTCGCGCATGCGTGTTGTCAGTGTGAGTTCCAGCGCCGCCTGCAGCCCTACCCGCACCTCAAGCGCCGCCTCGACGACGCCGCGCTGCGCCCGCGCCCCACACACTCACACAACGCTGCGCACACGCTGCTGCACTGACCACGTGGCCACTACTAACCCATATCTCTATATTACGTAATAAATATTCTCATATTGGAGATCACATTGTTTTAATTATTGTTTTTATATTTTGTTTATACGACTCACTTCTTGATACCTAATGGTGAGTTCAGTGGGGTTTGAATAGAATACCGAATGATGAGTGGTGATTATTTATCGTCAATCGACACAATAATACCAGCTTGAATGACGAAATGATGACAGTTCTACCACTTTGCGGATCAAAGTAAGTTAAGAATATGCACTCACACCAAGTCGTACGACGGCGCCGACGATGCTGGCGGTCCAGGCGGCCTCGACGCGCAGCAGGTCGCGGCGCGTGTCTGCGCTGAAGTACCTCGGGCCCGGCGCCACCACTCCCCCCACCCCACCCACTCCCGCGCCGCTGCTCTGCACCAGGAAGCAGTGTTGCCGCCAGTCCACCGTCTCGCTTTCTTTCACCGTGCGGAACATCGTCTGGTACACCTTCAGGCTCTCTGGGCATTTCGCCAGCTCGCTTATATTCATCTGCACAACAGAAAACATCATCATAAAATCTATATCTATATGTATAAAAATTAATCCCTGTTTCCCTTGGACACGCCATCACGCGTGAACGGCTGGACCGATTTAACTTTTAAAATATAAATTTTATATAACTGTCAATTGTTTGAAATAACTGTCAGCGATTGACAAAATGTGCGCTGCAAATTTATAGTTAAGGCGGGACAACGTTTGTCCGGTCGAAACAAATGAGTCAATTCAAAAGTTGGCTTACCGGCGGCACATCGAAGAGCATGACGTCTGTGCCCTTGAGCACGAGGAACTTGGGCCGGTAGGTCTGCCACGGCTGCGCGGGCGACAGCACGCCCTCGTGCACCCAGCCCATGTACTCCATGCGCTCGCCCACGCACAGCTGCCGGTTCAGCACCTTCATCTGCGCACACGTACATACATACTGTATTAATAATATGTTGACGCAATGTCAATAATGTGGCATCAGTAAGCTTTATTATAACTCATACAAATGAAGTGTTGCGGTCTCAATAAAACGTTGAGAACGGTGTTCAAAAATGCCCAGAGACCAGATGCGCGCGTTTTTGGGTAGATGCACAACCGCATTGGACCATCGCTCCGCCAATCAGACGCAAGCGTCCCTGTTCAAACGAGGTGATGTTTGTAACTATTTGAGTTTAATGATTGTCAGTACATTCGATACAATTTTAATAATTATACTCTTTTGGAGTTGGGATACTGAAAATTTGAAGGTCTGTATTATTTTCGCTTTATTCGAAACGGTTCTTTAGGGATTTTCAGAGCTTTCTAAACTTGATTCTTCTTTGATGATAATCTCATTTCCTCGTTCTTCGTCGATAAGTCTAGCTACTTCCATCAGCCTATGTACCGGCTGACGGACCCCAATAAAGTAACAAGACGCAGTTTTTATATTATAATTTTTCCCTACGTTTCGAAGATTTTTCAGTCTTCGTAGTCACGGGGCGGACTGAGGTGTAAAATAATAAAGGAGGTGAGGTGAGGTGAAGTGAAGTGAAGTGAAGTGAAGTGAGGTGAGGTGAGGTGAGGTGAGGTGCAGGTCATCGGAAAAGTCAGGATAAGAGTAAGTTACAATATCTACCTACATTTAACAATTTTTTTTTAATTTTAATATAAAACCGCGATAAAATCCGTAAAATAATTTTATTTCAATGTCTAACATTCGCGCAAACAAAATTTCCGGCACCACTTAGTCGTTTTTATTGCACCTCCATTCACCACTTTTATGACCTCTCTTTGCCCATCTTTTAATTGTCCACATTTGTCACGTTTGTTCTTTAGTACGGACTGATGGACCCCTGTAGAACACGGACCAACCAGCCTGTATTAAGCAACACATGGGCATATCTACCGTAGAGACTGCTCCTCTTGCTAGAAGAAGACTTACACGCCATAATATAGATCTTGTAAGGTTTATTTATTGAAAGTAAACATTTCTTGTACATGAATCAGGGCCTTAGATTTTTTATGGTGGGTAAAAAAATTTACATGAGCTACTTCTGTGGTCGTTTAATTTCTTTATTCTTCGCTGATGTCTCTCCGTCGTGCTACCCACATCAGGCGAGACACCGACTGGTGCCCCACCATAGAGGGCCCACTAGTCGGTATCTGGCAAGACGTGAGCATGTGCCCTGCAATGAGTTCTTCTGTTGCTCGGTTAACAATGATAAATTCAGTTCTTTACACATTTTAAAATCTACATTATATTAATCTCGGAATTACTATTTTGGCCCTGGGACTGCGTCACGATGGAGGATGAGGAAAAAAGCTAAAATAATATATTTCGAATAGACCCAAATGCCATCCGAGATAATAAAACAAAAATAAAATGAAACTTAAAGTTAACGAATTACGGTTGAAATTGGTGCACAAGGCGACCACTTGATTAAAGTGTTCGTGTACCTGTAAGTTGGTGAGTCCGATGATGTTGTCGGAGATGCTCTTGAGCCACTGCGAGAGGGCCACAGGATCGTCGACGTGGATGATGCCAGTCGTGAGGTGTGGGCGGGCGCCACGTACCTGCACACACACACACACACAATTCGTAAGTAAAGACAAGAGTGTTACTTTACACAGAGATTTAAAGCATGGTAATAATAAAATTTAATATTGATCAAATATTTTTCATCGATTTTTTCTAAATTATCAAATCAACAAAAATTAAAACATTGAATAACATAGAAATATAAAAACATTAAAACACATAGAGGGAAATTTTTAGATTATGTAAGCCGAACATATTTAAAACACACCCTGTATGTATAGACAGAGTGTTGTTTTTACCTCAAATGCTCCGGGTCTAAGTTTGTCCGTGCCCATCACGTATCGCGTCACATAACCCATCATCAGAGGAACTGAAACATGAAAAAAAATCTATTTTTACATTTTTTTTTTTTAATATTTTGTCTGTTGTATTGAGAGTCCGGTATATTGTCCGTTTCTGTGGATATGCAAAGAATTCGGGGCTAGGCACTATGAGATTCAATATATAGATATAGTGTATTTTAAAAAGATCAGGGATTAGTATATTTAATTATAATAATAATAATATTAATTATTATTATTATTTCACATGTCAATGTAAAAAAGAGTTGTGCGTGCGCAACTTTTTTGTTTGGTTTGTTAGGTTGTAGGATATCTGAATTTTTTGAATAGAGAAATGTTAATATCTGACCGGAGACGACGTCGACCCACTCCCGGGCGCCGTCGTGCCGCTCGGAGGCGGCGGACAGGGCGGACAGGGCGGAGGTGGCGGAGGGCGGCCGGCTCGGCTCCTCCGCCTCGCACCACGCGCTCTGCCAACACACACTCACAGGCTTAGAAACATCAACATTTCCTCCTTCACTGATTCACTACAGTTTTTTTGGAACGGATATCTCAATATGATGAAACTTTCATGAACATATAATTCTGTCGACTTGTGAGGTTTTTGAGCTTGCGTAGATAGACTTTCCGCCACAGTTTCATGCAAATTATTGCTACGATTGTATTGCGTAAATAATATCCCTTGTGCGCCTGGCTGATCTCCTTTGGATTGACCGTGATCGATATTCGACTAGGAGAGTATTATTTTATTTATAGATGGTAGTTATATATGATATAGTGTGATAAGCTTTCCACTATTACAAAGGACGGAAACCTCAATTAATAACTAATGCTATTTAACAATGTACGCATTACTTTAATAAATGCTGTTTTCTTTAAGTTGGTTGTGCATCAGAATATGACCATCCTTACTTATTTATTAATAGACACACCAACGATTTATAATCCAATATATACATATGAAAGATCCACAATATTAGGCACTTATTCTTGGTGACAAACCTTTACATGTATATACAACACTATCCGCTTTACACTCATCTCTAACCTTAATGTATAATATGTTCGAGAGCCTTAACTATATAAATACTATGTGCTATGTACATGATCACACATCCGACTCACCTGCCAGCCGCCGTTGGTGTGTTCGCTCTTCTCGGAGTTGCAGTTGGCGTCGACAGTGTTGTGGTGCGAGGGGTGGTCGTCGCCGGTGCTGCTGTCCGTGTCCGACGCGCCGTCCGCCGCCGCTAGCGAAACCGACTCGTCAATATATTGTGGATGATTTAAACTCTATAATAACTCCTCAAACTCCGCGATGGCCCTCTTCGGCGCATTAGGGACGGCTTCCTCTGAGGGAAGTGTCTAAGTCTTCGTGCGCAGCTGCCTGATGCGGCCCGGCTCCTAAGGGAAGGGGGGTCAGAAGCCCCCGCGCAACCGGAGGACGCTCTCATCGTCAGCGGCAGCATGAGGCCTACCTTCCACGCTGCCGTCCATCCCGGGGGTCACCACAATGGCCTAAACATGCTCAACCTGCACCAGAGGCGGACAGCGCCCTGCTGCCCGCCGACAGCCCCTATTAGTCGCCTCTTACGACAGGCAGGGGATATTGTGGTGGAATTCTCCAAACCCCCTCCAGTCTACAGGGTGGACTATTATAACTCCTCCTAAACAAGGATCGGCAGTGGCACTGTATGACACCGAGTGGTGAAGCTCAGCGGGTCTCGTCAAATTTCGTCGTATTAAATTTTAAAGGCCGAAATATCCATGCATATTAATTATTTTTACGTTTTTCTTTCAACTGCGAGAACTAATCACTAACTAGACGTGAATTTAAATTCTTTACTTGTCAATACTTGTTTAGTTACCCAGATTAAAGGTGAAACAAAATGTATGAGAAATGGACCTTAAGCTATAACCTTAAGTCAATTAACATTACACCCATCGATTTGATTGATTATTTAAATCACACCCTATAATATAGAATCCATAAATTTTTTGTTTTAATTCAATATAATAAAAAATTTAAACAAAAATTCCATTATTTCCATTTCATACTTATTATCACAATTATATTCGACTTTAAATAATATATGTATAAGTGAATGTTGATAAATGCACTCTATCGAAATCTGGTTACCCGCGCCATTCCGTAACTTTGAATTAAATATTAAACAAGATCTAAATCATTTTATATTTACGTACAACAAAATAGTTTTTCTGCAATATAACATTAAGTCCACCAAATAACTTGTAGTATACAAGGCGACATATCTGTAAGGTGATCAGGGCCCTTATTCTGTATGATAGTGTAAACGCGTAACGCTGCCGTGTCATGTTATCTTCGAGAAATGTGCGTGGAATGGTATTCTGTAAGCCAAATTTCTATAGTACTAAACATGATGGATTGTGTTACGTGCTTGTTACGCACTGTCAAAATAACGTGCGGGATAGAGAATAAGGCCCCAGCATTAAATAGAACTCTTGACATCGCGTGTTTCCTAACATTCACTTATAGCCTTTTATTTAAACCGTTGTTTTTTTTATTTAAACAAAGTCAAATATTTTTATTTCTTTGGTTTTGAGTAAAACCTCATTAACAGCGGTTTTCAATAAACGATCCCAATCTCCATCTTCAATCCGATCGAGAATGAACCAATCAAAATCACTCATTAGTAATGTCAAAAAAATCTTTATTCTGATTAGTACATTTTGAGATAGATAAAAAAAGCGATCGGGATCGTTTATTGAAAATGGCGGTTAGAAGAAGCAATTATTGGAAGCGACAATAGTATGCAATTATTGCTTAAAAAAGTAACCCCGTCTAAACTTGCCGCAATGGCGACGCAATTCTCACCTGCGTTGACGTATACGAGTTTTTAAAAAACCAGACAGATATTAAAAAACAATTATTCTTGTGAAATAAATTGTGATTGTGGTAACGAACCCAGTAACAATATCTAACAGCACCCATTAAGTTGAAAAGGTTGGGGATAACGATACACCAGTAATTGGACCTCTAGATCTTGCTTGCCATTGAAAAAGCATACTCCTATGGACTGCAAAGGGTTATTGCTTACCTTGCTTCTGCAGGAATGGCGTGGCTGCCCTATAATGCTTGACAGTCAGCACCACTATGTCTCCAGCGTTCCGCAGGATGTTGACCGCGTCGTCATGCTTGCACGCGGTTATGTACTCACCGTTCACTGGAATACACAAGCCGTGGGACCTCAATGTATTACGGTATTACTGCCGTGATATCTTGAGTTTGATTATCGGTCGGATAATATCATATCGGAGTCTGGAGTTTATATGGCGATAGACTCGACCCCTATCACACTATGAGACGGAATAGCCATGAAGCAAAGTGGATGCATTATTTGCACCTCTGTGTTCGAGGAAAAAGGCATGAGTGTAAGTATGGATAATTGAACCTATTATGTTATTCTAGACTGCCTCGGTGGCGTAGTTGTATTGCACGTCCGGTACAATAGCGCTCTGAGGTCCTGGGTTCGAATCCCGGGTCGGGCAAAGTGATATTTGGGTTTTTCTGCTCAGTATCAGCCCGGAGTCTGGAATTTGTGCCCGATATGGCGATAGGCTCGCCCCCTATCACATCATGGGACGGAACATACTTGGCGAAAAGTGGGTGCCATAGTTGCGCCTCTGCATACCCCTTCGGGGATAAAATGCGTGATGTTATGTATGTTATTCTATCAGCTTTCTATCTTGGTAATATTAATACTTTATCGAAATTGGATGGTGTCTGATACCTATTGGCTCTACTTAGGGGCTAATGCCACACTGCTAAAGCATTCAGTTTGAAAATTGGGTCATAAATAACATTTCGTAAACTCGAAAGCCGATGCTACCAACCAAGCATGCCTTAGTTGCTAACCAAGTATACCCTATCAAATAAACTAAACAATAACTATACATTTGCAATTAGCAATAAATTGCATCATACGAAGCCTGCGTGATATAACATTTAATACTATTACGCTTGTAACACGCGACGATCCGCTTAGTTACTAAGAATAGGACGCCCTCCCTCCCGCTCTCCCACGTACAGTGCTTTATTGGCCTCAATTGCATTGTTTAAACACAGAGACATGATGTTGACCTGATGTTTTGAACTGATTGTAATGTTTTGAATAAGGCTTAGAATAAATACAATGAGTAACATTCAAAACACAATACCTATATAGTCCTGCTGCATAATTAGGGGTAGGCAGAAGCCATCGGCGCAACTAGTAGTCGATGGAAACGAGTGATCCTAATACCAATGCACATTGTCTAATTTCTTTTACATGAATGTCAAACTATGTAGATACAATAATTGATACCTTTAATAACTGCATCGCCGACAAACAGCTGCCCCGTCTGGTCGGCCGCCTGGTCCTTGTATATCTTGGAGATGAGGATCGGCAGCTTGTGCTCCGCGCCGCCCTTTATACTCAAACCCAGCCCGCCCACCTTCTGCCGGTTTATTTGCACCATCCGTTCCTGGAAGAGATGATGATGACAAGAACTTCCAGGTGCGTGTACACTGGCAGTAATATTTAATTAGTGTATTATGTGGTATGTTGTGTACTCACCCTGGCGTGTGGCACGGACTTGTCTCGCGGCGGCTGCTGCACAGGCAGCTCGCGCTGCACGGTCACCGCGTCCATGGTGAGCACGAGCCGCGCCGGCCGCGGGCGCGACTTGCCGTCCGACACCTGCACCATGCCTGTCCGGATCTGAACACACCACCACTCTTTATACTCGTATATCAATACATAACTAGATGGTGTGTTCCTACTACTACATAGATATAAATAGCAGCTAATACGTAAATAAAATATGAAATAAAATTATTAAGGTTTTACAATGTCTGTGTAAAAACAAATCATCAGATATAATATAAAGCAGCCACATACAAGTCAAGCTCTCAAATAAGCAACTGTACTGAGTACTTTTAAAGTCAGAAATTGCAAAAACTTTTTTCAAACATTTTGTATTAAATCCGATTCAATTTCGCACAGACATAACAAAACTATGTAATCAACTATGATTGACTGACTTTTTTTTCAGCAAAGTAAATTAAGATACTAACATTTTATTAAGTAATTACAGAAGTTTAGCTTGAACAATGTTGACAATAACAAATTACCAAATGTTATGTTGATTTACACAAAATAAAAACATTGAAATATAATATTATTTTATTCTTACTAAACAGACTTAAAAGTGAGATCCTTACCGACATAATTAATTGTGCTGAAGAATATTGATCTATATATCTGCAGTACACTTTCACTTTTCTTATTCAAATGACCTCACATTTATATCACTTACGTAACACTGTTACATTACTGATAACATTATCAAGATTTATGTCTATCAATCAAAGCTGAGATAGATTTATGAATGATTAAGTTATAAATTCAATATCAACTCAAGAGCACTATTGAATTTGGAATCATTTGCATCGCAAATAATAAGACTGAATACTTCATACATTACAATATTACATATTGAATTTAGTATCCTGCTTGCATTTGTTTTATTTAGGCTACAAAAAATGAATGAGTATGTACTTTTAAGTTGACTCTAGATAGGAAGGCTTTTGCGTCCAGTAAATAAGATGGGTACATTAGCCTTCCTACAGAATACAAACTCAATATTGTAAACTAATTATTAGTTCTTCATTACATAGAAATATTTTAGATAAAAATACCAGTTTTACTTTTTATATATTTTTTTATCAATATGTAATTTAGTGCAAATATGTGGGGGTTTGTTTATTTTTGTCTGAAAGTATGATGTTGCCCGTGTGACAGACTTTTATTAGTAGTGGCATAAGGATGTGTAAAAATAAAATCAATTTTTACTTATATTTACTATGCTCAAAACTTCAAGTTTTTTATTTTCCATAAAAATTTCAACAACTTATTGTTGACTGTCATTTTCAAGAAGATAAGTAAGTGGTTTCATTTAGTAAAACAATTTCAAAATTATCCTGTATAATTTTTACCAATACATCTCTATTTCTTAACCATCTTCTGAGTTTCTATCATTTCTTAATTCTTTCCCTTTGCCTTCCTATCATTACCTACATATTCCTACACCAACTGATGGGTCTTAGTAGAGTATGAGTTCAATCAGCCGGTACCTGTTACTGGGTATATTCGCCACAGCGCCTACTATAGCACAGAGTAAGTAATAATGTTTGACACCTAAGTGCGTGTCTATGTATTTTTATTGTGGAAGTGATAAGTCACTGTTGTGTTGTGTTTATGTATGTATGTGTGGCCAAAGGGGAGGATCTCAATATTTGATACGATGGCCATTCCCGTTGCTGGGATATGAGTAAGTGAGCTGACCTTCTCATCTGTTCTTCATCAGTTCCCCTCGCATGTTTATGTAAGAATTAATAAGCCTGAAGGTTCTTAAGGTAAATATACCCAGTAATCCTTTATAGCTGTATTATTTTCTTGGTAGGGTGGGTATTATGCCATCCTCAAGTGTTTCCAGACTGAAGTTAATATTTTGAAATGGAGCATGTTAATTTTCCAATACTAGTTTATTTGATAAGCTTCTATAAAATTATTATTAGTAAAAATATGTAATTTTTAATAAAGTTTAATTTATAATTGTTAATTGGCAAGTTGTTGTAATTTATCAGAAGATATTATAAAAAATATCTTACAAATAGAAGAATTTTCATTTTTTTTACTGCTGCTTCAAATTCTATCAGAACTTAGCCCACCAAAGGTTTTATAGAAAAAAATCATTACTTAAGTTATATTACGCATTTATAGTTATGGAAAAAACATATTAAATAACAACTGCAGTCTAAACTGGATTCATATTGTAAAAAATATATTGTGTAGATTGGTAGCATTTTGACTTTATATTACTTAAATAGAACAAATTACCTGAAAACATATCTTTATAGACCTATTTCAAGTATAAATTATTTTTATTTATTTATTTATTCAAACTAAAGAGCACAGCTGGTACTCACTGGTTTACCATTGAAATAAATACTCTTTACTTGTGTAAGACTTACTTACAATGAACGAGACCCACCTTTTCATCTTTCTTCTCCTCAACAGGCGTCATCATCGTGATAAATGCATGCTATGACGGGAAGCAACACTCCTATTTCACTTTTCAAATTCACGAAAAATTCAATTTATACGCCTCATTGCACCAACACATTGCCCCAATATGGAAATCACTGTCAAAAACTCATTCTCAAGCTTTAGGGCTGTTTCTTCTAATGATTATATTAATTATTTACGGGATACACATTACAAATACTAGAATCAGGTCGCTCGCATGCGATAAATCAATATACGAGTACACATCAAAACAAAGAAGATTATGTCAAATTACATTATTTTTGACACAACAATTAAGTATTAAGCACGATTTTATTGTTCCGGGAACCTTTCTCGTGAATTCTTATTGAATAAATTATATTGCAATAGCACAAAAACAAATATTTTTACAATAAACTGATGGCATACGAAACCATATACTCGAACGCGTAAAGTAGTTACTAGTGGTGCCAAGGCGTAATTTACTACTGTGTTGCCGTAGTCGATTGCGAGTCATCTTAGTCGATTATTCGACATTTTTAATACATCTTTTGTAAGAACATTGTAATAGTTTAAAAGTTAAATTATTTTAATACATAATTGTATTTATTTTTCATATAAAAATGCACTTTATAATTATATCATGCTGACTGAGAATAATAATAGGAAAAATGATATGTGATTTCTGGTTTTTACAATATACAAAACCACTACGAAGAGAAGCTAACGGGTGCCGCCGAATTTCATTGTCCACTTTCTGGCTAAACAATCTCTGGCTACGTGTATTGTAAGTGCATTACAGAATATATTAACCCAGTTGTATCTTGATTTTTTTTACCTTATGTATCAAAGGATTGGACTTTTCCTATTGTATATAATTTTGTTAAATTTTGGATACAGATTCGGGCACATTGCCAAAAGTACTAAAGCCATGGCACGTAAAACTCTAGCTCTCGTGCAAACACGCAAACAAGAACAAGGACTGTACGTGAACATTTTTAATTAAACTACCCACTATTCGATATGGCATGTTTGCGAGTACTAAGGGTTTACTAAAGATGCAAATAGATTCCACGTTAAAGCTTCTCATTTTTGTTGTGTGTCATGCAAATTTCAAGGAGGCGTTTAAAACTGCCGAGTAAGTCGGTCGACGATCCAACAGACTTGAAATTATAATTTTAGATCATGAAACATACTTGACAGGCGCAGAATTTAGGGCTTATGTAAATGTATGTTACGCATTATTTTGAATTCATAGAAGTGTCACCTCAATAAATACTATCGAAAATATGAGATATTTTTCAGAATTTAGGGGTCATTGAGTTAAAAGCTAGGTAACGGGTTTTTGTGATTTAGAAGTATGAAGCACCTAAGGGTGAAAAATAAACTTTATACCACAACACACATCTTTATTTTCCATCTTTTGCGCTAATATTTAATAATTTTATTATTACACAACATGTATATAGAAAGATTTTTATACAATAGTGTATAATTATTGGCTAAACGACTAAATCAACAATATTAAAAAGAATTACTTATATACTGGCAGTCTATTATAATGATATGTATCATTTGCGGTTTGGAACAGCCATCACTTAATCTAAACTTAGTTAATATCTAGCTTACAATTAAAAATAAGAAGTGCCTTTTGACCTATTGACTGTACAAGGGATGCTAGGTAAAAGACGTCTAATTTCATTAGCAGAGGCTTAATTTAATAGTCATACAAAAACGAATCACAAATGCAGAAAAATATAGTTACCTAAGTCATTGTATTCTTAAACAAGAGTATTTATCAAAATTTGGTTAGGGACGTCTTAAAGCGGACTGTGGTGTAAAAAGTTGAAGAGGTTTCACCGTGTTTGAAAATATCCAAATGTAAAATAAATACCTACATATTATAAACGGATGCTGATCATTGAGTATACTGAGATCACATTATTATGCACAATTTAAACCCACGAATTTTGTAAAATTTATTCTCTTCTCTTGTTTCATTGCATTTTAGGCCATACATTAAATTTAATTTTATTTAAGCTACTGGACATGCATGAAACATAATATATTGGCTTACTACACGCAACACGAGAGGTGTGTAAATAAAATATTTTATTGGACATTGGTACGTGACTTTTGTGTACTGTAGCAGTTTTCCTATGCAGTTACGGCATTTATATTTTATTTATATCACAAAAAGCATTTTGAAAATTATCGCGTTCTGAGTATGTTCCATGAAAACAGACATTGGTACATCGAATCACGTGACAAAAAAATATTACTACTGACTTACAATTATCATGTTTATAATTTTGGACATTTGTTAACTATAATCTACTTAATTGGATTATTAAACATTCGCCAATTTCATGTAAAAACTATTATACACGTTCTTGGTTGGATACACACATAATATTGAGCTACGAGATCTTTAAATTTATTACTAAAATTAACAATCGGATATAAAATTCATCAATTATCAAGTCTGTGTGTATTATGGATCTTACACCAAATACATTTTTGCTTTTTTATGTATCTTGCATTGTAATGTGAACAAATTCTTCAGATTTTTTTAACCCTTTCCTTTTAAATGCCGTTTCACATTTATTTAACTTATCAACAACTACTATGTACAATTTATTTAACTCTTATAAATCTAAAATGTCATAGATTAACAGCATTTTAAATAAATCACATTATTCTTTAAATATTTCTCATTTTAACAATATTATGTTTAACATTGCAGGGGACGTCATTATTGCTTTAGCTGTATTTAATGACGTGCGAGTGTTTAGGCCGGGTGCAAATTAATATTTCAATATTAAAACATTAACAATGCGTGTGAATACGCAATATGAAGCATAATATACACAGCACCAATATGAGATTTTAACGACGAATATATCTGTAAATTATTTATTAATTGTATGGCCGTGGATTCAAATAGACAACTTGCGATAAGCTTACACGTTGTCCTTTAACCTGCTCCCGGCCTTGTTTAGCATTTTTGAAACACTTTTTTGGTAAGTCTCTCATGCAAGATTATCATGTTTATTTTTTTATTTTATTCGTTAAATAATATGTACGGTATTTACTTTTGTAAATACAATATTGTTAAATATACAATTTGTTTTATATAAGCCTGTCAGAAATTAATGTAATCTTATACGAGGTAGGTCTGCCATATAAGAAAAGAATAATTTAAGAACACGCCATTCATAAAATATCGTAAAGCATTTGACGTCAACGTGTATGAAAAAGAGAACAGAATATAACAAGGTACATATTCAAATAAGAACGTATTCTCAGAGAATGTATAACGAGCAACTTCTTTTCTTTACAATATCGCAATTATATAGGTAGCATCAGTCATCAGCTATGTTTTCCAAAATATAGGTTTTGAGTTATTACTTTACCATAAAATATTTGTAATTTAGAGTCGTGGTAGTAACATTAATTGTATGTATTAATAGTGATTCGATCGTTTAAAAGCATTCTGGTCGTATATTAGAGTACATTGTCACATCTTACGTGAACTTAACAATGTCATCATCACAAGTTTGTTAAAATTTCATTTTTCATCATTATAAATCCTCGCACTTAGTATGGATTGGTAGTTCATCCAATTAAGTCCCATTAACAATGTCTTGAGATCACATTCGAATGTCTTGTACATTCAAATTTAATGTTACACGTGTATTGTACACTCGCGCCGCTCCTGTTCTTTCCTTTGCTGGTATCTGGAATGATATAATGACTGTTGACATATATGGCCACAGAAATTGTGGATTAATTAACGGCTGATTCTAATAAACTATTCAACCACTATGCGTAGGCGGTTAGTAATAGTATTTATTTCATGTAAAATAAATATGTATGCATTAATATGTGTAACGAATATATTGTAAAACATCCAAATATGTACGAAAAGTGACTGCGAAAAAAATTGTGTCTGCCTTTCTTCTGCTGGTCGTTACCGGTTAGATCACTAGTGAAAGGCTATTGGGTTCCATATCATTAAGATAAGCATACTGTAAAAAAAGAACGTTATTTGTATGATGTGTCTTACTTGTCAATTAGAGAAGATATATCAGCGGGGACCGGGGCGAAGCTCCCCGAGAGGCCGTCGCTCCCGTTCGGGCCTCCACTGCGGAACACACTCTCTATTTAAATACATTCAAATTTATCACAGCATCAATAAAACAATATAATATTATCATAATCACGAAGCCAAACTAATTTCTTTCAAGCTTAACCCTACTTCAAGGACTTATGTATCCAACTAAAACGTCTCTTATATCAGGAAGAGGAGAAATAACTAACTGCATCAAAGTAAAATAAAATACCTACTTTGGCAATAAAAACTAACTAAACTAGTGAATTATGCTTAAATGTGTTGAAATAAAAATAGATTTATTATAGTATTACAATACAAAATAAAAATAACGCCGAATGCAGACAGTCGGAAGTAAAACTGTTTATATAGTATTGATAATTTCTATACAAAAATTAAAGCTACTTTAATTAAAATTTGCTAACTTTTCTAGTGTTTTTATGTTATAACATAAAATTTAATTAACAAATGCGTAGATTCGGGGTAAAAATTGTCACTTTTATGGAATAACAACCTATTAGTGACAAAAACAAATGTGCTGCATTTGGCGTAATAATTACCTACGTGCCTAATCTGTGTACAAAAAGCATAATATCTGATCGACGTGTATGGGCACTGTGGGGCGGTGTGACGGTGTGGCGGTGAGGAGGTAGCGGGGGAGGTACCTGAGTTCTACCTGCTGGTGGTGCGCGCGCTGCGCCGGCCGCTACCGTACGCGCTGCCGCATGGAGACGTACCCGACCCTGCCACCAAGTGACCACATTACAGCCTTTTACAGCTTTGTTTTGTCTACTGCAGTTTACTAACTAGGCGAGCATGCCGCTTGTCTTATGGTAAACGACACCAATATCATTGCCCAAATATACTAGCAACATAATTCAGAGCTATGAATTCACCTTGAGACGTAATATGCTGTTACTTAATTTGTTTGTAGTTCGGCTGAGTAACATAATATTATAAGCACGAATAGCAAGTTGACTAATGTTTTGGTATTTATTAGTTATGAGATTAATTCCTTTAATGAACCGAAATATAATTATAATTCATTAATTACCCAGTCTAATATACGTAACTAAATAGTCGATTATTAGAAAACTAAATCAATACATCACTAGATAACAAATCAAAATGACATTTTATTATCAAAATTTCTCAATATAACTAATAGAGGGCGATATTTTACTTAAAAGGCTGTGCAGTGGCCAATTCAGAACGCATACACTGCCGTGGTAAGCTCGAAAGCGGTATCGCAAAAAAAAACAAAAATTTGATTTTTATGTCGTCAGATAGCTTAAAAAATACCTATACAATGAACTAACCTTAATATCCGGTATCTTGTTCAGAACTTATTAAAAAAAACCTTAAACAAATCTCTATCTGTTTTAAATACAAAACAATAAAACTATATTTACAAAACTTCGATTATCTCAAAATAAGGTTTCCCTGACATACAGCTTTTGCGCTTAGCACGGCAGTACAGGCATTGTTAAAATGATTATGTACCAACATAATGATTTTCAGATGAGGAATAGTGAAGGTAGTTACCACAGAATGGCACGCGAGTAAGGCGATACCTTACGCCATTACGATACGCAAAAAGGTATTATATCGCGGCGCTGCTATCCTGTGGGGCAATGTTACGGATACTTGCCCTTGGTGGTGGTGTTGGCGGCGCTGTCGCTGTTGTCGTCGGAGTCGGTGTGCGCGTCGCGGTCGCGCCAGCCCCCCGCGCCCGCCGCCGGCCCAGCGCCCCCGGGCCCGGCCGCCCCCGGCGCGGCGCACGCGGCGCGCATGCGGTGGCGCGCCTCCACTGTCGAGCATTTAGACAGGCTCGACTCGTCTGTCGGACATCATGCTTGCGTTGGAACCGACGTTCCACGGGGTGTTGTAGTGTTACAATGATTTTAAAAAACAAATTTTACGTCCTATTTAGTAATCCGCTAAAGGGATTCCATTAATGATCTTTATTTTTAAATCATTATTACATTAATGAAGCAAAAATACAAGCTGCTATATGTAACAAATATTATTCCAAAAATAGTCTAATAACAAGTCCATGATTGAGGCAATAAGTGGATGTTTTAGAGAGAGGCGAGCCGGTCGGAAAAAACTAAGTCAAATTCATTCTGCAACATGCTTCAAAGAGTATGTTATGCCAACAGGTAAAAGAACGGGTATATAAGAAGAGAAGAGTGCCTACCATATCGGTAGTGGTCGCAGGCGCGGTGGCGACGGCGGTGCGGCGGCGCGGCGTCGTCGTCGCGGCGCGCCAGCGTGCGGAACTGCAGCGAGTGCGCCGCCGACACGCCGAACGTCGCGTACGGACTGATCTCGTACAACTCCGCTGCAACAAATCAAACACAGGATACTATTGTATCCTCTTACTACCGTAGTACTGTACGAGGCAGCTCAACAAAGGTTAAAGATACTATTCCCTAGGATCTCACCATCGAGCTCACTTCTGAATTAGCGGTGTAATTTATATTAACGCCACTAGTTAAGAAAGTTGGTGTAGCAAATTCCAGTCACTTTATTCATAGATGAGATCTTTATCACGCTAATAGGTATACCTAGTAACAAAGTATTATTGAACAATCTCACATGAGATGTCGGCAGTCATCTATCTCACTTCACGTTAACTGCGTTTCTATAGTTTAGTACTATTGTTCCTAATATTAGGGGATCAACCGGGACCAATACAAGTTTTTGGAAAAAGTAAGTAATAAGTTTGTTACCTTTATTTTAGCTTTTTATCTTTGGGAGTTATATTAATATTGATATGACGCAACTTCATAGGCGCCGCCACGATTAGTTTTAGGGAGACGCATTTGCATCTCCAGACTATGCTATATGTATAATATCATTTAGCTTTTTTTTTAAAATTCAAATTGTGGGGTTTTTTGGAAATGCTTAATCGTTATTTATTGTGGTCGATAGTTCCTATTGTCTATTTATTTAGACACTTATATTTTTTTTTTATATGGGCAAGGGGGTGCACATGCACCTACTTGTACCCCCCTCCCGGCGCCCATGTGCGACTTACCAGAGGAATCATCATTAGACTTCTCATTGCCGTTGATGGATGAAGAGGAATACAACTTCTGCCCTTCCCTCAGCTTCTCCCGTTCCGCTTCGTTGCTCTCACTCAGCTTTCTGTCATCTCTCATGTAGTGGTCACTAGATATGCAGAAGAATCTAGAATATACGAAGCAATAATCAAGAAATAAACGCGGAGTTTAACATCGAAGATTCATCATGATGATTCATGAATCAGTCTAGATATCTGATGCTCTCTTTTTGAGAAATTTCATTTAACGCCATTACATGGCATGAGCTAGAACTTACGTTTATATTAAACACTGATAACCTGTAGTTATGTATATGCCCTAAACTACAACTCACGACCTGACGATCAGCCCATACTTACTTCTTCTTCCCATGTACGAGGCAGACTATAGCAGCGAGCGTGACGACGATGACCACAGCGCTCGCCACGCACGACACCAGCACCGTGCGCAGCGACGCCGGCCGGGACCCGCCCGACAGAGGGGACGACGGCTTCAGAGGCGGGATACGGCCTGAGGGAACAACACACGTAATCAACTCGAGCGGAATAATTATCTTTTATGTGAAAAAAAAACCCTTCAGATTTTATAAGGCAAATATAGCCCTTGTCTGGTTCATAGATTCTATAACCCAACTACAATGGTTCAGAGAAGATAGACTTGGAACAGAAATTATATAGGTAAAACCCGAGAACCTACCGCAAACTAAAGCATTGACACCAGATTGAAGTTTGTATAATGCCGGCGCCACACATAGCAAAAATATTTGAACACTTGTTTGAAACTTATTTGCGTATTTGTGCAAAGTTTGTTTAAATGTTTGCGTATTTGCCATTCGGTATCGGTTTTTCGACCACACATCAAAGCGTTCAAAGTTAGCGAGTTGCTTGAAGGAGAACCGATTATATGGAAAGCTAAAAGTAAAATATTTATTAAATTTAATTTGGTCAGAGTCTGTAACTGTGTTCAAATGTGTGGCAAAGTCTTTGTTCAAATATTTGTCTCTGTGTGGCGTCGGCATAATGAAAAGAAGAAATCAAAAGTATGGAGGATACAGGTTCTTGAATTTCAAACATTACCTCCAGCTAAAGTATGCGTGTCAGCGTGAAGGGTGACCCTCTCGACCCCTGCGTCGCTGTAGGCCTCCACGCACACCTCGTACCACGTGCCGGGGGTGAGGGAGCCGATCACGTGACTCGCCGAGCTCAACCCGTCGCCCACCTGGTGGAAAAACACTTTTATTATACAGGATATGGGCTCTCTTTATATTGTTTATCGAAGACAATTATTATGTAGGTATATGACCTTTAGGTACTCTTAAAACGTAATTTATGTATTTATTGTTATAATTAGGCATATGTGCTTATGAATTAGTCAATAGAACTACTTATCCTTCGCAATATGTAGTCAAGGCTTGGTATCATTATGAATAACATTTTTTTTTCTATTTTCAGCATTTTTATAATCTATGTATTCTATAAAAGTCTGCTTTAAGGTTCTGATACCAATATTATACGTAATTTTTTCTAATGTTTATAAGAGCAATTATACCTTGATCCAATGCTCGGTCCCAGCTCTTCGATAAGACACTCTGAAGCCTAGTATAGGACAGCCACCGTCACGCCACGCGTAGAAGTTAATCTTTATGGCTGTGGAGTTCATATATACGTGGTCTTCGGGCTTGGGGGGCTTGGGTCCTGGAACAATAATATACTTTCACATATGTATAGTAATGTGCCTCGATAATCAAATATGTTCCAACGGCAATTACCAAAAATTTAATATTAATGTGTCATTAGGGTGCACTGTGCAGAGCAGCGGTGCAGTGTCTTTCAAAAACAATATCTAGAGGTTGCATTTGTGGATGGTCGTTTATATTATGTTTTTATATGAATATAACTATACCGTACAAGTATAGCACAGGAATTCTGTACGATTTATTATGCTGAATTATCATTTAACCTTACTTGCTTTCATTTTAAATCCCTATCTTATCAGCTAAGTAGTACTCACGTCCTCCTCTGGTAGTAGCAGTAAGGAGTTCACTAGGGGGCCCTATCGATATCTTGTTTCGTGCTTGTATCTTCGCGTTATATGTGGTACCACATTTGAGCATATCCATGGTGTAGGAGGTGACCTCTGGCGAGAGCTCCACCGTGTACCACTCGGTCTCAGACGCTTGCTTGTAGTTCAGGAGGTACCCTGGAAAGAGGTTATTTAAGATTTTAATATTTCTAGGGTTATTATTACTGTTCTCTTAATTTACAACTTGGGCTAACATAAATTGAGAACTTGGACAGTGAGCTAGCTGTGGATGCACTTCAAATCATAAGCAATATCTAATATATGTCCAAACATAGTATTACGGGTTTCTTCCTCATTGAGGTAGGTAGAACAGTAACTGACCCATGTATTGCCAGCTATGTTAGGATTCACGTAATATGGTATTCAATTTATAAGTGTATAACATTTTCGATATGCATCGAGCATGATGAAACTTGGCTTGTTTTTTAATTTTATTTATAGAGAGCCTCGGCTAAGCAGATTTGATTCGTTATATAGGGATTTTATATATTTTTTAACATGAATTAGGGGTGTAACATTTTTTACTGTGTTAAAATTTACATCGTACTTGATCTTCTGTCTTGATCTTTGCCTTATTTCGTTATTTATGTCTTCGTGTCATGTCGCCCACATTAGGCGAGGTACCGGCTTGTGGATCCTAGTGAAGGGAGCCACAGTAGGTACCTGATAAGACGTGGACATGTTCTCCACAATAGTTGCTGTTGTTGCGAGGTGAATATTCATACACGCAGTAGGTACCTTATTATTAAGTACCTAGTCTTGCCATAAATATTGTAATAAAGAAAAAAGAAAATTGTTAACTGCAAATAACATTTATTACTTTTACAGTGTGTCAGTTTAATACATAAATATAAAACAATTAAAAATATAAAAAGCTTATTCGAAGTGGTCTCCATTGGCTGCAATACAGTCCTTTAAACGATGAGGCCAGTTATCAATAGAAGCACGCACTCTTTCCATGGGAAAATTCTTCACTGCCAATCGTATAGATTGTTTTAGGGACTCCAAATTATCATGGCGTTTAGAGCAAGCTGTACTCTCTAAAACTGACCACAAATCATAATCCAGCGGATTAAGATCGGGACTAGACGACGGCCAGTCTTCAGCTCTGATGAAGTCCGAAACGTTCGATTCCAACCAAGACTGCGTGGACCGAGCTTTATGACCCGGCGCCGAGTCTTGCTGGAAGGACCATACTTGGTTATTGAACATGGTGATGTTAAGGGGCTTAACTACCTTCTCAAGAATGGTATCTTGATACACTTGTGCCGATGTTTTGATACCTTTTTCACAAAAATATGGCTCAGTCACTCCTTCATAGCTAACACCCCACCAAACCATCACTGAAGTCGGATAATGTCCACGTTGCACTCTGTCGACTAATTGGGAAGCTTCCTTAGAGCTTTGAGCATAAATACGGTCATTTTGTTTGTTAAAATGTTGCTCAATTGTAAAAATTTTCTCATCCGTAAACAAAATTTTTCTGTGACCTCCCTTTGCGTACCGCTTCAGTAGTTGTTTCGATTTTACCACCCTATTCTTCTTTAAATTATCAGTTAAGAAATGGCCAGTGCGTCTCTTATAGGCTGCAAGTCCTAAGTCATCTTTTAAAATACGCGACATGGTTCTAGGTGCTATCTTCATTTCCCGAGATAAAATCTTTTGCTTTCGGACAGGATTTCTTCGAATTCTTTCCCTTACTGCTTTGACCACCTTTTTCGTACGAACACTACGTGGACGGCCAGATCTTTTCTGTCACAAACAGAGGAGGTCTCATTGTACCTATTAATAGCCCGGTACACAAACATTTTACTAATACCAAGTGTATGGAGAGTTTTAAAAATTGCATTTGGCTCCATACCTACTTTGTGTAATGCTATCACAGCGATTCGGTTCTCTTTATCACCCCACACCATTTTAATATCGCAAAATATTTTACAATGTATTGGCGCCAAAATGAGAAAACACAATGAACAATCGTATAAAAATGACAGATTCGAAATTCAAATGTAATATTTTTTTATAATTAAGTGTAACAGTATTTATGGCCAGACTAAGTATATAAAATCTGATGTTTACGTATGATAACAAATTATTGACATGGTTAAACGATACAATGTATCAATGCCTTTGAAAGATATTATTTTTTTACAAACTTTTAGTGTATCTGCCCTTAGGGTGTAAGAAGTAGAAAAGCAATTTGCTTTCATAACAATTGATAATTATTATCTGAGCAAACTTAGAGCTAATTAAACTAGATTCTTCTTTCCTGATTTCAATTTTCCATTCTTCATTGATGTGCTACCGACATCAGGCGAGACACCGTCTGGTGCCTCCCCATAGAGCGCCCACTAGTCGGTATCTGGCAAGACGTGAGCATATGCTTCGTGATGAGTGTTCTTTCTTTATTCTTCACTAACATCTTTGCGTAGTATTATTACCCACATCAGGCGGGACATCGACTGGTGCCCCTTCATAGAGAGCGCACTAGTCGATATCAGGCAAGACGTGAGCATATGCTCTGTGATGAGTGTTTTTTCTCTATTCTTCGGTGATGTCTCTCCGGCGTGCTACCCACATCAAGCGAGACACCGACTGGTGCCCCCCCATAGAGCGCCCACTAGTCGGTATCTGGCAAGACGTGAGCATATGCTTCGTGATGAGTGTTCTTTCTTTATTCTTCGCTGATGTCTCTCCGTCGCGCTACCCACATCAGGCGAGACATCGACTGGTGCCCCTTCATAGAGAGCGCACTAGTCGATATCAGGCAAGACGTGAGCATGTTCCCCGCGATGACTATTCCGGATGCTCAGTGAAGACATATAGACGTGGAACTTATTAGGTTATAAAATTTGTTATACTAAAATAATGATTATGACATTTGCATGAAATCAACAGTGTATAGCAGATGTACTAGGAATTTGAACGTTCAATTTATACAATTGTTCTGCAGTTCCTTAAAATGAAACTAATTTACACATAATTATTATCATTATTGATTATAGCAATAAGGTTGTATTCGTTACAACACGGATACGTTTCTATGGCGTCTCTACTTCTAATCCTATTGGACTAGATCTGTACCCTGATCGTATCATTTCTTCATTCTTCGGTGATGTCTTCACGCTGTATTACCCATATCAAGCGAGACACCGACCGGTGCCCCCCCATAGAGGGCCCACTAGTCGGTATCTGGCAAGACGTGAGCATATGCTCCGTGATGAGTGCTCTTTCTTAATTTTTAGCTGATGTCTCTTCGTCGTGCTACCCACATCGGGCGAGACACCGACTGGTGCCCCCCCATAGAGGGCCCACTAGTCGGTATCTGGCAAGACGTGAGTATATGCTCCGTGATGAGTGCTCTTTCTTAATTTTTAGCTGATGTCTCTTCGTCGTGCTACCCACATCGGGCGAGACACCGACTGGTGCCCCCCCATAGAGGGCCCACTAGTCGGTATCTGGCAAGACGTGAGTATATGCTCCGTGATGAGTGCTCTTTCTTAATTTTTAGCTGATGTCTCTTCGTCGTGCTACCCACATCGGGCGAGACACCGACTGGTGCCCCCCCATAGAGGGCCCACTAGTCGGTATCTGGCAAGACGTGAGTATATGCTCCGTGATGAGTGCTCTTTCTTAATTTTTAGCTGATGTCTCTTCGTCGTGCTACCCACATCGGGCGAGACACCGACTGGTGCCCCCATAGAGGGCCCACTAGTCGGTATCTGGCAAGACGTGAGTATATGCTCCGTGATGAGTGCTCTTTCTTAATTTTTAGCTGATGTCTCTTCGTCGTGCTACCCACATCGGGCGAGACACCGACTGGTGCCCCCCCATAGAGGGCCCACTAGTCGGTATCTGGCGAGACGTGGGCATATCCTGCACTATAACTGCTTCTATTGCTCGCTGAAGACTGACAGACGCAGTAATACAGATATTCAAAAAATTACGTAGAATAACGAATTTTTTTATACCTACTTTAATGAGGGCCACAAATCTTTTTGTTACCCAGGTGATACCGACCAGGTATATCTACAATATATCACGCCATGGGTCGGAAAAACTTACCTAAAATAGGTTCGGACATATCCCCAGGTAATTGCCAGTGCAGTTTGATGCTAGAGGTGGTGGTGTATTGCAGCTTAAGAGCCGGTGCGACTGGTGGCAGGATAGCTACCACCACGTACACTATCGAGTCTTCACCGATGGTGTTACTGGCCGTGCATGTGAAGTTGCCTGATGATTGCTCGTTAACCTCTGTAAGATGGGATCATGATGGAAATTATATTTTGTATGAGTAACATAGATTTACGTATTAATGTTTATGGTTGCCTGTATGTCAAATTGAAATTAGTCTACTATTTTTCTATTTATTTGCAATTATATGTAATAGTTTTAATTTCGTTAATAATTCTTAATAAATTAAATGTGTTAAGTATGAGCACACTAAGTAAGAGGCACGAGTCATGAGCACACTTATGATTAGACGCTTGGACCTACAACACGGCGATATTTCGCGCGATTGGTTCTTAGTCGATGTTCGATTTCTATTGGCTAACATACAGTATAAGATTACTACCACTGTTTGGCACGAATTGTGCCGTGTAGTGTGTCGGGGAGTAGTGCAGTAGTGTGTGTCGTACCGCGTATGTGCAGATGTCCGCGGTGCGTGACCTGGTAGTAGGCGTGGTGCGTGACGGGCGCGCGCGCGTGCGCCCAGCGCGAGCGCGGCGGCGGCGCGCCCACGCATGCGCAGCGCAGCTCCAGCGCGCCGCCCGCGCCCGCCGACACCACGCGGCCGAACGACGCGATGCGCGCCGGGACTGCCGCGTGCAACGTCAACAACATCAGCTACATCACCTATATCCACTCAGCTCCTACGACCTTTACTGGCAGGATATACTGGCTATCAATTCTGCCGAATTTATCTACTTTATTGATTGCATGGTAAGTAATGACCAAATGACAACAATTTTCTTACTTATTTCCGCTGCTATATAGCTATGCACAGAAAATAATTGACTAACTTTATATAATAATCACAAAACCCAAGAATTTAATTACGCAACATAGTGTAACGTTACCAATTATAGTCACATATATACTCTGTTAACGTTACTATTGTCTTTCTAAATAGTCTGTGGTTATAATGTGAATGATTAACGCCCTCGCAATTAGAACTACCAATGAGCATCATCATTGCATTGAATTGTCATTGCACTGACGTACGTCCGATTGGCGCCTGCATAAATAGGCGTGCAACGCGACCCGCCACCTTTTTAACCATTATCTTTGGTCGTGGCACTACGTATTGTCACACACGTCGTTGTTCCCGATAGGGTTTTTCTCTACGGCGTGCCTTCTTGCACGGTGCACTATCACGGTGCCGTAGCAGACGGACGGGAGAGCTGCCTCCCGACCACGTCCAGCTGCGCACCACCATCGTCGGGTGTGCTGACCCCGACCGATTGCCGGCGAGCTGCCGCCAGAGCCGACCACGTGCACACCACCATCGTCGTGGAAGCTGACCCCGACCACGTGCACACCCTGCTCACCCACGTGGCCTTCCAACTGCCCAGCGAGCTGCCGCCGGAGCCAGCCGCGTGCAACATCTACGTGCCGTTCGCCTGGATCGGAGTTCCCCAGGCCAGTGACTCTTGTTGCATAACACCAGCAACCAGTACCGAGTGTAACGCGGAGGTGTAAAAATAAAGCTCGTACCACGTAATTACCCTGAGTTTGCAATTGTCTCCCTTCTATATGCGGGCAGGCCCTCAACCGCCGCAATAGCATACCATTACACTGCATCACGAAACGTCTGATAATGTACAATAATTACGTTAAACAATTATATCAATATTTCACAAACCCGAACTTGTGTAGATACGATACGATCACACATTTATGAAATACCTATCTACCTTATGCAGTAACTACAAAAATATTTAAAGACCACTCACTTCTAGAACTAGGTCCTTGTCCTACCACTGGCGTGGACTCTCCCTCGCCTGAGCCCGTGGTGGCGGACACCCAGAACTCGTACAGCTGGTTCTCCAGCAGATTCCGTACTTGGAACATCAGCTCACCGTCAGTCTGCTTGTCAGCTGCAACTGTGAAGCTGGAATGCTTGCCCAATCTGGAAGATAAACATGAAAGATTATATATAAGACAGCACGAAATAGTTGTCCTGACCGTACAGTAACTATGATCAAATTATAAATATATTGATTCTTTTGTTTTTTTTTTTTATTGACACGGCTTTCAATATCCAGTTCTAATTATTGTTACCAGAGGCATATGTCAGTTTGTTTGTCTCGATGTACAGTTGAGTGTGCACCTTAAATCCTTGCCAGTAACTTCTTGCTTGCATGTCAGATTTTATTAAGGTACATTTTCTTACCGTCCCGCTTCTCTGTAATAGACGGTGTAGTGGGATATGATCCCATTAGGAAGCACGGGAGGGAGCCAGCTGACCAGTACCGAGTCGCTCGAGAACGCCAGGGCCTTGATCATCTCAGGAGCTGATGGTACTGGAGCAATAATAATAATTACGTAAATTAACAACTATAGTATGAACTGGTAGCATATTATTGGTCGTGACCGTTATTACAAAAATCCGAGGGAACTCATGTATTAGTTAACGTATTACGTGTTTCTCTACTTTCAAAGGGACGTCATCTTTCGTTCAACTCGCTAGCTCGATGTTAAGACAATTTGGCAATCTATAATTAACGCCTTGTATACTTCTGCCGAGTTTAAAATTCGACAAGACTTTGCTCTTAATATATTAAATGTTTAATATTCATACCGTCTTCTTCCGTCATGCAGTAGACTGGCGGGCTGCGTTTGCCGTCCCCCGCGTTGGTGAATGCAAGGACTTGTATGGAGTAGTTGGTGTACTTCCTCAGAGTGTGTAAGTAAGTGTCTGTTGTGGTCACTCGCTTAATCTCGCCCACATCTGTTAGAAGAATTCTTGATAAGTTGGAATATTCATACAAAACTCTTCATGCTGCCTGTCCTCATCATAGCTTTGTCGCTTTGTGTACTATGTGAGCAAGAATTGCAATAAAAAGCAGAATACCTTTGTATCTTATATTTACGATAGTCTGCGACGAGTCGCGATGGTCTTTGCGTAACGGAGCGTCGTGTCGTTTTGCAAATTGTTAATTGTTCACATAGGAGTTAGGTCACCTCGTGATCGACGAGTGGAGATACCAATAGAGTATTGAGATTACAGGCTTCATCGGTGGCTGCTTTCGCCACACAGGTGCCATCCATAAATGATGTCACAAGAATTTCCTGATTTTTTTCCCCTGGCCCAAGCTTGTTACAGGTGATCACGTTTACAGTTTACAGGGATAGCCCCCGACTTCACATGTTCTAAGTTAAGACTCAAAACTGCATTGAAAACAGCAGCCTCAGTATTAGTAACACAACTGCGTAATTATTAAACGAATCTATCTTACCATGGTCAGTCGTGAGGGGTGAGTAAATCACTTTGTATCCTTGTATGAGGCCGCCGTGTTGGCCGATCGGCGGCGGGTTCCACGACACCTTCACGCTTGATGACGATAGTGGTGAGCACGTCAGGTGAGTGGGATGAGACTCGGGAACTGGTAATATCCATCCAATACTGTATATTACTTTATGCGATATTTGAGGCTAATTAATTATAGGTAGAAGTAATATTAAGATCTGACTTCTGAAGCTTTAATATTTGTGTTATCAACTGCAAAGTAAAATTAGTACCATAAGCTCCAGACATAAAAAAAATTAAGTGTGACTCATTAAGTGTAAATTTGTGAAATAAATGAATTTGGAATTGTTGGTATAATGTCAAGTTCAAGTACTTTACGGCGATTTCGGAAGAGCAAACTTTAGTGTAAACCCTAAAACTATCTATCTTCTACGTTTCATATTTAAATTAGTTTAGGAATGAGCAGAAGTACAATGTTCACATAGATGAACTATTAAGACATTCAAATTTCTACCTCCTTCTAAAGTGGTAGCCGACACTGGGGCGGAGGCGGGTCCGGCAGCGACTCCGTTGAACGCTCTCACTCGCACCTCGTACCGAGTGAACTTCCTCAGAGCTGACAGACTTAGTTCTGTAGCTGACCACCCGTTTACTGTTAATGTTCTGAAACCATCCGATAAGAAGTTTAGCAAAGGACGATAGAATAAAATTACAGCAAAAATAATCTCACCCACAAGTTCCCTACTTTTTCAATAACATTCGTTTGCACCAAAAAATCCTGCAATTTCAATCTTTCTCTTTCTACCTTACGACGAAAATCAGGTGTTTCTAACCTGGTGGAGTTTCTAAGCGGAGGTCCAGCTGGATTTGTCTCGGTGCAAGTGACGGAGTAGCCGAGCAGCTCTCCATGCCAAGCCTCTCTGGGTGGTGGGCGCCAAGACACGTGCAGCTCTCCTGGACCTCCGGGAGTCACGTGTACGTTGGAGGGAGGTTCTGATGGGGCTGAGGAGAAATAAATTGTGTCAGTTGAATATGGACAGGTTGATAATATATTCGAACATTTATATGTGGCACTAACCAAAGCAAGAGTTGTATTAGGCTCATTGATTATATGGCAGCAAGTTCATATACAAATAATTTATTTTGGAGTTCTACAAGTTGGGAGTACCTACACTGTATACGTATACATGAAGTCAGAATTGAAAGTACAGAATTACCTTCTTCCTGTGTCTTTACCACGACTGGTTCAGTGAAGGCACTCCGGTCTATCTGGTTGATGGCTGCTATCCGGAGCATGTAGGCGGTGTGCGGTTTGAGGTTGCTTAGCAGAGCTTCGTAATGGATGTCACCTTTCTTGGTCAACCTGAGAAAAAGTAACATAATAAATTTTACCAGGTAACCTCACACTTGGATTTAATATACATTTTAGGCTGAACTATAAGTATTTGTAGTTTAACACCTATTATAGCAGCAAAGGGTATTAAATTATTCAAAATAAATTGCTTTGTGATTACCCAAAACTGCAATAACAATAACAATACTATAAGGTTATGCATGGCATTTCTCTGCACTTATGATCTTTTAATTTATTGTTGATGGTAGGCGATACGACCGTCCATAAACAATAGAAACACTATCCAACAACATTAATTGCAAAGTGTTGTTTGGTATTCCACTGCGCTCGCCATCCTGAGACACGAGATTAAGTCTTATGTCCAATAGTTACACTAGGTACAATGTTCTGAAGCGCTATGGAATATCAGTCAGTCATATTACTCACGTGACATGTGAAGGCGCAGCTCCATGGACGGACACGTTCACGCTATGTGCTGACTCCCACTGGCTCCCCCGAATGCCCTGGGCCGACAGTGCGCTATACTGCAGCGTGTAGGCCATCAGGGGACTGTTCCCGTCGAACCCCTGACTCCAGGACAGGCGCACTGCCCGCGACAGGATCTCCGTCACTGACAGTGAGTGGGGGATATCGGGCTTTTCTGGAAAGAAATATTGAGATATTGTTAGTTTTGTTTCGATATTATATTTGTAGTTTTGATCACAGACTGCAGATTTAGGAATTTAGGAAGTCATAAGATGGAGACGGTTCAGGGCTTGGCATATCAGAACTGGATCTTGATTTGTGAACATGATCGAATGTAGACTTTGGTCCAGACATTGATATTTTTTCCAAGAGCGAAACCGAAAGTCCTTTGGAAGAAGTAGGATGCTCCAAATGTGGAGTCTGAAGGTTGTCATTATTAATTCTATGTACATAGTACCTTGGACGGATAGATAAATATAATGGTCGCTGTGTCCGTACGCGTTGACGGCCTGGCACTTGTATACGCCGGAGTCCTGCCGGTCCGCGCGGCTGATGTACAGCTGCGACCTTAAACCACTGTCAGTCTTCGCTTCCGAGATGCTTAGTCTGGAAATATACAACTGTGTTACACATACACATAGAATCTTATAGTAAATGTTAACATCACCGCCTTAGTGAATGTTATCGCTCTTAAGAAAAGCTTGCGCAAAATTTTACACCCCATACCTTGATTTGATTTAGAAATTGAAATGATTACGACTAGTGAATGCTATGTACTATTTATGTCTATACGTCTTCAATGCAGCTCTGCTGCTTTTTAAACATCAGCTTACCTATAAGTGTTAAGATCTAGATGGTTCATGTTGTGCGTCCAGGTGAGGCGGATGGGGCTGTCGCCGCGCACGTCGCAGGCGAGCGTGGCGGGCGCGTCGCGGCGCGCCGACATGTTGTGCGACGTCAGCTCGAAACGCGCCGGCTCTGGGATTACAACATACACACTCATTCCCTCCATCATCATCGCTTACGAGCTGCCTATTGCTGAATATAGGCCTCTCACAAATATGTCCAGATGACCTGTAGGAGGTGACTGATTCGAATGACTTCGTGCGAACAGGTTGATAGAATATTCAGTTCATCAATTTATATCGCGTAGTAACATTACAGTATATTCTTTTAAACCGAAACATGAATGCCTGCACACTGATTAGGGATAGTTAAAGGTGAAATTCTTACCATTTATAGCGACAAAAATAGTCTTTGTGAGCGGGGAGCCCACCCCGTTCTCCGACTTGCACATGTAGTGTCCCTCATCATAAGGCAGGGCTGACTCGATCCACAAGGTCCCGTTTGGTAGGAACTGGAATCGCCCTCCTAGATTCACTAGAGGTATGTAGTCTGATGATGCTGTGCCTAAACAAGAAAATAGTCTTTAATAGGTACTCCAATAGAAAGTTTTCACTATTAAAACAATAGGATTGATTCACGAACAAATTTATTTTGAAGTACTTACTGGCGGTATAACATAATAAATATTTTATGAAGTATCTACAAAACCTAACATCAAGTCTTGCCTTTATCATCGAGATTTATTCGCTGTCATATCTATGCATCTAGTGATAAACTAATTGCTCATTATATATTTACAAAAAACGTATTATGTTGAACCTTTGCCAAAAATTAGTTAAAAACTCTTAATTAAAACCATTAATAAATTTTTAAACTTAAGAAATAATTCATCAAATTATTCATTAAGTAACAAGGTATGCTTTCTGTATTGGAAGATTAGTTGAACAATAATCACCTCCTCTCTGTTTAAGCCAAGTGATTTGCGGAGTGGGAGAGCCGGTGGTCTGGCAGTGTAGCGCGAGCGGTTCCCCGGCCAACACCGCCTCGTCTGACGGTTCCATCACCCATTTCGGTGATACTGCAGCGTGCAATTCAATACAAATTGTTAGTTTCATCGACATTTCACAAGGGAATAGGAGGTGTAAGGGTTGGTAAGGGTTGCTTTGAGGTTTTTGGCTCTCTATCAGATGAATTGCACACTTACAGTCAATGTATGCCCGAAATTAACGGCATAAACCAAAAAAACAAACGGTATATTTTCCTGGAAAAAATAGGCATTAATGTAATTTACGAATTTAAGACATGGAGTATGTATGTGCAAAATTTTATCGAAATCAACAGCATTAAGTTGCAATCCGTCTGGTAGAGTCGTGGATTCAAAACCATAATATATTACATAAAGGTTACTTTTAATAATTTTGGATACTGTACGAATACGCTTGTCGTCAATAATAGTGCAATTCGTTTATGTAAACTTCAAGCTAGAAGCGGTACTAAATGTATATAAATTGAAGGCTTGGTCAATTAGAACACCGTTTTAATTGTGGCACGTTACGAATGCTACAACTGCATATTATAATTACGTACGTTCTGTCGTACTGTACGCAAAAACAGAACTTAAATTGGCATCACATCGTGAATACTGCACTTGTCCTTTGTAATAAAACGCGTTGACATCAAAATTACACTATGTTGTACTGAAAGAAGTACATAATTAGTGTTTAGTGCCAAGTACACCAGCATCAACTGTGGTAATATGTTGACGGAACATCAACACACTTCACTAGCAGAACGCTTTGATACACTAATTCATTCTAGTTGAACAAGCCTTTCAAATGTATTTAACTTTTTGATACTAGCTTTGTTGTAAGACCGGGCGTACCTAATTTATGCCTAGTTCAGCTATAAAATTTATAACAAAAATTAATAATAAACTTATCAATTATTTAGTTTATTCACAAAATTAGTTTCTCTCATTAACCTGGCTTACCTCAACCTGAAATGTAATAAAATTTGAACCTTTTAAATCAATAATATTAGACTCTAGTCATATAGAAATCATAAATAAATACACAACCAAATATAAAATGTGAGGATATAAAGGATGTAAAACATTATATTGCACACAATAATCGATCTTCTCGATTACTGGCGTACATCTATGTCGAAATGTTACCTGTTCCAGCAGCATAAATATTAAAAAATATCCCTAACAGTCACATATAATAGCTTTAATATCATACTTATTGTGTCGTAGATATAACTACAATAAAGTGCGAAAAACACATCCAGCTCCGACTAAAATATTTTAAACACAATCACACATCACGTCTCTCTCCGAAGGAATAGGCAAAGGTACAACCACCTTCTCTTCAACACGTGTGTTTTGCCCCATTGTGGATAGGCTGCCTATCGCCATGTTGGGCACAAATTTCAGACTCCGATACAGAAATATTTTATGTTTACAATTGTCTCCCGCGAGAATAAAAACCGCGGCCTTGGACTTCGTAGTTTTTTTAAGACGGAATAAACTATCGAATTTTTATATTTATTATAAATATTAAATATATAAATATTATAAATGATCATGAAAATCAAAACAATATAGATGGACCTATAACGAAAAAAAGATTATCGACATATTTTTAAAAATAAGACCTACATAAATGCTTTTTATAAAATGTAGGTACTCAATTAGTAGATCTATAACGAAAAATATCTGACTATCGAAATACTTTTAAGAATAATAATGACCTACATAAGTGTCTTTATAAATGTAGGTACTAACGTAAACTAAGAAGACGAACCTCTAGATGTATCTAACTCACGAAAATAGACATCATATACTCCAATAATCTGTCGCCAACTTGGGTAACGAAACGTACAGAAACACATTTCACACTTCAATAAAGTTACGACGCGTAACACAAAGATAAACTTTGTGTTCGCATCAGTTACATACTTTATATTAAGTATGTCAGAATCTAACATTTCTGATGTTTAGGTACGTGTATTATAACTTTTGCCTGTTACTTTGCCTGCATGATAAAGTTGTTCCGGAATAAAAAGTAGCCTATAGCACTTAGGAATAATATAGCTTTTCATTAGTGCAAAAAATATCAAAATCGGTTTAGTAAATCCTGAAAATAGCGCATTAAACAATCAAACTCTTAGACTTTATAATATTAGGTACTATAGATTATCCATGACTATTTACCTACTGGTAGCCCGAATAACTCTCTGTCTTTCAAAAGCGGTTTAGATTAGTAAGAAAACTTATAGAAGTTATCTTATGCAAGTGACTTTTACCGTGTAAGTAACGGCAAACCAACTGCTCCAAATAGAGTAAAATATCGCAGTTATGTAAACTTATCTGGAAGTTCTTGCGCAATGTATTTCTGCGAAATCTTACTATTATTAATTTAAGGAATAACGAGAATAGACAATTAATATATCTGCGTGGATCCGCGTCATTTATGAGCGTTGATGTTTTATCATCATGGGATAAAGTTGCTTGTATGCCTCTCTATTAAAAAAATGACTTACCACTACGAGGACCAACCCGTATACATATTGCCATTACAGCATAAACCTCCAGAGATTTCTGATTTCTCACATGTCGCAATCGGTTCAGTATACTGTATTTACTCCTTTTTTTCCTATATCTAGGGCGGTCAATTTTGTTTTATCACAATAATAACAACAAAAAAAAATTGAAATCGAAATAAAAATAGTTTCAGGGTTTTAGCGTTTTTTAGTATTTTATTTCTTCCCGCCGCGACGTTTCGAAAACGTTACAGCTTTTATGGTCTACTAAAAATCGCGTTAAAATTCAAAAAATAGTTTTATTTCAATGTCTCACATTCGCGTTAAGATTAGAAATCATCAAGTTATTGAAATCTAAAATCTTCTCTTTCTATTTTTTTTATCCATTTTTAAATCAACATGTAAATGAGTAAATCCTTATTAATTATTTGTGTTTTCCAAAATAACATTTTATGATTAATAAGAATTATAAAAAGTACAATGTCCGTCAAACCGGTTATTGCTCGTGAAGCTATAAATTAGCACATAAATGATACCTCCAAAAATGTAGGTATTTGAAAATCGCTTCACTAAGATTTAAGATATTGGCATAATATACTCGACGAGATTTCGCGTAATACCCGTCCAATACCTACATTGCACAACCCTCCTAGTGGATCCGGTTCGGTCCGCTCGACCGGGCCTGTCTATTGACCGGAACGCCGGATGTTTGGTGTACCGAACGTACGCCGAATACCGACGGAATTAGGGACGTCTGTTATTTCAGACCTACTCGAGCTTACTACCAGCACTTATTCGCATTTTATTTTTGTTCATTAGTCTCATTTGGGGGTTAATAGTTGTTTTGATTTCATTGTATTTGTTTTTCAACTGTCCAAGTCTAAATGCTTTTGGGTGAAAAGGTACACAATTATAGGTAAATTGTTCTAGTCCGCACACGTTGTTACTACGTACATAATTACTGTGTAATAATACAGGAATTCTAACGAGGAACAAAATTTAAACTCAATACGTGATCGTAGAAATAACGATAAAAAATCTTTAGCGCAAACATTGATAACATCCGACACCGAAATTCACTCTGAAAATGAACGTGTAAACGAAGACTGCTTCGACAAAGCCAAAGTACGGGAGCAGGGATTGTGTGCCAAATTTACACAAAGGCCGTGCGTCTGTTACTCTGCTCGCTGCTTGGCACCTTTGGGCTATTCCTCAAACGTTATCGCGAGATAAAGAATCATTTCCAGTGAATAGTGGCTAGTTTCGTGTCAGAATTTCACATAGTTTGTAAGGACGGCGACTTTCAAGTTTGGCTGATGTGTCGCAGAGTATGTAACAAAATAAGGACTCGTCTGGAAAACAAATGGTACATAAATATTTGTAAAGTGAATAAGATTTTTGTTTTCGTGGAGACGTGCAGGTCGTCACCGCCTCTTTTTTTTTAACGTGCACGTTAAAGTGACGACACTGCACCTGATGCTAAGTGGAGTAGGATCTAATAGAATGTCGAATGACGAGAGTTGATTACCCCTCGGTAGTCGACAAAATTATGCCGGCCTTTTGAAACCGTATATACTCAGGAATCTCGGAATGAGACACCGTTGCGTGGGCCACAATGGCAAATTTTAATACATTGTGTACAATGGTTGCTACCCGGGCGGATATAAAATATATCCTACCACCCGTAACGCATGTGTTAAAGCATTTAAAGACGGACACGAATTTTAGTGGTTAAGAAAACGACAAAGAAGAAAAATAGAGAGGAACAAATAGAAAAAAGTTTTTCCTGTTTCTAATTAGTTGTTATTTTGGACTGTACAACATTTACAAGTAGATCTAATGAGTTATTTCGTCGAGCAAAGGAAAAATCAATTGAGCATTAAATTTTACCTTGTGTATCGTGGCCCACATCTATTTACTTGTTCACGTAAATTTACTGCTACAAATAAGTTTTTTATGGTTCTCTTTTGTTGACTTCCAAACTTCGTAGACGAATAATAAAATGTTGTTGATACCTAAGTTAGATTATATTTACTCTATTATAACACGAAAGAAATATTGTTGAATTGTACACCATCACAATTTTATCCCTGAAGGTGTAGGCAGAGGTGCAACCACTTTTTACCGTCTGTGTTCCGTCCCATAATGTAATAGTAAGCGGGCCTATTGTCATATCAAGCACGCATTGCAGCCTTCGGGCTGATACTGAGCAGAAAAAACCAAATGTCACTGCCCGACTCGGGATTCGAACTTATGATCTCAGAGCGGTATTGTACCGCGCACAACTACGCCACCAAGACACTCATACAGAAATCTTATTTGACTAAAATGTGTTTGTTTAGAAAGCTTTATAAGAACCAAAATATGATGTATTTTTGGTATCAAGTCTTACATGTCACAGTAATTTATAAGATAATAATTTATACAGTATTTTGCCTCTTAAATATTTTTTCCTAAAGAAGACAATGCTAAGTTAGCGATTAAAAATACTGGATAATAATCTTTATTGCTAAATGATTAGAGAACAATGTAAATAATATATGCTAAAAATGGAGTTACCATTTCCAAAGGCCATCTGTAATCCAATGTCGCGCAGAACGAAAATAGTAAATGATAAATACACGTACAATGTGCTTTATAATACAGTGCTCGGGGTAATGGACGATTCGAAATAGAAAAACATGTAATATAGAATTTTGCAGAAAAGTTATAGTTTACATTTACGAATGCTTGTTGTCACCTTGGTGTGGTGAATTCCTCTCATATGAATTGTCTTCCCGCCGTTTTCAATCATAATCACAAACGATATGAAGTCCACTGCTAAACATGGAGCTCCCCTAAAGATTTTCAATAAACGACTCCAATTGCTTTTTTTCGATCCATTGCAAAAGTGGATTAATCAAACTAACATTTTTATCTGACATCTTTAAAAAATCGTATTTTAAGATAGTTCATTGAAAACTCGGTTACAAAACTCAACGTGCGATCTGATAATCCAATCACCTGTAAGCCCAAGGCCAGTAAAGGTACTTAGCTAATAAACCAAAATAAATATCTCCTAATCATTTTCTTACACTGAGCGTATTTGTATAAAAAAGATGAAAAGGTTGCCTTTAATAAACAGCCAATTATTGGATTGAACGTCTATTTCAAATCGTCCATTATTATACAAAAGTGCTTATTTACATTTGTATATAGAGATATTCATACAGACTGGGTTAATATGCACAAAAACTTCTTTCATAACCAAAGATCGAGTAAAATTTACTAATTATACGTACTTTTGATGAGATGGCGAAGAAGGTATAAAGATCTATTCACTTTATCGATGACGAAAATCAACTATAATTATAAGTCAATTTAACGTCAGGAGTATATTGCCTATTCATCCAAATCCTTTAGAAAACCAAACGCTAACACTCTTGAGAGGATGACGCAACGTCCAATTTGGGCGACTCGTCTTTGAAAATTTTAGGGCGGATAAGTATATTGAAGAAGATAGGCAAATACGTTTTTTATGTCAAGATTTGGCATAGTTAAAGCATTACGGAACATCTGTTACTTTCAAGCTTCAAGAGACACCACAGTCCGTACAAAAACCTCAACAATTCTATCCATATCGGGTGTACAGTGCTGGTGCGTGGCAAGTGCTGGTGCGTGGTGCGTGGTGCTGGTAGCATGACCGTCGTACCTTTGACCACTAGCTCGGCGGTATAGTTAACCTTCGCCGCCGTGTTAGATGCCACGCAAGTGTACAGCCCGCTGTGTCGGGCTGACACTTCTTTGAACACCAAGTTGCTGAAAAAATCCGCTCCCCGCTCTTCGACCTACCGATAAATAGTGGGAATACTGTTAAGTGAGACGAACTGTTTGATGTTGTTTCAATTGATAATGGTTTTTAGAATATGCCATTTATCGTTGTAGGTGAATGTTTAACAAATATGAAATGATATATTTGTCGTAGCGCTATGAATTGTTATTACTGATACAAATAGCACGATGTACAAACAAACCATAAACAGACATACGAGAGTAACACGCTTTACCTAAATATGAATTATTGAATACCATAATGATAATATTATGGCCACGATGAATACTCGTCTACCTAACTTAACAGTATTTCCACTGCAACAATCGTCTTATGTGTGTACCAACCTGGAGACTCGAGGGTATGGGCCCGTTGTCCTTAAGCCAGGTGAAGTGCACGGGCATGTCTCCTGAGGTGACGCTGCAGCTCACCTGGGCTCGCTTGCCTTCTTGGAGGTTTGCGGAGAAGGAGAATGGCTCGATTTCTGGTGGATCTGATGATACAATAACGTTTTGTTTCATAGAGCCTATTAGTTGCATATTTATTTGATTCAAAAATAAGTAGAAAATATCTAGGACTAGCATTTTATACACACGTAAAATTCTTATATAATTAACTAAATTCTTGTCATGTGTTTGTATGTACGCGTCACATGATTGTAGTAGTCTATTTTTGCATAAAAGGCGCTGAGCAGTACATTTGATCAAATTTTGTATGACGTGATATTCACGGATATAAAATATAAGTAAAGCCAGTGTAGGAAATATTATGGCCTCTTATGAAAGTGGAATTGTGAGTAAAAGCAACCTTTTTTAGCGCTTGTAAAATTTTATAATACTGTTTAAAAATGTTATGGTGATGGATTGTAGGCATATTTTTTATGTAGTAGAAGAAAAAGGCATATAAGTATACATATATATTATATATGTACGACGATCTCCAATTAAAAAGAAAAAATACGTTTTATATATTACCACTAAGTTATTTTTATTTATCGCAACTGAATACGAGCTCGAGTATGCTTGATGTTAAGCGATACAACTGGCCTTAAACATCAGCAACACTACTGAATCTTTAATTAAATAAGGCACTCAACTACGCTGGTCACCCTGAAATAAAATGTTAAATCTCATAATGCCAAATACTGGCTACAATGTCCTTCAAACTGAAACACAATAATACATGTCGCTGCTGTTTAACACAGAAAAATCAAAGACCCAATTGCATCAACGACCAGCAAAATAATTATAATACTTACTACTAACGACAAGCTGCAGTTCCCTTCTGGCTATTTCTCCGTGTGGTCCCATCACTGCACACGTGTATGCACCAGCTTGGGACGGCTCCACCCTCGCTACCCTCAGAGCTCCATCGATATTGCTGTCCCATTCTACTGGGCTTCCATCTCGCTCCCACTTCACGGAACTGTAATAGATAATAGAGTTAGAAAAGACAAAATACAGTGGAAGAATTGAGATGGAGTTTTTTCTAACACGGTAGAATTACTTCTTTATACTAGATTTTATGTGATGTATGTCCAAGGAAAATGTCAATAAGAGACGTTGTAGTTCTCTTCATTGGTTGAACTTACCTAATGGGATATCCAGAGTAAGGGCAGTACATGACCAGCTCTCTACCAGCCACGGCTCTGATTGGTCCAATCGATCTTACGTACGGTGGACCTGGGAAATCATTTTAAATGGCTTATCAAAGCACAGAAAAAACAAAGTTGGTTAATCATCGAGAATGATGAATGGATAAAGCATATTTTGTAATAATATTATGATCCTCATCAACAGCATGTTAGGTCCCGAAGGTTTCGAAATAAATAAAACCTATGTAATATTTATAATATCACTATCTCGTAGATTTGGTGTATTATTCAATATGAATAAGATTGATCATTCGCTAAAAAAATAGGTACGTATAATAGAACGTAAGATAATTTTGTTTCTTTTTGTTTTAGTTGTTGGGAGGTATATTCGGAGGATATTTTTAAGACTCTTTCGTAGCGCACGTCCTTGAGCATGCGTTCTATACATTTTGGGTGCACAGGCTACGGCGGGATTATGCAAAGATTTAGGAATAATTTGGTAAAACTGCTAGTACAAGCTTCCTTCACAATAAGATACTTCCTACGGCCCTGAGTAACTTGCATCCAGATTCGACCTGCGAACTTTGTGGTGGAACTAAATATATGGTCAAAAAGTGATGATGTGGGCACGCATATTTTGACTCACCGTAAATATTTAGTCTAGAGGTATGAGAGACCTCTCCCAAGGAGTTAGCCGCTCTGCACGTGTACAGACCTCCGTCCTCCGATCTCACAGACGAGATGTTCAGGTAGCTTACCACGTCGTTGCTCTTTGTAGCGAACTGCTCTACGCTGTATCTGTATTGAAAAGTAGAAATTTGGATTTTTTAAACCCAGTAATGGTAGCAGGTTTCAAAGAGTGTATATTGTTTTTAATAGCTAATCGCCACTCATCACGCCAACAGAAAATACGATGTATGTAAGTATCACATGGTATAGCATATTTTCCAGTCTTTACAGCTCTTTTATCTGGTCTCTCTGCTTCACAATATTCTCGGGAGGTCACTTGACGTGAAGTTGAGGTCGTTGAATCCTTCTTTCTTGATTAGTCATCATTCTACTCTAACGAATTTATGTCTTGCTAACTACATTGTGCCAGGAACCGGCTGATGGACTTGTCTCTTGTATTCCTATGTTAGACAAGAAGACCATTGCCCCTTACAATTAACTTAACCTTTTGCTGGCCATCTACTATTAAAAGAAGCTTAGTTCATAAAGATAAGAAAGTGTATAATTACCTATGTCCTCTAGCCATGGTGTTTAAAGGCTGTCCATCCAGCATCCAAGTGAAGTGCGGAGGCGGGGACCCTGCCGCTGAACATTTTAGGGTGACTACTTGTCCTGGCCTCAACACTTGCTCGATAAACGTGTATTGGAGTTCTGGCGCCGTGTCTTTAACAACAAATGGAGGTATAATGAGGATCTTTAAACTATCAGCAATATGGATTATAGAAATTGATATTAGAAATTGATATAAATATAGAAGCACATGTTATATATCTGAAGGTCTAAACAGACTCGCACTGGATATACCCATTAATTAGTCACCAATTTTATTTTGATCCCTTGAAATTTTGAGGGCACATGTCAAGCTTACAATTAGTGTGTGTTAATTTCATTAAGAAATCGAGTTAACTCTTACTTCTTGCTTCACTCTCAAGTAAATTAAGTTCAAATTCTATTAAATATTTTTTCCCTCTTACCTCCAAGCCTCAACTCAGCACTGGCCTGAGCCGAGTCCCTCTCATTCCTGGCCACACATTGGTACACTCCCTTATCTCCCCTATGCACGGCAGTGATGACCAGCTGCTCAGCATTGCTCAAGACCCTGATCCTTCCGCCAGCGACCCCAGCGCCGAGCGGCACGCCGTTGTGGAGCCACTCTAGTCGTGGAGCAGGCCATCCACCCCATGTGCAGTTGATGGTGGCGGTACCACCGCTGTTCACCATCTGATGGCAAAGAAATCATATTTTGATGGCACGACAAAGTAACCATGATTTAATAATTCAACTAGGCTTTCGCATTGATATTGTTGCTGAGAATATATTTTGTATTATAGATAGCTCAAGGGCATAAGTAGAGAAAGAATTGTCATAAATCTTAAGAGTCGCGTGCCCGCAGCCAGTGAGCACTGTCTATAATATTGATGAAGTAAAATATTTTTGATGACATTACTCTTCATAGACAATTTATTGACCAATTTGCACGGGCACCGTTACTGTATTTTGTATTCATCCAGATAATGCTGACATATCTATGCAGGTAGTATATTACGTTTAGCTGTACGGATTACAGTAATATAAATTAACAATATTCCAAACGCATAAAACATACATTAAACAGGTCGAGTTAAATAAATGTCATTGAAATGGGTGATGTTTGAAACTGTAATGCGATTGTTAAGTATTTTATTCATTGTTTTACATTATTAAATAACGCGCTGATTAATGGCAACTGTTGCCATTACCTACTGTTTACGCGCGAACGCGTTTTGTGAACATAGACAGGTGTGGACTCAGAGATTTGGGGGCCATAATCTAGTTTATTACGTATCATTTACACCCATATTCACAAAGCATACTACGAGGATGAACAGAGATTTAACGTATAGTATTGGCAATTGCATAGTCTTCTTTTTCGGCTTTGTTTATCTGACAGCCAACTGAAGTAGTTGTATCTCAATATTAATGAATCACTGTACCGCGTTCTATCCTATGCCCACGCATAGCTAAGGCTCTCAGGCCAAAAGCATTGATAGAATAAAAAATAACATTGCTCCGCGCTAAGTAATGTCTCTGATTACAGGATTTATTTTCCATACTTCATCTGCCCTACTGTGACACGGTGGACGTCTGTCTTCGATGGTTAACATATGTTTTGTCATGTTCCCTCTGACGTTACATGTCACTTAACGTAGCAAAAACATTGAATAAGTTGTGGATCTCCATAACTTTTATTAGTAAGGTGATATGTAGCTAGTGTTTTACATTAAGGACTATTTTATAATAAAAAGAGTTTGGCTGGGTAGGAGAAGTCTTCAATCTACAGTATACAGTCTTCTTCAACTTGTCCTTTTTGCACTTTGATGTCGTATCGTCACCATACTTAGTATATCCGCGCATGTAATAGAATTGTCCATTTGGCTTAGTTTTTCAATTGCAATCCAATTATTAGAAACCTTTCCATAATTATTCCATTCCAAATTACTAAAAATAAAATAAACAAATCTAAACAACGAACAGTTCATACAGCTCTATGCAATAGCATAGAACTGTAACACGATGCCTAGCTCTAATGAAGCGTCGCTTCGCTGCTCTCTAAATATTTACGTATCGGCAAAACATTCAATTAAGGTGGTAGCTCAAGGTCCATTTTCATACATTTTGTTTCGGCTTTAATCTGGGTAACTAAACAAGTATTGGCAAGTAAAGAATTTAAATTCACGTCTAGTTAGTGATTAGTTCTCGCAGTTGAAAGAAAAACGTAAAATAATTAATAATCATGGATATTTCGGCCTTTAAAATTTAATATGACGAAATTTTAAAGGCCGAAATATCCATGATTATTAATTATTTTTACATTTTTCTTCAACTGCGAGAACTAATCACTAACTAGACGTGAATTTAAATTCTTAACTTGCCAATACTTGTTTAGTTACCCAGATTAAAGCCGAAATAAAATGTATGAAAATGGACCTTGAGCTACCACCTTAAAACAAATGAATCAATAGACAATACCCAGCGGCAGAACTGACGGCACAGGCACGTAATGAGGTGTGTGCGTTGAGGGACTAGTACACTAATATAACTTTGCCGGTTAAAGTTAGTCTCAAGGACCACCGCAGCTATTGTTAAGATTGACAGATGTAGAAGTCAGGTGGAGCATCTAACTTAAAGTCACGCAAGTTAAATGACATTGAGCTGAAAAACGCAAGAGTATATGTATCATATGAGTCAATAGCGTATATCAATTATAAAACCTGTGAGACTCTGGTTTCGTTCTTTAATGATTAGCTGTGTGAGTGTATTTTGATTTAAAAATCACAATATTTATTAATTAGGTATCTTTAAGCTATATGGGCGTTGTGTGTACAAATTGTATCTTAATCTATTTTTTAGATTATATAAACAAGACCTTCATTAAAAATATTTACTAATATCTGTCGAAAATATAAAAACTATCAAACTTACAATAATCTAATAATAAAAAATTTATTTTCGCCACCTAATAATAAGAGTCAGGTCTACCAACACAAAAAAGCAACGTTATCTAGAACTCAAATTCGGTAGCGGTGTTAGCCGGTTAGCCGATGAGAGGCTTTGGGCGAAAGAAAAAGACACATTTCATAGTTAAAATTGTTAGTTAACAAGAGGTGATCTTAAAAAAAGGTCCTCCGTCTTAACAGCAGGGTCCTTAATTGCATAGCGCAAAGCACCAGGTGGTTTCCCCGTTTAGCTGCTCAAATTAATTTTTTTTGCGTAGAGCTGTATTTGAGCGTCACTGTCTTCAATTATTGAACCCTTCAATCGATACAATATATATATTACTTGTATATGGCTGGGTAGAATAAACTATCAGTAACATCCAGTCAATGAATATTTCAAACCAAAGTACATATTTCATTCTCCAGAGTTGTACATCAAAAGGCAGCACAAGAGGTCACTTTATAATTAACACCAGCAAAATAATTACACCGAGACGAAACTAGACGCTTCCAACACGTGACACACGATGCGTCCCAAAATATCTCGACACTATCATTGGACCGAAAACTTTCCAGGACTGTGTGCTTGTTAAATCTAACCAAATTGTGTTACAGATATAGGAGTTAATCCTGCTCTCTTGGTCTAGCGATACTGTATATTGACTGCAAACTTGAATGTCTGACTATTCTCAGGTTGTGTGATTTTTTATGTGGGTTTTCCTATAGGTTCGACATAGATTGTCTCCCCTAAAGGGGTTTGAAGACAGAAAAACTCAACCAAATCATTTTTGCAACATAATTAAATACGTTGCGCAAATACTTTAAGATTAAAGAAGACTAGTGTCAGAAGCGAAGATTTTGTGCGATTCCGTATACCCAAGCAAACTGGGATATATTCACAATTTGACTAAAGTTACTGTTTTGCGTTCGCAAATGTCAAAAGAGAGGTCATAACCACTTACAATACTCTAAATACGGCCCTGTAGGAACCATATCGCATAATATTTGCGGCCCAGCGTCGAACGGTGTGACGTTAATTTTATTTTACGATGAACATTCAACGATTTCGGTTTAATTTGTTGGCGGTATTTTTAAATTGTGTAGCGGGCTGTACGTTGTTGATGCGAATAACCTACCCCTGTATTCCGTATCGCAGTTTAGATTCCACAAGGAATTTGTATGACGCATAAACAAATATTGTATAAATCTTAGAGGTAGTAGATTAAAGACTACGAACGTGATCCCAACACTGAGACTAATTATAAATGAACAACGCGTACATACATTTTTATCTGGTAGTAGACAAAGTAAACTTTTCTATAATGGAATGAGTTATGACGTCATACTATGTTAAAACTTATAAGTATTAAGTATATTAACAACGGCAGTATGTAGTAAGCACAAAAATAGACGTGATTTTTTTAAAGTTTGTAGCGATTCCTTGTGTCAAGGGTAGATGATTCCACACATTTTGGCACATAGAATTAGTCCTTAGTATAGCGTAATCTAAATACAGTGCCGAATACGATATTTTCTTTTTACGAAACGAATAAAATGTGTATTTTTTTCGAACCGCCTGTATTGTACGTAATACATACATTGTACAAAAATAAAACTGTACAGGATTGGTCAATATTCACAATGATTTTATATGCACTTGTGGTGTGATGAATCTATCGCGATATCAAACAAAAATTCCAATATCGGATAGTCACAAATCATGTTTTTAAATTAACAAACTCACATACATTTTTACCGTTCATTTTTATAGTTTTGTTTAGAAACTATATTTTTTATTGAACATATTTCAGAATAGCAGAGGCTTATGTCTAGCCGTGGTACAATGCAACGAGGATATCATTGCATTTCATGTCTTTATACCACACTGAATCTACATACTGGCATTTCTTTTATCTTCAGGGTATAACACTTGAAACAGATTTGCAATTCGTCGCTTTAAGGGTGCCAAACTAACTATGTGAGGGTGCTCGATGTTTGGCCCGTCCCTCCAATCTAAAACAATCAGAGGGGCTTCCGAGCCGGCCTTTTGTGACGTTTCATTGTTTGTTACGGACCCAGAGGTTTGCTTGTTAGGGATTTTGTTAGCCTTCCATATTTTTACAAATTTCTCCGCGGATTTGCTGAGAGGTTTTTTGGATTTTGGAATTAAGTTATAGGTAAGCGTATTTTATTAAATTTAGGGCTCTTATGCGATAGTTTGAAGAGGTTTTCTTTTGTATACTGTATGTTTTTCTGTCACCAAGCAACAATGTACGAGCACTATTATCCGAAGACTATTGAATAGATTTTAAACTTATGTTTCAGAGTTAATGCCACGCTATAATGGTACTTGATCCAAGGGTGAAGTTATTTTAGGGTTTGGCGCGGGCGGAAAAAAGGAAAGTTCATACAGATAGTCCCGAAACATTTCATGATGGAATTATATTTCTAAACTATGCATTAGTGTTGACTCCGGGATGGACCGATGCCTTGCCACTGCTAGATACGCCCATGGTCTCTGTATTGTTAGGCTGAGTGATCGTTTGTATTATTAAATCCAGCTGTTGCCGAAATCTCCCTAGGTCTTCACTACACCCACACTGTTTTGGTTTGCGATCGGAAGTAATTAACACTGTTTTTACATAGATATACGTTTATGTTTTGGTGTTGGATCTTGCTGTATCTTATTACACGAGCGGCTGTTGTGCAAGGTGAAGATTTTTTGAGTATATCAAGCTTTTAGAAGGCCGAACAACTATAATTTATTCTGATCTTAAATGACTTCAGTCCATGAATATTGAGTATTTGGTTACTGCTGGTTTGATAAGTTGTTCCTATTTATAATAAAGGGTTTTGTTTAAAGCGTAAGACCTCAGTCCTCTGTGACTGTCGGTTGAGCGGAAACTCCAAATACCCAAGGGTTTCGTGTCTGCACTCGACCGGCTCTTCTCTTTGCGGTCTAAGGATCCGAGCTCCACGGTAAGTGAAGGGCTAACATCCGCTCCAGTTTTTTAAATTTGGTGCGAGATCACAAAATATGGAACTTAAAAACATCATGTATAATCTGATTTTATGACTATGGAATTCGTAGTAACCCGACTTTTAAATCTATTTTATTTATATTTTATCGGACGAGCGATAAAATGGAATCTGACCAATTCTACTTCACAGACTTTTAAGTTTTCGGGTTATATAATTTTTCTTTGTTACTTTTCAAATTTCACGTACTTTTGATTATCCACTTTCCTCATCATGTTGTATGATGGCCAATTACGACATCGCTTCGTGTATTTTGCTGCTCAATTCACAATTCGATTTATAACTTATATACTTTATTTTATTAGGGTCGAGCGATAATTCCACAAAACATTACCCGGACCCTAACCCGATTCGGGATAATAAAAATCGGAAAGAAAAACACAGAAGGCTCACAAGGAAAACTTTATTTTAGCAACATGATTTCCCCCGTATAGACAAGGCAAGTTAATATTTAATTGAGTAAGCGAAGCTAATCTCACAGGCAGTTTAGACCCTACCGGAGGGCCAGCGGGTCGGAGGGCGGGAGAGCCGGTATTTACAGAGGCGAGGGGACAGGTACGTGGGTGTAAGGAGAAAAATTGTATTAAAATATTAAGAGGGTAAAGTGTCGGGAATGTGGTTTTCTTGCTGAGTTAAAATGTTTTGGGTTCCTTGTATGTGTACTTCGTGCAGGGGTGTTTGTATGTATTTAGAACAAGCTTGTACAAATATAAATGAAACTAAGTATATCTGCTCTATTATACCGCTAGGCACGGGCCACTTCTACTACTGAGAAGGATTAGGCCTTTGTCCACCACGCTGGCCTAGTGTGGCTTGGTAGACTTCACACACTCTCAAAATTCCTATAGAGAACTTCTCAGGGATGCAGGTTTCCTCGTGATGTTTTCCTTCACCGTTAAAGCAAGCGATAATTTACAAGAATATACATAGTTTTAGAACAGTCAGGGGTGTGTGCCCTTGGGATTTGAATCTGCGGACATTCGTCTCGGCAGTCCGCTCCCCACCCAATTAGGCTATCGCCGCTTTTACAATACGCATATAGTACAATATTGACTCTATATAAAGTTTTCGTTAAGATTTTTAAGAATGATAGACATTACGCTTTTGTAACCGAGTTCAGACAAACATGTTAATAAAAAAATTCTGCGCTTTCAAAAACCACTAAAAAACAATAAATTCTTTAACATTACGTATCTATTACTAATAATTTTGGAGTCGGTGCCTCATTAAAATTAAACATTGTTTCCGTATATTTGTTCATGTATTTATCTAACGTAGCTAGAAATTAATTAGACACCGGTAACCAGTATCTATAGGTAAGTAAAGTTAAATTATTTATTGATTTTTGAAGGCAATATAATTTTATGTTAATAAGTTTTTAATTATACGTTGTGTTTAGTTTGACCACTGCATGCGGATTTATCGCCAGGGAAGCTATTTATCAGACTTGGAGACCTAAATGGTTCCACTAAAATAAAGCAATATTTCAACGATTAATAGCCACTTCCAAAAATGATTTAAAATGGAACAATATTCAGCACCACACCGCACGTCAAATGCATCCGACTATACAGAAACAGTGACCGAAACCTCAAAACGCATTAAAGTCGCCTGATGACGTCACCGGCCGCCATTTTGCCAGCCGACCGCATGACGCAATACAATGTGTATACAGATTTTGTTTTATTTCCATTCGAAATTTCAATGACTTTTTTTGCACTATTGATTGAGGAGTAAGTCACCCCTTGATAAAATCTACTGCCAATACTTACTAATAGCTATAACATCCAGAATACGAATTAAAAATACTGCACGATTTTGCGGTATATGGCGAAACGCTTGCCCCCTGTCATATTATGGGATGAAATATGCACGATGAAAAATGGATACCAGTTGCGCCTCTACCTATCTCTTCAGGGATAAAATGCATCAGTGTGTGCGTGTGTGTCGTAATCATAGACCGGCTAATGACTTAGTGGATGAATTTTATTAACGCGGATAAAGTGGGTTTTTTACCACTGCCGTCCAGCCTCAAGACTCACGACTAAACGATTATGTTTATGTTCAGTTATCTCACACGCCCCACCTACACCGACTTACCCTCCGCTCGTCACTTCAGAATAGAAAAGTGACCCCACTTAGAACTTTACACGTTTACACCTTATATTCATTGTATTGAGTTTTAAAACGAGTGTTTAATAGTGAGAATCGCTGCACCTCTCAGCGCGACAGTTGGAATTATGTTGGGTTGCCAAATATCTTTAAAACAGATAAGTAGTAAACGTGAAATGTTTAGATATTATATTGTCTATCTTAAATACAAACCATAACAGAACAAAGCATTGCTCAGCAGTTAGTAATCATTAAGTTTCAGAATAGCAATTAACTAAACACGCTAACAATCCAGAAACAATGCTTATAGACAAAACTATCTACCAGAGACTCGCATTCCAGAATCTAGCAAATGAAAACGTTTACAAATACATACGAAACCAGTCAGCTGTCCACGTTAAGCCAGCGTTCAAATGGATGATGGAATTGCTAATGCGAGTGTTTAGCTCGCAATCCGCGTCGCTTAAACGCTTTTAATTATGAGCCAAAATTGAGCTGAACGTTGGCGTAGTTTGCGATTCGTGAAACTAGATGGCGTATTAATGTTTGTTCTACAACCGTGGTCTTATTTTTATTTTGTTAATTAGCGCGTCGTGGATGTGACTTCTATTTTGTAAATGTGTTTGTTTAGATAAATAATATACAAAGTATACAGGGATATTTTGATATTGCTTTACTAAATGAGACCAATTAATCGAAGTGTAAGATAAAAAAGTGTAAGTTTTGAACTATATAAATGAAAAAAGTAATTTTGATTTTATACGCCTTAATGCCACTTATATTCTAAGTGAATTCGTCGCAGCGGCTACATCACGGACTTATTCTTATTAAACTACAAAATGGCCAAAAAATCATATTTTTTTACGGTTTTTTTCGTTTTTATTCATGGATGATTATTGGCGCAATGTTGGCAGAGGTAATAACGAATATGTGGTTTCATATACACGCAATGTCAAAATGATTGTATAATTTTAGACTACATATTATCACACTAAGTACGTTAGTGACTTTGTCCATGCAGAATTAAATTATCATTTTTACTCCCTCTATCACGTTTTTGATTTTGAATTGTTCGCGCAGCAGTGAAATGTGCTTTGAAATCCTTTACGTTGCTCTATGTTAGGCAAATAACATGAACTGTTTTTTGAGTGAGGTCTTCGTGTATTTCAACAAAGAGTAATTTGTTAACAACTCCTCTAATCGGCCCGCATGAACTGATGCGTACATTTTCCCACACATTGCGAAAACAATTTGGCTTAATTTTATCTGACGTGACACCATCGACAATGTCCTGAGACAATAATGCCGATAGATATATTAATACATATATACAGTGGTAAGCTTGAATAGGACTTGAAACAGACAGCATTGTCATCGCATTATCCATTTAGTCGCATCGAAACTGACTTGAAAGCCTTTGTAATGTGTTTTGCATACATGTCTCTAAGGGTCGGTTTACACTGTTAAGTTAACAATGTGAACAAGCGTTAACCAGACACTGGATCGATCTGAATACGCTCTAGTGTCCTTTGAAATGTAGAAGAACATTTTAATCGCGGCTTCATTTACATATTTTTTTTCTAGTAAAAGTCTTACTGGTGTGTTCTGCTTCGATAATAAGTAGTCAATTTTTTAAATTCAGAACGTGATCATTCTATATGCAAAATTTAATCTAAAACGTTTTGTACATACATTGATGAACTTATTTTTACAAACAATGACTGAATTACCTGGAATGCTTCACAGCTGCCTTTTTTAACTGTATTCGATTTGAATTTAAACTATTACATTTCAGTACACTGCATTCGTCAGTCGTCACCCTAGGACAGTTGTTAACATGCATAATGCGTTGTGATTATGCTTAGAACAATGTCCTTCAGACCGGAACACAACAGCACTTGCACGCTGCTTGGCATCCAATGTATGTACTGGACAATGTAGGATATAACATCTTATGTCTTAAGTGACAAGCGTTATTATGCCATGGTCCATTGTAAAAGTATAAAGAGGAATTTATATTGTTGAGTAAAAGGTATAAAGCTTATAATTGATCAAGGGATTTGCTCGTATTGTGAGTTGTTGTGATGATATAGGTTCTCTAGATAAAACTAATGATGAACATAGGATTATATTTTAATTTTTATATTTATAGTATACTATTGCTGAAGGGTTTTCATTAACTGGACAGTCTAGCTATCGTTGGCAAAAATTTTGGCTGCTGACTAGTTCTTGTGAGTAATTAATATTTATAAAGAGTGCTGTACCTTACCTTAGCTGAATGAGCCTTAGTTCCTGATGTTATGGTACCTTAAATCGATTACCCCGCAAACAAAAGGAACAAACAGAAAAGGAAGGAAGAAACAGAAAGAACTGTTTGTACATTGTGATTACCTGTGTATGCGGCTGTGCATGCGCAGTAAGATGTGCGCGTACAGCTAGATGCAGCCGCAGTGTGAGATGCCCGTGTGCATTAGCCGCTCTGCATGCCCAGCGGCCGCCGTCCGCCACCTCTGCGCGGCGGATGCCCAGAGCCTCGTGGGTTCTCGTGTACCTTCCACCGCCCTCGCCATCTCTTACTTCGCGGAGAACTCCTCCTGCAGTCTCTCTGTACCATCTGGAACAACAAGAGGAAGTTAGTCTTGTATACTGGTACAAAAGAAGATGCTAGATTAGTAAAGAGAAAGTAATTCTAAAACTTTGAGGTTTGATTTGTGTAATAAAGCGTTATAATCAGTTAAGAATACATTCAAAAAGAGTGGTGATCCTTTATTGTCTCAAATTTATCGTCATATACAATCGCTATCAAGTAAAAAGTGAAGATGGTACTCTCTCGCAATGAATTCGTTTAGCAATATGCGACATTGCTAAACTTTTTCCGTGCCTTATATTGCTCTACAATTATTATCCATACAATACGACAATGAGATCAAACTGGTCATCATAAATTTTGTATTAATGGTACACGAATATATAATAAATTAAACAAAACAGTAGTTTCCGACAACTGACAATCGTCGGAAAAATTAAGCCGCGATAGGAGCTGGATTACAAGCTGACACCAAACAGATTCGCAAATGAAAAATTGCAGTTGGATGTTTATTGAAAATAATATTTCAATAGCTATTGCTGTAAGTACTTAATTTTCATATAAAATAATAAAGAGTCAAACCGCCTCCCGACCGACCCGATCGCCTCATGAACGACTACCTACGCTACCCATAGCTTTAACAAAGCATGAACTGCGCTTGTTCTTAGACATTCGATGTTAATTCTTATAGTCAAGTAATGAAATTGGGCAAAACGGTTACATTTCAACTGTGTAATGAAAGTAAGTTTTGTATTCTCAGCACAAACTACATACGAGTGGAAAACACAACCCTATTTGTAGAAGCCGGTTAAAATATTTATAGAAAGTCTATAAATAGCAGAGCGTGGCGTGCTTCGCCGAGGGATATCTTTCAAGGGCTCTCTGCGCCCGCCTTTGTGGCGGAGTAGACGCCGCACGTGAATTCACTCGCATTTTATTTAGGCAATTCAAAATGCAAACAAACCCTTTGTTAACGTAAAAGATATTATGATAATTCTATTATAATTTATTATTATTTATGGTAAAATAAATCCGGGTAGATAACTGTAAATTGAGACTTCATAGTTCGTTACAGATTTTGGAAATGTTAAGTTTCATAATGCACACGTACACAAATAATCTTTTCTGAAGCATATTCGTATTAACACATTACTGCTTGGCTGTATAAATTATTGATCTTGGCGATGATACCTATTACCATATACGAACACAGCCGGACTCCCGCAGAGGAGATTAACCACCTCATAATTAGTTTTTGAATAAATCCAGCATGTTACGTCCCGCACTTGATAACTTATATTTTTATATTGACTCGGAAACGTGACCTAACACTACCTGATGGTAAGTGGAGTGGGGTCCAATAGAAGCGACTGACGAGAGATGATAACTCCTCGACAGTCTCTCGGCAGATATAACATATATCCTAATGATTTCTTATGTTTACGCGAATGTTAGACATTAAAATTAAACTACTTTTCGGATTCTATCGCGGTTTTTTATATTTTAGTCCTCCGTGACCATGAAGGCTGCAAAGTCTTCGTAACGTCGGGAGAAAACTAAAATATAAAAAAACCGCGATATAATCCGATAAGTAGTTTAATTTGAATATATCCTGCCACCAGCTATCACATGTTTTAGGTTAGATAATCTTCCCTTTCCGTTCCATCCTAGTAGAACACACCAACGGTAACTGAATTCATGCTTTTTAGGAGTAATTATAATCACACAATGTAATTTTGATACCAGTTAACAATTTGAATAACTAACATGCACTTTTCATATTCTATCAGTTCAGTTAAAAATATAAAAACAATATGCCAGCCGTATCCCGTGGGAGCTGGCCAGTGCCGGCAGAGGGCGCGGTTGCTAGGCAACGGCACGCCTAACTCGCACTCATTAGGCACGGAAAACAACACAAAAAGTGTTCCTGTGCTTGTAAAGAATTTTCGTTTCCATTCCGCTGAAAGGGTGGAAATGCGCCGGATTAAAATATACTATTGCAATTACGGAACTGCTTTGTTCTAGTTTATTTTTTACTACAAAATGTTTATGGCTCGGATATGAGCATTGACGTAACTTCTCGCGATAATATCGTTGTTGTAAGGTAGGTAGGGAAGTAATTGGTACACTTCGATTTTTGCGTCCCGTGATGGGATAGATTAGAAGTCTGAACCATAATCGCTTCTATAATTGAACTGGGGACTTCCAAGAGGCCATTCCATTTCTCGATAAGCTGTTTCTTTTACCATACCTTCACACATAGTATCCCTCGTTAATTCTTTACATTACTAAAAATTTTAATATCCAAACAAGATCCTGCACCTACGTCTCCAGGCAGATCCTTTAAAAACTCTCGACACAAAGCTTATTTTCATTACCAATATAAAAGTTTCCGCATCTAGCCGGCATTTGGTATGCAACACCAGTGCTACCTTCGCAGGTTTTGCTAACAAGAGTTACAATCTTTTAGGTTGAGATTCCTTTAGCACGGAATGCTACTAATTACTAGAGCAGGTCGATCATATTTTTCAGAGTATACGACAAGAACCCAATGGGTTAAACCTGGTAGTGAATAACACCCATACTGCCTAAAGATTTTGATATGGGCATGGCAAAGTAAGGTGCTTCTGTAAATGGAGTAGGGTAGATAGAGCGTTGGCTGACGAAAGACCTTTCACCTTTCGAAACCATTCCCTGTTTGGAGTCGGATACACACAAGCTGATCGCAGAACACGACACATTTAACTGGTCTATTCTGGCGGGTTTTACTTCTTGTGTACGGTGGTCGCTATCCGTGCGGATACAAAATAAGTCCCACCACCAGTAATCTCTTGGTTAATTTGTATAAAAATTAAGTACGGAAATAGCTATTGTCGCACTGTGAAAATATTACTATATTATGAGACTTAGCTAATGTCAGAGCGCAGTTAATTTCATTGCAAGCCTTTGTAATATAAAATTATGGATAACTTTCTACTACCTACTCCTAGTTTCAATTAAACCAGAATGCCATATGGAACAGCAGCATGACATTCCAGTCACGGTATCATGGCCAAATCATCCTACAGGGATCAGTAAGTTGATTATTCCTGTAATTGGAGTGGGATGTAAAATCAATGATCCATCGCACGAGCGAGGACAGACGCTCCCGGAGGGCAGCACTCAGCAATATTTGACCGATATCTCCGACCCAAAGGGGTCTTTTGGCCGCCGTAAGTTGTAAGCGGGAGCGGACACTGGAAATGGGGAAGGTAATGGTTTGGTACAAGATGTTATGTATAGCCAGTTTAGGGATTTTAAACGTTAATAATAATAATAATATCAGCCCTGTATTATATACTTGCCCACTGCTGAGCACGGGCCTCCTCTACTACTGAGAGGGATTAGGCCTTAGTCCACCACGCTGGCCTAGTGCGGATTGGTAGACTTCACACACCTTCGAAATTCTTATAGAGAACTTCTCAGATGTGCAGGTTTCCTCACGATGTTTTCCTTCACCGTTAAAGCGAACGATAAATTCACAAAGAATTTTAAACGTTGTAACATACAAAACAGGTAAGCCTAATTATTGGTTTGTAGATTTAAATTGTCAAGGAAGAGGTTCCGTAGGATTGACTTCAAATAGTTTCAACACGACATAAGTTGTTAAACAGTCAATCATGGAGCAGGGTGTTTTTTTTTTAAGATTATGAGAAGAATAAAACACAAATACCTTCTTTAAGGTATCAGAAACAATTTGGTTTAGTTTTTATGACTCTGAGACATCCGTCCTTTGCAAATCGTCTTAACCTACACGAATTGCTTGCCCTAAAATTTGAATCTGAGATCTCCATATCTATATATACGTCGCCGATAGACGAAGCAGGTAATATCCTGCAAGAAATCTCCAACCTTATGAAAGACAATATTAAAAACAACTTTAAAGTCAGTGCTCTGCATAGTCAAGCAAAATTCAAATGAGCCGGCGGTTATGATCAGTGCCTTAAAGTCAGACTAATCTAACCAGACCGCATTGTTTCCCAACTGCAGAGGCGTTCTTTTATTACTTCGCAGTCCGTACAAACTTCCCAAGTTGGCCTGAACTCGTGGAAAGCATGTTAATATATAAGTTTGCAGTTTGTAAAGTGATTTAGAAAATGACAAAAAGTGATTGAATAAAAAAATCTGATGTCAAGCAACGTGGGGTAAACACTGTTGTGTGTCAGTTAGAAGAATATGATAACTAGTATAGTCAGATACTTAGTAGCCAAACAAATTCAAAACTTCAAGTCACCTATACCCGTTAAGTTTAATTAAAACATTTTATTCTTTGTGTGAAGTAAAGTAAATCTAGTATTTTATTATTGCGAACAGAAAAAAAAATGGTAGGAACATAAAAGTGTGTAAGCGATTTGAAGTTTCTAATTTGTTCAGTTATTTATGTGGTTGTCTATGCCTATTATTTGTCGCGACGAGCAAGTCACCGTCTAACGTTTAGCGTCACGACTGCCTATTATCATCAGAAGCAACAGCTTGATAATATTTGACTGATATCATTTTCACTGCTGATGTAGAACGTATTATATCTACTTATATAAAAAAATAGGTAATGAAAGTGCGTATATCAAATCCCTGGGGTGAGTCGTTGCTATGGTTGTAAAGACTGCCCGCGGCGATGACGTAAGGAAGCCTCTTGTGACTTCAAATGCGATGCCATAGATACATTTAATGGAGCCATGTTCTTTGCTGATAAAGACATACTTGTGTTGAAGGATATTTTTGTCTCTATTTGTAGTTGTTGTAGTCACTCTACTGGACCTTATGATAAGAATGTTTAGAACTTAATACTATCATGCTCATTGCAGACCTGTTCGAACTCAATTAATGTTACAAGTACAGCAAATCTCCAGACGACAAATTACTGTACCTACCTCGGTGGCGTAGTTGTGAGACGTGGGCGGTACATCTCTCTCAGATCCTGGGTTCGAATCTCGGGTAGGGTAGTGATATTCGATTTTTTCTGCTCATCAACCATATATTCTTGTTCCTTACTACCTATAAATCATGGGACGGAATACATAGGTATAACGTGAATGCTCTGGTTGTTATTCCACCTGCCCCTTCAGGGATAACGCTGTGATGCGTCTTTGTTTTTTGTTTAAAAAAGAACCGTGGGCCACAATTGGTTTTACAACTTGACTTTTATTTATAAGTGTGTTCTTTGTATATGAACGTACCCAAATTTCTGAAGAAAGTGTATTTATAATAAAAATTGGCTTATTCAAGCCTATATATAAGAAACGCTATTTGGTCTGTATTTGGACCACTGCTCACGGGTCCACCTGACGGAGGGAGCGAACATTTTTACGATTGGTGATAACGTACTATTCATAAATAACGCAAACACGTTGATTTCGGCCTTTCCTAAGAAATACTTCAAGATTTTCCAGTTGAAATGTGATTTAGTCGACATTTCTCAGGTTCCAACCAATGGAAAAGCCGTTAGTAATTCAATTTGAGTTGGTTGTAGATTAGATTGATTTATGAAGTCTGGTTTTTCTTTGACTAAGTTTTATTGCAATATTTTCTAATATAAAAGTGAGTATTTTATATTTTGTTCATCTGAATAAATATTTGTATCGATAGTGATTGGAAAATGTCATATCATATAGCAATAAGCTTGCCCTGTAATCTGTATCATAGGACAGAATTGGGATTTAGACCATAGCAACTATACGACTAAACAAGCGTGGTTAACTAAGAATACTGATATTTATTAGGGTATTTCTTGCCCTCTGTTGCGCTCTCGTGTTACTTGTGTATCCAATTATGCTAGCATAGGTACGAGTGCATTTTGGGAATGGCTGGAAGCCATTGATAGGTCCTTTATTCGTAAATATTACAGATTGAATAAATGTGATAGTATATGTGAAGTAACAACAGCGTTCATACGCGCTAGCACCCAACTTACACTCTCGTATAGAAGACAAGTGAATATTCACAATGACTGGGAAACTTTACGCAAATCCTCGCACGAGTACAATGAAGCTGTACTATAATAACAATTGTGGTGGGGGGGCGGTGGGGCGGATGCGGAGCGGCGAGATACGGCGGATACAGCGGAATGTCGCGAGATTTATACGTTCCGCCAACCGCGCGAGCACAAAGCATCGCTTGTGTGAATTTAACAAAATTCCACAGCATTTTACGTGGAACTGGGTTGCGTGCGTCAACCTATTTTTATATGGGGAAGGATTGGGTGTTTTAGTGCATAACGAGTAACTTGGGTACAGCTGTAGGGCTATGCGACTATGTTCATGAAGTCAGTTGCCAATTTTTTTGCTTGTTATATGCAAAATGTTTCAGAGTATTAGATTCAGTTTTGTCTATTCAATCAGCCCAGAAAATCCACCCTACCTATATTAGTTAGGCTGGCAAACAGTGATATTATTTGCATAAAAAAAATCCGGTTAAAACGCTATGAATGAGATCAATTTATACCTATCTCAATAGACGAAAGAATTTAAAAACTGAATGTTTTGTTAACAAAAATTGCAAAACGTATTGTATAATTCAGTTTGTATAAAACAACCGCCTCTATAATACAATATTTGCGAGTGTAGTAATTCCAAGGCGTCTACCAAGCTTGGTTTCTTTACTGACTCTACTCATGTGAGAACGTGTAATTAACGGAGCGCTTGAGACGTCACGTTATTTCTTAGTAAAATATCACGTTACTGTGTAAGGAAAATTGTCTACATCGTGGATGGGCTGACGTGACTAATAGCACATACATCACCCCTTGATCCCCGAAAGGGTAGGCAGAAGACAAGGTACCCAATTTTCGCCATGTGCGCTCCGTGTCCTAATGGTGGTGACGAGCCTACCGCTTAATCTGGCACAAATTTCATACTCCGGGCTTCATTCGGTATCACTTTGCCCAAAAGACCTCATGGTGTCGTACATCGCACGTAATGCAACGACGCCATCGAGTCAATATGTGTTGACTGTGATTATACCACTGTCCAAAACCTACTCATGAACTTGACGTTGCAACTGTTCTGTCAGTCAGAATTTTAACAACACCGACCCTAGTTAATGAGTCTCGTAGTATTAAATTCTGAAAATAAACTATTTTACGAATTTTTTTGTATTAACTTCTTTGTAATATACAATAAAGTTAATTAATATAGTCAAAACTATTACTGCTACCACCCGGTAATGGCCATTCTCGCGAAAATAGCTCGGTTGTGTAATTAAAAAAACTTAATACATTTTTATTAGAGAGAGAATTTTCAGAAAAGACCCGTAGTATCTGAGACTGTTAATATGTGATAAAAGAAGAGAAAGTGTACCAGGAGTTATAGACAAGCCTTTCTACTAGCCTTAACACTAATAGGAACAATAGTTTTGAGGTTTTCCTCTACTCGAATTAAGCTTGGTATACTGAGCGCCCGCCCTGAGACCCTCAGGGAAAAGTTGTCCCAATTCCCTTTAAATAGAAACAATATGTAATATATTGTAACAATGAATAATATAATAATACTGGCTGTGCTGGCGACTTCGCCCGCGTGGAAACCAGCCTGTCATAATGTTTTTCCGACATAAATCCCAACCTACGAGGATTTTAACAACCATCCGACCTCTTCAACGGTAATCGTTATAATTCAGTCAATTTACGTAAACAGTTATATACTATTAACGTAAACCTTCCTTAAGAATTGCAATATCTTGTAGTAAAAAAAATATTAAAACAAAAAGATCTATCACTGACTACAGAAATAGTTTCACTAATATTACACCAACCAACCGACCGATACGACTATCAATAACTAACCGCGTCGTTCTGTCAAACGCTGAGTGTTTTATAGCAAAAAATGTTACAAATACCCTCACAAAAATATTTTCAAAACAACACGGAAATTACATTCGATCTATAAGTCTACCGCTAGGATATGTCATTTTTATATATTTTTGTTTTCTATTAGCGTTAACTATTTTGTGTATTATACTTTGGTTTTTCTGAGCTTTTGGGTTTTTCTGCTCAGTATCAGCCCGGAGTCTGGAATTTGTTCCCGAAATGGAGGTAGGCTCGCCTCCTACCACATGACATGGAACACACTTGGCTAAAAGTGGGTGCCCTGGTTGCGCTTCTGCATACCCCTTCGTGAATCAATATATAGCGCACCAGGAACCGACACGTCAGCAACAAAAGGAAGCTCATTCATGTATCGGTAAACAAGCTTATAAACTTTGTTGCTAAACTCCCGGAATACTGGCCAGACTTTTTCAAACGCGCAACGAAGTAAACTAAAAAGTTTGGTATTTGGGATACGTTTCAAAAATTCGCTACCATACGCTGTTTCTAATGTAGTTCTCTCGAATTTCTGCAAAGAGCTATGTGTCGGCTACGAGTACGGCGAAATCTGACGAATGCACGTGTTTACGAAAGGTTTGGCGTTTATATGTTCTTGCCACGTGTATTATTGTATTTCATATTATATGGAGTCGAATTTTGAGATGGGGTAGCAAGGACAGCTACCTTAAACATTATAACCAAAAGATTTTTTTTCTTTGGAGACTGTCCAACATTTTTGAAGACATTATTATGATTTGCATTCACAGATTTTGATACAAATGTGCAATCGACAATAAAATAGGCATTTTGTGTAAAACCTTATTTGTGCCCCCTCGATCTGGTTATTTTACTATTAAAATATTCAATGGGACTTTTAGGGGTTTGAGTACTTCTAAGGTCAGAAATAGCAAAACTCTTTCTCTATACATGTATGAAAAATAACTTTTAACTCAGGGTTGATTAATTCGCAATTATTATCAATAGAAATGTCATATAATAAAATTTCCAGAGACTAATAGTAAAACAGAGCAAATGTATGGCACCGACCGTGATGCAGGAATCCAATAAGCTGGATTCATCCGACCCGTAGGACATTAAACATAAATTTTGCTTAAGTGGTTTTTGTCGCCGAAGGCCGGAGCAGATCGCACATCATGTGTTTAAAGTTTATTCCTTGATGACTCACGACCTCCAGCTGTATCAGTCGACGTAACGAAGGAAGGAATGAAGAAAGGAATTCCATTGCAATTTGCCAATGTAACTATAAATATGAGTATAACATAGTATGTATGTTTTGTGAATGTTAGCAGAATTCACAGGACTTCTAAAACTAGGAATTCTAAAAAGATTTACTTGAATACTGGGTAGCAGGTAAAGGGTCCGTATAATCCAATTCCTGTCGGTTTCTCTTTTTAATTATATAAAATTACTATAAGAACAATTTGCAGACCGCGTTCATCTATATAACTAGCTAAGTATATGTTCCCTTTCCGAAAATTTCACCTTTCGTCATTGCTGGGTAGATATATGTTTACATTTCGATACAAAGTTGATAAATACGCTGTGTATGTTTACAGAGCGCGGATTGAAAAGATTTTAAACTGCAGCACTCGTTTGCAGTGCGCCCGACCGTGAGTTTACATGTTGACGTATTCCGGTTCATGAGTTCGGGTTAATGTTGTTCAAGTTACGTCACGCAGCGAGTCGGTTTTTATTAAATGAATTGATAACACCTTGCAAAGTGATAAACCGCATACTCTCCCGTAGAGAGCAGTGATAATAAACACTGATAAAACAATATAGAGTTTTTTTTTTATAGGGGCACAGCAATGTTAATGACGTCGTGATGAAATGAGGTCGTCACCAGAAACATTGCATGCTACCACACACGTTGCAGCATATTTGCCCATGTAGTTTTTGTTCTCCCTCTACGTCTTTTTCTGGGAATGTACAGATCCAATACCTGGTTGCCAATTTAGTCAGGTAATTTCCTTTTGACATGTCCGTACCATCCCAGTCTATTTTCTTTAGAGAACAAACGTTACGATAGACTATTTATAAAAATAATTGCAACCCGCTTCATCTCGCAATTTATGACACAAACAAATATTGAACATAAAATGGCAATAATGCACGGAGCAGCACTCACAAACACACGAGTGTACCGATGTTGCAGGCTCGAATTAGCTGCAGTTTTCCCGCCCTTTGCACTGGCAAAAGTTATTGACTCGATGACGCTTCAATTAACGACAGTTTGCAATTGTATTTTCATATTTTGCTTACGGTGCGCGATTTTTGTACCCAACTATACAGCGACTTTAATTATGGCGAAAAACACGCTTTGTTGACTAGTTCCAAGGAGTCGCGTTTAACAGGCCAGGCGCATGATTCCCACGACAAACACAATTATTTGTAACAAAATATGTCGATACAAAATGTCGGGTATCAATTAAAAACCGCTTTGCCTTATTCTCCATATGCCTTGTTATATTTTTTTCAGTTCCCAGTATCTTATACCTACTATGCCGGCAGCATATCTATAAACCTTTCCTGACTATGGTTATCATTTAATAAGTGAAGCTCGTTTGCTGATCTATGTAATAAAATATCCTACTTAAATTACTAACCAAATCTGACCGTTAATTTCGACCTTGACACCATAAAGTTAGGGTATATCAACTGGCGAGAATTTTGATAACGCGAGGCACCCATTAGACGCGATGAACGACCTCTCGCGGTGAGATAGCACAATAAAAGGCTACATGAGCCCCACATTAATTAAGGGCCATCAGTGTCACATCTGACCTTGCGTTTTGACGCGGCATTAGGGCTGCCACAAAAAGTTTGCGAGTTACTTATGTTTTATTCGTACTGACTTGCGAAATTACTGAAGTTTTCTGTGATCTGATCTTAGGAGAGTTGTAATCTTTGAGGTTGGATTACAAGGATTTTGTGAGTTACTCGTTTTCTATACGAGTTGTCATGAGATTGGCTGATTCGTTTGATGACTTACGATTGCATGTAAAGTAATATTACCCAGAATTTTGAATTACTAAGTACTTCAGGGTGCTTTACTGTGCTAGTGATTTTGATAAATGAGGTTAATTAATGACCAGTAAGTAGAAATTTATGTCTGTCTTTGTGACGGAATGAGTATCTGTGCCTTGTTGGTTCGGTTGCTATTAAGAAAGTAAACGATTTTTTTCAATCTTTGACCCTACAATAATCCGCATTTTCATACAATTAATTCTTCCAGTTCGCCACTGAATTCCTCACAAAGCATTATTTTCGCAAGTGGGTCGACTCTTATAATTCGGGAATCCATTAGAGACGCGACGCCTCTGCATCGCCGCGTCGGCTGACGTGTGACAAATGGTCTCGCTTCGTTGGACGAGGTTGCGGTGATGGCGGATGGCGGTATAGGTGATTTTTTATTTGAGATTGGAAAAGTGATTATATTCCGGTTAGTTAGTCCACGCTTAATGTTATAGCGTGAGACGAATCTTTCGACAATTGTAATCATTTTAGCTATCTAATTGTTCCTTCATACTCTGTCGCTGTAATGGTTGCTAAAGTTTATAGCTTGGAGAGACATTATATTCCACCAGTACAGAATTTTATATAAATACCAACTCCACCATCAACGTGAATTTCTGCCTGAAACTAGAAAATAACGCGACAGCAAACCCACACAGTAAAACACAAAACCGGTTACACAACCATTTAAAATCCCGATTCCCACCCGTATTGGCAAAACGGCTCACGCACCGCCGTTAAATTTTCATTTGAGACAAGGATCAACTGGAACGGTGCCAAATCGCTAATCGCTTGCAGCGGCGATGCCGTGGAGGATGAGTGAGTGCGGTGCGGTCCGTAATGAGCTGTCTCAGTAAAGATGCTTTAGTGTGCGAGAGGTCTTGTATGGTCTTCGGTTAATTTATAGAATATGAATAGATTCTGACTGATCATTACTTCTTACTGTTTGGGGAGATGTTTGAATGTGTGTTAAAAGGTAGCTGCTGAACGGATTTTGATTAAATTTGGCACACCGCATAAAGATGTATCTATGTTTATCAGGAGTAATCGCTCAAACCGTTGTACGGTTTAATAAAATTAGGTGCACATAGACTATGCCCGACTAATTATACCGTGGTATTTTATTTTCTCCCAAAAAATACTACTACTACTTTTAGGGAGAAAATGAAATACTAGCACCGCGATAGAATCCGAAAATTAGTTTAATTTCAATGTCTACCGTGGTAATCGAGAGGGCAGTAGTCAAAGGTGGCTATTTCCTCTTACGAACTTTCTTCCTATCTAGGTTTCATACAGCAACGTAAATTATAAATGCATTTTCTCGTTTGATAAACAGCAATAACAACAATAAAATAATCTAGATAACCACGGAATTGAGCAGGACCGATGAGCAGAACCAAATTTTCTGACCTACTGGTATATTGATTACTAGGGCAGTATTTACAGGCTATTTTCTACTCATAAACCGCACTGTGAGCCTTTTATTTTAGACATTCGCGTGCATGAAGCCAGAGGGTATTTGGTCATAATTTATTTCGACGAAAAAATTTGTCACTTCACGTGACTTTTTACATTATGTCGTTATCTACCACGGAACTCCACAACGAATACGGAACCCAAACCCTTCATTATCTTAATTACGTGTCAAAACGTACCATTAGCTAGCTTTACGGCGTGTGTTAATTATGTATCCAGTAGGACCTTTATAAAAATATATTTGCTTGTGGTTTGGTAATTTCCGTCTCATTACCAGTTATGGGGTTGTTGGGAAGATATGGGAGTTTATTTAGTTGGAGGTTATCATATAATTTTGTTCAGCAATAATTGTGGTGAATATTATTGGACGAAAAGAAAATGATTATTTCACATTTAGTGCATGTTATTTTAATACGAGCACGACACAGAGGCGATATGTAGGGTCCAATAGAATGTCGACTGACGAGATATGATTACCCCTCGACAGTCGACATAATTATGCCGGCCTGTTGGAACCGGACATACACAGGCTGATCATGGAACGCGACACACTTACGTGACCCATTATGGCGGGATTTAACACTTACTTTAAAATATATCCTGCCACCAGCACCCTTATCACATAGGTATTTAATATGGGATATAATATAAAAGAGAAACCCTTTTAATTAGGGCATGTTGCAACGCCTGCGATGTGACTTAGTAAATTGGCCAGCTTAGGATAATGCTATGTCGCGACGTGAGCCGTTACAGCGCTAGTTTTCAGTGGCCATCTAAAGTGACGCGAGGGAACCAATTACAAATACAATTAATAAATATTCCATCAAACGAAAACATTCCATCGGCCAATTTTAACACATAATTCCAGAAAATACAAATGTACTTTTAGAAATCGAAACGCACATCAAGCCTTTATGTACGAATGGATAGCCAGAGGTGTACTTAGTACGTCCATTTTTGCTATATGTATTCCGTTCCATGATATGCCAAAAGGGGCGAGGTTATCGCTACACGAGGCATAAGGCTCGGGGCTGTTGCTGAAAAAAATCCACTATCACTTTGCCCGGACCGAGATTTGAACCGGCAACCTCAAATGAAAAGTCTTACCGTGCAGTACTACGCCACCCAGACAGTGTATTATATTAATATTATCCTTTGCGATATTTTTTACTACTATTGAATCTCCTCGTCTAATGAGATGGAGTAGAGTTCTTTTGAAATTTCAAAGTATTAAAATTTAGAATATTTATTTATAAAAGTAAACTCGAAAGTAACAAAGGGCTGCATAAAATTATGAATGTTAGGGTCTATTCGCTAGTTTGTATAGAGGTTTTATTCAAACTGCGTAAAGAGATACTGTTCTTTGTAGGTTTTGTAATGAATGAATGAGGAAATCACTCGTCTGATAGCAGCGATATAAATACTGAAATCATACATAACTGAATTATAAATAGTATTCACAGGAATAATTAATACAAATAATGCATATCATCTGCGATATGCTAGGTTTTTTGTATGTAAATAATTAAGAATGGATGTGGTAATTGGATGAGCTTATTTGTGTAAAATAAATTGTAAATAATCACCTGTTCGGGATATTAATCCGCATTAACAGATTCAAAACTATACCTCTCTAATTACTACATAGTATAAAACAAAGTCGCTTTCTCTGTCCCTATGTCTCTTTGTATGCTTAAATCTTTAAAACTACGCAACGGATTTTGATGCGGTTTTTTTAATAAATAGAGTGATTCATGAGGAAGGTTTTTAGGTATAGTAACATCCATTAAATAGTGGAGAAATACTGTTATTTTGTTATGTTATACCCGTGCGAAGCCAGAGCGGGCCGCTATGTTTTTATATACAACGTTCACAGTTTTTCTGTAGTGTATTGAGTATCAGCATTGCACCCGTGAGAAGCCGGGGCGGGTCGCTAGTATAAAATACGCAACAATTGTATAACATTAGCTTTTTCTCGCGGCTTTGCCTGCATGAATTAGTTTTTCGGGATGAAAGTAATGCTATATATTTTCCAGGGATAGAAAGTAGCATATTTACTTCCAAGGGTGTCAAACTATCTCCATACCAAAATTTTATATAAAGCCGTTGAGTAGTTAGAGATTATAACGTTCAGACAAGCAGAGAGATGCGGGCGCAATTTGTTTTTTTAATAATATATTTTTTAGAATTTTTTTAAATGATTAATACCATTATACATGTTTGTTGCGTAACTTTAAGCGTTTATGCTGCGCACACAATGGAAACTCTCAAAAATAATACATTTGCCCCTTTTTGCTACATATTTCATTGATGCTTAGCTACTGTTGAACATAGCGTGACATAATATAACCTCTAGGTTATGCGTTCCTTGATAAATGGGCTATAAAACACTAAAGACTTCTCAGTTTCACAAACAAACCCTTGAGTTTTATATATTAGTATGGATATAGTTTTGGTAGATGCACTATTTGCGCCCCTATCTTATCTTGGTGAATAAAATGCGCGAGTGTATACATATTCCACAAATTATTATGAATACGATCCGATCCTGTTCAGTTAATGAGCGTTTAAACCCTTGGCTTGAATATACCCTTAAAGCCCTGTACACATCGAGCGCTTTCATAGCAAAGGGTCTTACACACAATGCTATTTTTATACTAGTGAATACTAACTTCGTAAATATAGTTACAAGTTTCATCAGAACACGATACTGTTAGCATTTTTCAAAACATAATTATAAAAGTCCAATTTAAAAAAAAAAATTATAAATGCAGTGAAAATATCAGCTTTCCAACTACACTCGCAAATGTTTGTTCTATGAATTAATCTATCTTTTATTTAATAAATAAGTAGTACAAGTAAACAAAGGACACGTCAGGAGTTCCCATTTGTTATATAAAAGTAGAAACAAGTAAATTACCTGTAACTCGTAAGCTAGAATTTATATCATAATTTATAGGCAAATATATTTATGTAGGCAATTTTCAAGGATTTTTTTGCGGAATTTTCGCCTCAGGAACCATCGATTTAAGGTGTCCTTTGTCTGACTGTAGGACAACGATAAGATTTTAACAAGACCCCTCTACATTCAGGGAAGGAAAACTAAAGTGTATGTAAACGAACATTACATTTCATTCAGAACTATTGATTACGACGAATTCAATAAAAAATATATTTTCTAAAAGTGGGTAGATATTTTTGAACATACATTTTGTTCGTTCCTTAAATATAATATTGAAATTATTGTTCGCTTTTGAGGTTGTACAGGTCCTGCTTCCAGGTCAAGTTTGTTAAAGTGTTTTCATATTTACGGTGCCTATACACCGGGAATCCTAGCATGGTAGGTATAGCTTTAGGGTGTGTGCGAGAGTCCTACAGAAGGGTCGGTGTGTTTGTATGTTAACGATGTTTTCCTTTTGAATATTAATGCAGTCACCCTTGTCTGCCGCTTTTTTAATTTGCGCTTATTTAAACGTGTTACGTTAAATAAAAAGGTGGCTAATGAGGAGTTTGTAGCCTGCTAGCTGGTTGTATGGTAGAGAGAATATAATTTCTGATTGCTTGAAATCTTGATAACAATAAGGGGTGCTTTGTTGATAATTATTACACTTATTATTGTCTTGCCCAAATAAGGAGTGGTTTGTTCATAATTAATATACTTTAATTATTGTCTTGCCCATCCGATGTTGTACTATTACTGTACTCCAGAAAACTGCAAGGTAGTGGGTACGTCTTCTCTCTTATTTGAGACTGGTTTATGATCGCGAATCCGCCCGCGTGAAATCTTTTTCCGGGTAAAAGTGCCGCTAAATATTATCAGAGACAAAAAGTAGCCTATGTTCTTTCCAGAGTCTCAAATTATCTCCACACAAAATTTCATTGTAATTGGAGTAGTCGTTCAGCCATGAAAGAGTAGCAGACATACAGACAGAGCTACTTTCGAATTTATAGTATAAGAAAGACGGTAAGATTTGAGACTTTCCGGAAAATTTTAGGAGGCTTAAGGATTTTTCCTTCAATCCTTTCTTCCTAGTTTTCCCTTAAAGATTACAAATTCCGTTTGAAGTGTAAATTTCCATATCATACTTTCTGCTCTTTAAAAACATCAGCAACAAGAATAAAATTTCCTTAGATCGCATAAAATCAATTCGTTCTAAAACGTTTTGATTTCTAACGTAACAAAACTCTTCAAACAACTTAGGAGTTTCGCTTATATTTGTTATCTGTTTGTTTCACCTCAAGAATAACAATTTACGGCAAAAGTTATTTAAGAATTTACAAAGTTACAAACGTGTGGATGTTAGCGATTGATTACAATTAACTTGCTGTTTCTGTTTTGTGTGACGTATCTATACTATTATATAAAGCTGAAGAGTTTGTTTGTTTGTTTGTTTGTTTGAACGCGCTAATCTCAGGAACTACCAGTCCAAATTGAAAAATTCTTTTTGCGTTGGATAGCCCTTTATTCGTGTAGTGCTATAGGCTATATATCATCACGCTATACCCAATAGGAGCGGGGCAGTAATGGCTAATCTCAGGAACTACCGGTCCAAACTGAAAAATTCTTTTTGTGTTGGATAGCCCTTTGTTCGTGGAGTGCTATAGGCTATATATCATCACGCTATGACCAATAGGAGCGGAGCAGTAATGACTAATCTCAGGAACTACCAGTTCGAACTGAAAAATTCTTTTTGTGTTGGATAGCTCTTTATTAGTGTAGTGCTATAGGCTATATATCATCACGCTATGACCAATAGGAGCGGAGCAGTAATGACTAATCTCAGGAACTACCGGTTCGAACTGAAAAATTCTTTTTGTGTTGGATAGCTCTTTATTAGTGTAGTGCTATAGGCTATATATCATCACGCTATGACCAATAGGAGCGGAGCAGTAATGGTTAATCTCAGGAACTACCGGTTCAAACTGAAATTATTTTTTTTTGTTGGATAGTTCTTTGTTCGTGGAGTACTATGGGGTATATATCATCACGCTATGACCAATAGGAGCGGAGCAGTAATGGCTAATCTCAGGAACTATCAGATCGAACTGAAAAAATATTTTTGTGTTGGATAGCACTTTGTTCCTGGAGTGCTATAGGCTATATATCATCACGCTATGACTAATAGGAGCGGAGCAGTAATGGCTAATCTCAGGAACTACCGTGTTTGAACTAAAAAAATCTTTTTGTGTTGGATAGCCCTTTGTTCCTGGAGTGCTATAGGCTATATATCATCACGCTATGACCAATCGGAGCGGAGCAGTAATGAAACATGTTGCAAAAACGGGGAAAAATTATTAGTTTTGAGAGCTTCCGTTGCGTGCGCTGCGTAAACGATTAAAGTTATGCAATAATGATGTATGACGGGATTATTCTTCTTAAAAAGTTCTAAAAAATATGTTATAAAACCAAGTCCCCCGCTGCATTTGTCTGCCTGAACGTGTTAAACTCAAAAACTACCCAACGTATTAAGATGAAATTTGGTATGGAGACAGTTTGAGAGGCTCCCGGGAAACTACTACTTTTATAACGGAAAACTTTATAACGCGGGCGGAGCCGCGGGCAAAAGCTAGTTAATAATAAATATCATTTTTTATAACACACACAGAAACGCTCTCACATCTTTTATCTCCAAAGGGGTAGGCAGACGCGCATATGCAAATACCTTTTTTTTTTTTTTTTTTTTTTTTTGGTTTCGCGGAGAAAGTCCCTTATTACTACCGCCCAGCCTTCGTGGGGGGCGACTGAGCGGTTATGCTGGGGTAACCGTGCCTTACGGCCCGGCGTTGAGCCGCCCGGATTTGATGGTGACCTTCGGGCGACCGCCAGGCCGAGTCCCTAACCCTATATACAACTTAACCTATGCACGGCCTACCAGCTAAAACTCCGCGGTGGCCCTCTTCGGCGCATTAGGGACGGCCGCGGGCTTCCTCTGACGTTGGAGTGTCTAGTCTGCGACCGCAGCCGCCCCTGCGCGGTGCCGCCTTGCGGCCCGTCTCCTATGGGGGGGGGGCTCAGAAGCCCCCGCGCACCGAAGGACGCCCTCGGCGTCTACGGCAGTGTGAGGCCAACAGCACACTGCCGTCCATCTCGGGGGTCAACCGAAAGATGTGCAAAATAGCACAAAAATGCACTAGGGCGGACAGCCCCCTGCTGCCCGCCGACGACCCCCTTCGTGGCCCCTATTAGTCGCCTCTTACGACAGGCAGGGGATACCGTGGTGGAATTCTCCAAACGCCCCCATTCCACAGGGCGGGAGACGCCGGTCAGTCGTCCACCCGGCGCCTCCTTCGTCTCCTCTGACGGCGGGAGGGATCGGCCCGTTCCCGATCCCTCTCGGCACTCTCCTTCTGCGAGAGGACCACCTCGCAGAAGTGGGCCACTGCACGCCAGGCCTCCCGACTGCCGACCATGGAAGCGACCACGGCCGGCAGCGAGAGATCTCCTCCGACGACTGAAACGAGAGCGCTGCGCTCCTCGTCCCAGGCTGGGCAGGACTCCAACGTGTGTTGGGCCGTATCCTGCGGGCAGTTGTCACAATGGTGACACACGGCGCTTATTTCCTTTCGTACTATTTCACACAGGTACTCACCGAAGCAACCATGCCCGGTGAGCACCTGCGTCAGGCGAAATGTCGCCACGCCGTGGCGCCTGGCCAGCCACTGTGCAAAGACAGGACGCACTGCCGCGACGGCCCTAAGCCCCGCTGACGGGGCCTCCAGCCTGAAACGCCACTCCTCCACGGCGGCTCGCCGTAAGGAGGCCCTTTTGGCCTCCACCTCCTTCGGGGCCGGACGCTGCCCGTTCCTGAACGCCTCCTCCCTCCAGTGGAAAGTGTCAGAGAGAGATTTGGCGTCCAGATCCCAGGGCAGGAATCCGGCCAAAACACAAGCCGCCTCGTACGAGACCGTGCGGTACGCCCGTATGGCCCGCTGCGCAACGATCCGTTGCGGGCCCCGCAGGAGGGCGACAGAACGCCGCCCCAGGGCGTCAGCCCAGACCGGACTGCCGTACAGTGCCATGGACCGCACGACCCCGTGGTACAACCTTCGGCAAGGGATACCAGGACCTTCCAGGTTGGGCAGCAGGCTGGAAAGAGCGCCCGCTGCCCGGGACAACTTCGTCCTTAACTTCTCGAAATGGGCGCGGAATTCCCACCGGCTATCCAAGATCAGACCTAAATACTTCATAGTTTTGCCGATGGGAATCCGCACCCCCTCAACCACGATGTGGGCACCGGCCGGTGGCCCCCGCCGAGGCCCGTGAAAACAAATGGCCTCGGTCTTCTCGAGGGCCACCTTCAAACCTAAACGTCGGATCCGACTCACTACGTCGCCGGTGCCCACCGCCGCCAGGGCCGCGGCGTCCTGGAAGGTCTTGGACGTGGCAGTGACTAGCGTATCATCCGCATAGCACGTCACGCCTACGCCCCAGAGATTGGCACCACGGAGCACCCAGTCGTACCCGATGTTCCACAAGAGAGGGCCCAGAACCGACCCCTGTGGGACACCGCACGACATCGCTCTACGGTGCCACCCGTCGGCGCCCGGATACACCACGTACCTGTCAGAAAGGTACGCGTGCACCAGACGCCTGATATAGGGCGGCACCACGTGGTACCGCAGTGCTTCATTGATACATGGCCAGGGGAGCGAATTAAACGCGTTAGAAATATCTAAAGATACTGCAATCACAATTTTACCCCTGGCCACTGCTTCCTCCGCCTGCGACTTGACCCGCAGAATCGCGTGGACGGTAGAGCGTCCACCACGAAATCCAAACTGGTTGTCGGCCAAGTTGGGACCGACCCTCTCGAGGTGCTCGACAAGGCGCGCGTGTAGAATGCGCTCAAAAAGTTTGGCAACCTCGTCGAGCAGCACGATGGGCCGGTAGGCCGACGGCGACTCTGCGGGTCTCCCTTCCTTCTTAAGCAGGACGAGCTTCCCGGTTTTCCAGCGCGCCGGGAAGACGCCCTGTGCCATACAGGCGGAGAAAAGGCTGCGGAGCCGCGGCCCCAGGTACTCGAGGGCTAGCACCCAGGCTTCCCGGGGATGCCGTCGAGTCCCGGGGCGGTGTTCTTGCCCCGCAGCCGGAACACTGCCGCCCGCATTTCCGCGGGCGAAACCTCCGGAATATCCCTTGCCGATAACTCTAACGACGAAGACGCCACTACCGGTGGCGCCATCGGTGGAGGAGTGGTATCCTCGATGGCCGGGAACAAGGCTGCGACGACGTTGGCCAGAAGTTCTGGCCGGAGACTCTGCGACAGCGGGGGCGCCGCTGGACGAAGCTTATTCATTACTAATTTGTAGGGGCGCCCCCAAGGGTCCACGTCGAGAGTCTCCAAAAACTCCTTGCGTGCCGCGACCTTGGCCCTATGCACGGCCACCCGCAGCACTCTCTTCGCTTCCTTGTAGAGGCCGTAAAGCTGCCGCTCTTGGTCTTCGTGTGTGCTACTTCTCAAACGGCGACGGCGATGCCTGGCGTATCGACGGCGCGCCGCCACGCAAGACGCGCGCAATTGCGCTAGTTCCGCCGACCACCAGTACACCTGCCGCCGCGGAGGACGACGGAGGGCCCGGGGCATGGCGGCGTCGCAAACATCCGACATTGCCACGCCGAACCACTCCGCCTCCTGCTCGACCCGCACCGGGCCCTCCGGCGCGGGGAGCCACGATACTGCCAGAGCGGCCAACCCTAAGGCCTCCTTATCAAGGCGCCGTAACGCCCACCGCGGGCCGTCCTGATTAAGGGCACTCGGTCCACCACTGTTGGGCCGGATACTCGAGGACGCGGAGACGTCGAACCTGATATAACGATGGTCCGACAAAGTCTCTACGCCCACGAGGACTCTCCAGCCCTGGACACGACGTGCGACGGCGGGGCTCCCAAACGACAAATCCACTATGGACCCGCCGTTGTGCCGCACGCACGTGTTCACCGACCCCCTGTTCAGGACGGCCAGGCCGACGGAAATCGCCCATTCCTCCAGGACCCTACCACGAGCGGTGGTCGCCGGCGAACCCCAGACCGCGGATTTCGCGTTGAAGTCGCCGGCGACGATCGCCTGGTGAGGTTGGCCCTGCTCAACCAGGGCCCCCAACCGAACGAGAAACGATTCGAACTCGGCCAGGGGTCTGTTGGGGGAGAAATACACTCCTACTACCCACAAGTCCCCCAACAGAGCCGCGACGCATCCCTGGCCCTTCTCGACTTTTGCGAAGGGCGGGGAGCCAACGGCACCCTGGGTGATGATGGCCACCGACCCGTCGATGTCTCCGACCCAGTTATCGCGGGGCGGGACAAAATACGGTTCGGCGACCACGGCCACGTGCACCGACCACTGCGCCAGGCTTTGGGACAACAGGTCCTGGGCGCGGGCGCAGTGGTTTATGTTCGCCTGGAGGAATCTAAACTCCATTATTGATGGGCGACTTCCTCCACTTCCATCTCGGCCACCACTGATTGCGGTGGGCTCGCCGCCTGCGACTGGGACGGAACCTCAGCCGCGGCAGCTGGTCTTCTACGCGGGCGACGCCGGGTTTTCTGGGAGGACGCGGAACAATTCTTCCCTCCAATTCGGTGCCCGGCGGGCTTGCCAGCTGCGGCACACAAGGCGCAGTTGAACTTGTCTGCGCATTGCCGGGCTTTGTGGCCCGGCTTGCCGCAGCGGTAGCACAACTCACTACGGTCAGTAGAACCGTCGCAGCTCCCTCGCACATGCCCTTTCTCGAGGCAACGGTAGCAACGCATAGGCCGCACCTCGAGGACGGTCACTCGTGCAACGACCCAGCCTATTTTAAGACGGCCCAAACGGCACCCATGCCGGATCTGTCTGGGCGGACTTCCCCAACTTTAATCGCCTCCGCAGCACACCCGCCAATGCTAGATAAGGCCGCCTTAACCGTCTCGGAGGTGGCCGCAAAGTCCAACCCCGAGATCCGCAGCTCCGAGCACTTGGTGGGCCGGGAGACAACCACATCCCCGAGTCCCCAAAACATTCTCTCAGCCGAGCGGCGAGGGAATCGGCCTTCTGCTCGGACTCAGCCCCGGGCACCTCGTATAGCATGGCACCCGTGGCTGCATATTTAGGCCTGAGTCTGTCGATTTGCAGACCAGACAGATCCACTCGCCGCTGGGCGTCCGTGAGTACTCCAGCGTACGTTAGCCCCTTCTCAACGGCCGCTGGTGTCAATGATATGATTACCGCGGCTGACTTCGGCGGCCGGAGCTTCGGCTCGGAGCGCTTGGACGACTGTCGCGATGCTGCGGGTTTTGGTGCACCGGACTTGGCCTTCTTCTTCCTCCCCACCACTTCGGTCCAGGCCGTATCCATGGACACGGGGGCCGGCGGAAGTGGACTAGGTTCCTGTGGGGCTTGCTGCACGGGGGCGGGCTTGTTCTTTCCTCTCCCCTTGGTCTTTTTGTGGAGCATTCTGTGGTGTCGGCGCCAGAGCGGCGCCTTTCTCGCCTTGAGTACCCTTTTTGGCTACACCTTTGGCTACTTTTACGCCAGATGGCCCGGCAACTGCAACGCAGGACGGGTTGTTGGAGGGAGTGACCAGTGGTCTCTCTACTGCCCTTCGCTTTGCCCTTAGCCTTGGTGGAGGCGGACTGAGGTTGCCCACCAACAAATCCTTCCTGAACTGGGAGCTCCACTTGCGCGGTTTTTGTTTCATGGGCCAAGGGAGGTCTTTGAGCCGGACCCATGAGAGTCGACTCAAGTCTGGCCTGCAAGCGGGCTTCCAGCTGCTCTATGGCGTCTTCAGATGGTCTCGCACACAGAGCCTTCTCTAGTTCTTCTATACGTCGTCTGAGGGAGGCGTTCTCTTCCGTCATCTTGCTCATTGCCGTCTCAAGGCGCGCGCTGTGGTCTCTAAGCGCCTTCGTCTCCTGCTCGAGTCGAGCATTTACCGTCGCCTGCGGTTGGTTGACGTATTTGGTTATGGTCTCAACCACCGAATTCAGAGCTCTTTGGCTCGTGCCCTTCAAGTTGCCTGATTTGCGGATAATCAGCCGCACGATCTTGCTGCAATGAGTCAGGTCCTCTCGTAGAATGACTCTCGGTCCGTCTAGCTCTATCGGAGGTATTTCAGGATCCACAGAGGTTTTCAAGTACTCTTGAACCCGTTCTTCCATTTCCTCGTCCCGCTGGATCCGGTGAGCCTGCCGTCTTTGAGTTCTTAGGTCACGTTGTGCCTTGCCCGTTTTTGAAGGCGGACCGGTGTCTGTGCCGCTTTCCGAGTCGCTGGACGGACGACAAATGCCTCCACGTTACACTACGTAATTTATCTATACTATTATATAAAGCTGAAGAGTTTGTTTGTTTGTTTGTTTGAACGCGCTAATCTCAGGAACTACCGGTCCGAACTAAAAAATTCTTTTTGCGTTGGATAGCCCTTTGTTCGTGGAGTGCTATAGGCTATATATCATCACGCTATACCCAATAGGAGCGGAGCAGTAATGTCTTATCTCAAGAACTACCGGTTCGAACTGAAAAATTCTTTTTGTGTTGGATAGCCCTTTGTTCGTGGAGTGCCATAGGCTATATATCATCACGCTATACCCAATAGGAGCGGAGCAGTAATGTCTTATCTCAGGAACTACCGGTTCGAACTGAAAAATTCTTTTTGTGTTGGATAGCCCTTTGTTCGTGGAGTGCCATAGGCTATATATCATCACGCTATACCCAATAGGAGCGGAGCAGTATTGTCTTATCTCAGGAACTACCGGTTCGAACTGAAAAATTCTTTTTGTGTTGGATAGCCCTTTGTTCGTGGAGTGCTATAGGCTATATATCATCACGCTATACCCAATAGGAGCGGAGCAGTAATGGCTAAACTCAGGAACTACCGGACCCAACAGAAAAATTATTTTTGCGTTGGATAGCCTTTTGTTCGTGGAGTACTATAGGCTATATATCATCACGCTATACCCAATAGGAGCGGTGCAGTAATGGCTAATCTCAGAAACTACCGATTCAAACTGAAAAATTCTTTTTGTGTTGAATAGTCCTTTGTTTGTATAGTGCACAAAGTTATATATCATCACGCTATGGCCAATAGGAGCGGAGCAGTAATGTCTAATCTCAGGAACTACCGGTTTCAACTGAAAAATTCGTTTTGTGTTGGATAGCCCTTTATTTGTGGAGCGCTATAGGCTATATGTCATCACGCTATGACCAATAAGAGCGAAGCAGTAATGAAACATGATGCAAAAACGGGGACAATTTATTAGTTTTGAGAGCTTCTGTTGCGTGCGCTGCGTAAACGGTTAAAGTTATGCAACAATAATGTATGACGGGATTGTTCCTCTTAAAAAGTTCTACAAAAATATATCATAAAACAAAGTTCCCCGCTGCATCGGTCTGCCGGAACGTGTTAAACTCAAAAACTACCCAACGTATTAGGATAAAATTTGGTATGGAGACAGTTTGAGACCCTGGGAAGAACATAGACTCCCGGGAAAATATATAGCGTGACTTTTATAACGGAAAACTTTAGCCCGAAAAACTTTATAACGCGGGCGGAGCCGCGGGCAAAAGCTAGTATAATATATTTGCATTTGCCTGCAATTCTACTCGCGTGGAAAGTCATTCCGGGATACATATTTTCCCGGGATAAAAGTATCATACCGTGTTCAAGAGTAATGTAGCTTACTATTATTACAAAAAGAAACAAAATCTGTTTAGTAGTTCCTGAGATTAGCGCTTTCAAACAAACTCTTCAGCTTTATACATTAGTATAGATAACTTATAATAGATTTTTTATAATATATAATCCCTACATCTACATAAATTTATCAGTCGCATTTTAAAAATACTGTAATCTCGTCAGCACAAAAGAAGTCTACTCACTAATCACCCGAAATGAATATAAATATTTGGGCAATTTCTTTTACAAACTCAGCCGAGATCGTATGCCGCTGATAAATGCTTCGTTAGACTAAATCTTGCGAATGCCCTCAAAATCTCAAAGTTTAAAAAGGTCTACGCTATTTATATTTAACTAGCGTTTGTTCGTAGCTTTGCTCTGTATTTATTTTTTTAATAAATAGTCTCATTTCTGAAGTTTTTCATGATGAAATGCTAAGAATTTTTGCCTACATTATTATTACAAGTAGGTACTCTATGTACCCATAAAGGTCATTTTAATGTTTTTTAGTTATTTAAGAAACTTATTTGTAAAAAAAACAGATAGAACATTTTTAAAGTAAGGAAAAGTCTAAAGCTTTTAGTCTGAATTTGCAGACTTTTATTTATTTATGTAGATAAAGACAATTATTTCAGTCAGACATTCTAATTTTATTTAGATATAAATAATTTAACAAGTCTATTTATTCTCAGATAAATTTAACTAAGTCAATTTAACGTAATTAAGATCCCTTGTATAGCCTTCTCTTTCTTTCTACATCGACATTAATATAGCTGTCCCATTCTTACTTTTCGCGTTAATTAGATAATTTATATCACGCATGTCACATACGCTCTACCAACGTACATGATGTAAGTACTAACCCCCTTATTCATAGACGTTTTTTATCTAACGACCGAGTAAGGCTGTGATAACAAGTCTGTTTCTCAGTGCTGACGGCATGGCAGTCTTCTTAGTGCGTAGACGTAGGGCCGTTGTGATTGGCTAATATTGACATACAATAATAATAACCAATCACAACGGCCCTATGTCTATTTCTCAGTGCCGTTGGGCACTGAGAAACAGGCTTGTTATCACAGCTTTACTCCATCCTTAGATAAAAAACGTTTATGAATAAGGGGGTAAGTCTTTATTAGATGGAGAGAATATTTAGGTTTACCAAGATGTTAAACCGTCCCTCAAGTTCTTACATATTACAAAAACCTTTTCGAATTTATACTAATACTAGCTTTTGCTCGCGGCCTCGCCCGCGTGAAGGAGTTTTCCGAAATATTTTTTTTTCCTACTTACTTGATATGTATCGTTATATTATGACCAAATTACACAAAATCATTATAAATTGTAGCCTATGTGTTATTCTGACGTATAACTAATATTATTGTAAAGTTTCATACAAATCCGTTCAGTATTTTTTTCGTGAAAGAGGAACAAACATACATCCATACATTCATCCTCACAAACTTTCGCGTTTATAATATTAGCAGGACGTAAAGATGAAGAGTTTGTTTATTTGTTTGTTTGAATGCGCTAATCTCAGGGACTTCTAAAACGATTTATTTTTAATTAATTACTAGGAAGCTACATTACACCTGAGTGCTATAGGTTATTTATTGTTTTGGGAAAATATTATCGAGAAAAAAATATTTCACGCAGATGGAGGCGCCGGCAAAAGTTAGTTTAATATGAAATTATCAGCAAATTAGTTTCATCCCTCGTTTTTATTAAGTAAGTACACTTAATACCAAAGAGTGTAACGCTCACATTGACACTGATTTTAATGACATTAGTAATGTCAATTTATGAGTAAGTAAATATGTATTTACACAAAACTAACTAGTTATGGTACGGACGGATATATGCATGTAGTGATAATCAGACTACTAAAAAAACAATCTCATGAATCTTTAAAATTACAAGTAAAACTATAATCGTTATACATAATTCTGAAAAAATAACTTTGCAAATCAGTTCATAAATAACCGAGTTCTGAGGTAATAAACAAAAAAATACACGTCGAAACGATGACCTCCTTTTTTGAAGTCGGTTAAAATACCGGTGCATTAACAGGCGGCTAATTAAGACTAAAACGCCAGTAAAACTCACACAATAACATTCTTGGAGTAGCGATAAAGGCCGGGCCATGGCGGCGCCAAATTGAATAGGAAAATAAAACGGCGAATAAAACGCAGCGGTAAAACAAACGTAAACGCGGTTACTCGCGTCTGCACTCGGCGCTTAATGAAATGTCTTGGGGCGAGAGCACAATGACTTCGGGTTGGATTTTATTGCTCTCGACCGTCGAGTTGATTGCTGTGATAGATTGACCAGTCTGTAGAGGGAATAAAGATGTTCATCGCAGAGGTTGTGAGATATTCAGCTGAGATAAAATGTCGCAGTAATTGCTAATCATATGATGTTTTTTTTACTTATATATTTGTGAAAATATTAAAATATAGATATATTATGCAAGTAACGAAGTTTCGTATAACAGTAAATCTTGCTTAAAAACCAGTCTACACTCGGTACGTTAAGTGATCTACAATACCATTAGCAGACATGAGAGTTTTAATACAATGCCGTAGATTTCCCAAGAACTTAGTGGTATTGCATTTATTTTAGAGCATACAATAATTGTCAGGCGAATAGCGTGCCATTAAAAATGTGGAGTAACTCGAACAATACGATGTCTACACGCCCCATAACAGAGAGGAAGTACCACCCCATTCTACCCTGCTTGACGACGCTGCAGCACTCAAATTTTACTACGCCCGCGACTTCGTTTACGTGAGGTGTTAATTTTAGATTGTAAGGGGTTAGAAGGACTACACAGTGCGACGGTTGCCCGAACTGTCCCATTGAGTTTTATATTACAAATTGGATCGGGAGTAGATATCGATTGTATATGTCTACCTACATTGAGGTTTGTGTCCAAGTGCCCATGGTCAGTCGATATAAGTAGATACACCTATAAATTTCTTCAGAGATTTTTTCAATCATTAATTCTTACACATTATAACAAAATGGCGGTACGCAGCCGTCAATTACTACTAATTCCTTTTCCGTTTTACGATAAAGAAAAAACGACTTCTTGGTAAATTGTAAATAACCACAAGCCTGACTCAAATATTAGTATTGTTAGCATAGAATATTTTAGTGAGGGTATTTGTAACACTTTTTGCTATAAAAATACTGAGCTTTTTTTGACAGACCGAGTTAGTTGGTTGTTGACAGTCGTACCGGTCGGTTGCTTGGTGAGATATTTACGAAAGTATTTCTGTAGTCAGTGATATTTCTTTTGTTTTAATTAGAATCGAATCAGTTTTCTAACAGTATAAACTCTACTTTTTAAAATTACAAAATGTCGAACATAGAATATCCTTTTTAAAATTTGGTTAAAAACGAGGGCAAGATGTAAAAATTGCAAATAATTCAAATTATAGTGGCATCTCAAGAAGCCATTTAATGTATTGAACTATTCAATAAGAAAGCTTGAGTTTTCACTTAAGAGCGTATTCCCAGCTGAGTCGTCATTATTTAATAAACATTAACTACTGGACATATTGAAACTTAACATTTCATGTCTCAGGAAGGCGAGCGCAGTGGAATACCAAACAATACTTAGTAATTCAAGGTGTTGGATGGTGTTTCTACTGTTTATGGGCGGTCTCATCGCTTACCATCAGGCGAATGACAAGCTCGTTTCATCTTTGGATGCCAAAAAAAACACATCCATCATACACCGTCATATGCTGTGACTTAAGACGTTGTAGATATCGATTTATTAAATAGAATGGTATCTGATCTAAATAATTAATTGGGTGAAGCCGCAAGCGAATATTATAAAGGCTTCCATATTAAATGTCACGTTTCTACGAGTTCCTTCATACTAATTTTTAAAACACAATTATTTTTAAATATCTTTTGCCTATGGAAGAATTTTAGATATATTTCGTGCTGAACTGGAATGGTTCGTAGTGAAGTAAGCAAATTTAAAATAAGTAAGATATAAATGTATAGTATGTAAAGTAGAATAGTATGTAAACTCTGAACAGGAAAATAAAAACCCTCGCTACGTTGTTATAAATTGTGATACAGATCTTGCACTGACAACGTTAACTTTAAACGAACAAGTAACAGTGGCGACCCCATCGAATGTTGTTGATTATCATTGGTCAGTTATAGTTTCGATTGTTAGTTCGCTACGACTACAAGCATCCCTAATCGTTATGTCTCATCCTCCTCCAGTAACCGTCCTGACCCGAGGTTCGTAACCTGTTAGTGGGTTGCCCTCAGCATGGTCGCTTAATTTTCAAGGGTTGCGAGCATCTAAAGCCGCTCACCCAAAAGTCCGGTGTGTTTGTATAAGTCGGCTCTTACCAGGGTAACAAATGTAATGTCAGGTTAAAAAAAAAGAAAATCTAACTGGTCAGATTATAGCTGCTATGCCGCAATACTGTAAATGTACCGGAGTATTTTTAATATGTTTTACCGAAGTTACGATAAAAGCAGCTCTGGCCTCATATTAATTAAACATTTGTGTGGTTTCCCATCGGCAGGATTCATTGTGTAATTAACTTTGTAATTTACTAGTATTTTTTATATTCAATATTACTTAAGAAATATAATATTTCTTTGAAACATGTAATCGAATGTCTACTTAATATAATATTTATTTTGAGTAATCGGATTTTTATGGTCTTCGCTCTACCAATATGATATTGTGATGGTTTTGCTATTCAGTTTTTGTTTTGTTTACATCGCATGGAGAGATACCTAGCAGTTCGCCTTAAGGTAAATGTCACGGCTACTCATAAGCAGAAGCAAGGCAAAATGGATTTGATTTCATTATCATTGATATGACATTATTCTATCGAAATTTTTATATTATATAACAATGACCATTCATTTCACCGGCAGGACGTTGCATCCATAACCGAAATACGTCATTACACGCACACAGCTTGACGGTAGACTTACCGTCATTTTTAATAAACGTTCCCAATTACTTTTTTCGATCTAACACAAAAATGGACCAATCAGAACAAAGTTGCCATGCTTACAAAGACTTATTTTAATTGGTTCATTCTAGGAATCGCTTTTTTTATTGCGTCTGTATAACAAGATGAGCATGCCATTGGCCTGATGGTAAGCGATACGATAGCCCGTATACAGTAATAACACCATACAGAACTTTGACTTATAAAGCACTGTGTGGCACTCCACTGAGCGCATCACCCTGAGACTATCATAAATAATAAAGAAGCCCAGTAATTACGCCGACTACGATGTCCTTCAAATCGAATTACAATACGCACACTAGGGCATGACGGTAGAAATAGACATTGAGGTGGTACCTACCCAGACGGCCTCTCACTTAAGAGACTTATCACTACAAAGAACAGGATTGGAGATTTATATTGGAATTTATAAATAATAGCTCATAGCCTATCCACCCAGACCATAAAGCCAACTAACTTAGACACAGTAAAATTAACGTTTACAAATCTTACTAAACCACATTTCCATTATTCTGTTCAACAAATCCTATTATAGTTACGAAAAGCTTAATAACTTTATTTACAACTAAAATAATAGTTATTTTTACGTTTAGAACAAAGGCTGCATCGCGAGCCTCGTTAGCGTCGAGTACTATGATTTATCGCCAGTATCCGGTGTACAAACGACTAGTTTCCTGCCAATAAGCCGATGGCTGCGTAGCACGAAAGCGTTTATTATTTCACAACGGCTAATGGGAACTCGGTAACTGGCTTGTAATAGTAATGGAAATTGATGAAATATGTAATAGAAGGTATGTCTGCTAATCCGCACCAGGCCAGTGTGGTGGACTAAGGCCTAAATCCTCTCAGTTGTAGCGAAGATCCGTACTTAGTAGTGGGTAGTATATAATTCAGGGCTGGTATTAATCTATTATTATAGCTTAGGGATTTGTAAGCCTCAAAAATCCGAATAGAGTGGGAGACCTGTTACAATATTTTACAAAACATTAAATTGCTTCAGCACAATAATAAAAAATATTTTATTGTTCCAATAGTAATACCTCTGATTAATCTGCATGTTAAACTGAATTGCTGTGTTGAGTTAAGCTACGTCAGTGGAATAATAAGTAGCTACTTAAATAATTTACTTACTATTAAAAGTACAACATAAATTACTAAAAACAACCCATATCCAACTGCAATATGGGGTCAGCACAAAGCAAGCTGTATAAAATATTGGCTTCAATTTTACGGCGCGCTGCACCTCATATCAACTTCCTATGAAGGATCTAATGTTAAGCAGCGCAAAACAATTCACAATAAATGTTCCCCGAACTAGAAATAGGACCACATACCCTGTTTGTTATTAGTCCATGGAAGTAATAATAATAACAGCCCTGTAATAAATATTGTCCAATTGTTGGACACGGATCTCCTCTACCGAGAAGGATTAAGCCTTAGTTAACCACGCTGGCCTAGTGCGGGTTGGCAGACTTCACATACTTCGAAATTCTGTTGTAGATTTTTTAGATATGTAGGTTTCGTTTATATATGTTTTCTTCACCGTTAAAGCGAATGATACTTGATAAACAATATTCACATCTATTCGAAAAGTTAGGGTTGGGTTTTGAACCTGGAGACCTATGTCTAGGCAGTTTGTTCTATTCCCGACTAGACTATCGCGCTCTAGACCATAAAGTGATAACATATCGCTTGCTCACTATTACAAGGTCCATAGTAATTTTTGTTTTAGTTGGAAAATTAATGAGAATAAAAATGTTTATGTTGGTAGAAATTAAAAAATATAGTATGTTATGGTTCTCCCTTTCTTTATCTTTCGGAATTATTGGATTATTTTACTAAAAAGGTTAAAAGTTGTGTTATATATAATTCAATTTGCATTTCAAATATAACAAAATCTTTTAATAGCGAGCCAAATATAAACAACTTTTTTAATAAAACTTCTGAGATAAAACTGCATGTACATGTCGATTATTGCTACATCAGTTGGAGCCCCTTGTGTGCCCTAAAAAATCTAGACTAGCTCACGAAATAATGACCGTTGTGCACCGAAAGTTGATCGCAGTTAACAGGACACTTCTATCCTTAGGGATAAGTACTCGGACCAGAGTAACAACTACTGGAATAACTAAAATAGAATAAATAACAACTACTTAACAGTTTGATGCGCAAATGCAGTAACAAAACGACCCTTTAGTGCTTATAATTAAATTTCTAGTGAAACAGTAGCTTCGTGGTAAGTGTTCTGACTACTCATTTAGCAAGACTACCTAGAATTTTGAATTATTAGGTTTTACATGACGCTGCACTGCACTTATTGTCTTTGGCGAGCGCTATGTAATTATGCAGTTAATTGAAGTTCAAAGCACTAGCTATTGACTGGCGCTTCCTTTTATGTATAGTACCAGGCGAGCGGCTTTGTTCGTCTTTTCCATATTAGATACATCTATGACTTGATCGCATGATGTTAGAAGTAAAATCGCTAGTGCTAGCTAGGAACTGAAGTTCCGAACCTACCACTATAAAACCTTTCTTTACATTTTAGTGCATCACTGATGACTTATCATAATTCAGTTAAACAACATCCCTAAATCATTTAAGACAAGTCTCAAAATCCTCAAACCACAAGTCCCGCTTAGAGCCCATTAACGTACCTTAAACGTAAACGCAACGCTAACATCATTACGTTACGTTTTAGTAAAGACGCGTTAGGTTTACGAGCGAGTGGGGATCATCCGGCATGTCGCGCGGTCACACCACATAAATTTCCTTTTATGGACAGGACCGCACTTTAGATTCAAATTGTGGGCTTTTGTCCCACGTGTCGTTCACAACAGAGGATGTTGTGGGAAAATTAGGTCATGTGACAAAAGGTTTTTAAAGTAAAAGTAAATTTTCATTAATATTTCGTAAATGAAGACCCATGCCTTATGCTCAAAATTTGACAGTGGTGGGAATTGTTATCTAGAATAAAAAAGTAGTAAAGCTTGCGAATTTATTACTATGGACAAACTTTGGAACCGACTCAAAATGATTTAATTAAAATTAATGAAACTCGTGTACAGATATTTAGAATTAGCTGAGCATCACAAAATTTATCGCTGTGTATGAAAAGACAAACTGCTTAAGCGGCATATATGTACAATGTACATGTCTCTTTTCTGTCATATGTTTATAGGCGGAACGAAATAACAGCTATTCCTGTTCAAATATCAAGGCACAGATAAAAAATACAATCACCATTAAAGTAAGTAAATGTATGCAATTATCGATATTACAGTTGAAAACGAATCAAATATCAGGTAGTTACAGGTATCAGATATCAGATAGTTACGCAAAGCACACTTGCGTACCTCGATGCTCGATTTACAACTAACTGTCTTAAGGCGATACCTCAAGGTCCATTTTCATACATTTTGTTTCACCTTTAATCTGGGTAACTAAACAAGTATTGGCAAGTAAAGAATTTAAATTCACGTCTAGTTAGTGATTAGTTCTCGCAGTTGAAAGAAAAACGTAAAAATAATTAATAATCATGGATATTTCGGCCTTTAAAATTTCGTCATATTAAATTTTAAAGGCCGAAATACTTGTTTAGTTACCTTGAGGTATCGCCTTAATATAAACTAAGATATGTACTATGTACCTCCAAGATTTGAAACCGACTCGCCCAAACGAAGTAGTTACTACCCTATATATTTCATTAAATATTAGTATATTAGAATATACGGTAAAGTTACCGTCGCGTTAATTTAACACCGATCAGTAAACATTTCACAAAATCCCAGCGTTACAGCATTCGTTCTCTGGCTAAAAAAGGAAAATCTCGACCAATATAGAATGACGCATGCATCAGTCTTCCTGTCAGTCAGTGTCGAATTCATCTCGCTTAGAAACGTATCGATCTATCGTGCTAGTCGCTAGGTATTAAGCTTCGCTGATATTTCTCGGAATTTTTATTCCATTCTGACAACAGGTGGAATTGACGGTGTATTATAAATAATATAACGGTCCTGAAAGTTCGCTAGAATTACATTAGCTTCTTTTAATTTACTTCGGTTGATGCCAAAACTAGCATTGTCAGTTATAAAAGCAGGATTTTTATTTGTATGAGTTTGTTACCCAGTCAGGAGAAAATATTTTATGTTTTGTATCCTCGGTCCCTTCCACTCTTTAAACAATAGTATATTATAATATAATTAATAATTAATTTGGGAGTACTTTCTAATATACAGCTGTTATATGACCAGAATCAGCATGTAGCCATAATATTCCACAAGGATATAAGCGCAAGAAACAACGTTTTGCAAAGCTAAAGCCAACTGATTTATATCTTTCTAAGGGTATATATGCATCGCCAAGGATCAAATTTTCCTACAGCTTGATGTGTATTTACTTTATTATTACTTAAATAACAATTACGAAACGGGCTAATGGGATGTCAGATTATCCGATATGTTAACAACCACGAGAGTTGTTTGGACCGAACTTGATTTTGATAAAATGTATTAATAATATGATAAAGATTATCTAACAGCTCTATAATATTAGTATTTGCTTCACTACGCCTTTGGTTTGTTTCCATTTTATAATCTTCTTCAAGAGCTCAATACTAAGTAAGATTTGGTTAAGTTTTTGTCTTACCGCACCTTTAATTTTATTTACGAGGTTATATTGAAAACGTATTTGACTAATCTACCAATTTACGTAATTCTTTTCAAATAGATGAATAAAAACATTAAGGTATTAAGTGTTCATATCCTTACTATTAAATCTTTCTACCATTTAATTTTCTCAGTAAGCTCCTCAGTAAGCTATATTGTTATTTTGTAATGACTATAGGGAAAACCGATGATTGCATCAGCCTGAATGTTAAGTTTTCATTTGATCATTTTGACACTATTAGAGATGTTTCATCAGATTCAGATCATTTCTGGTTAACTGTCAATCGGTCTCTTTTTGTGGACAAAAACCCTTTTGCCTTTATGGATGCAGCTCTCTGGCATCAGGTAAAGCTATTAAATACTAAGGCATTTCAAAGAAAAATATGTCTATTGAGATCAAATTCGCATGAAAATGATACTTGAGACACTATTAGGGTCCAAACATAAACCATAAATATTGAGCACAAATTCCAGTCCCGCACAGGTCAAATATATTTGAAATCGAGTAACTACAAACAGGCCGTCGTGTGTCAATCAAACCTTGGACCCGGTTTCACACAGCAGGTATACTTTATCAGACTAACGAGGAAAACTAATTAAACTTGAAGCTAATCGATTTAACTTGTAATTGGAACTATAAGATCACAACCCTCCGTTCATTACCATCTCCTAATTTAACACACATGTATTTATGTATTTTGGAGACGACTTTGTGGGCCGCATTAAGGTTTTTTCCCAAACACTCGCTCCCACATTTCACGGTCTCTAACTACACTCGGGGGCCACATTCGGCCTGCCTTAACGCACTTATATTAGCTCCATTAAACAGGGTCGTATTTGGTCGACTTTGGGGGATAATTGATGTAAATAATTGATTGTAAATGTAGTTAGGCTTGGTTATTGTTGGGTAAGATTAGTTTCTTTGTCTTAGGGATATTGTTTGTACCTTCATAAATCTGAAAGGCGATAGTTTGTGTATTTATAACAAAGGTTCTTTTTTGGCACGGTAGTTACTTTACTCTTTCTGGTATTAGGTTTAAGAACTTCGAAATGTTATATGTGGTAGGTCTCTCGTATAACGTATTCAAGAATCTGAGAAGTCGGTTCTATTTGTAACAAAGTAGTGAGCAAACAAAATATTCAGATTTGAAGGACATTGGTACTAGTATTATTTATCGAGCATTTGATTCGCATGATCTAACGTCACAGGATGTCAGAGTGACAAGCGCAGTAATGTGCCATGCAATTTTGTAATTTAACAATTCTGCCACTATTGACTATAGAAAGGATGGCGTTAGTGTCAGGCGAGTAATCTATTAGTTTCTCTTGTTCTGCTGCTACTGACTAGGAGATAGCATAGTGTTTATTACACATACGTACATACAGAAAACACCTTTTATCTCTGAAGGAGTAGACAGAAGTGCATTCACTTCTCACCGTATTTATTCCGTTCCATGATACGAGAGAGTGAGCCCATGTCGGGAAAAAATCCATATTCCGGGATGATACTCAGCACAAAAACTAATATCAATTTAATACTTATTATGATTATCGGATTATGCCTTACTCTGGGGCATTTTTTTCACCCGCTCCGTTTGGAGTACGTCTCTGGCTCTCGGATACTATCCAATTAGACCAACATCCTTCTAGATAAAACGGAATGAATGAGTTAGTGGTAAGGTTGCTGCTATCTTCAGATCCCGAGGGAGCTGGACGCTCATTGTTCACAGGTTCATTGTAAGGGTAGGAGAGTTATACATAAATGAGATGCCGTAGTGGAATTTTCTAGACTGGTGTTGGCACACTTTTTTACTTTATAAAAGGCCCTTAATGTCTAGCAATTCTCATTTTTGGTCACAAACGTAATGCTTAAATTATCATGCCTGCTTGTCATTTAAAAGCAGAGTTTTATGTCCTTAATCAAACAAGTCGATCTCTGGTTTATTGGCTAAGCATTTCATTATCTTTGAAGGCTTGAAGTTTTATGATTTTACTTTCACGTTTTTATACAAGTCTTCAAGGATTTTAATTAAACCTGATTCATGAAATATGCATAACAAAGGCGGTTACTTTATTTCTTTATGTTTAGCATTTAATTTTAATTGCTAGATTTAGTACTCGATTTTGGGATCTGTATGACATCATAAACATTCGTACGGTAATAATGAGTGATAATTAAGTCATTTCGTATTGTATTGTTAGTTTTATGAGAATAATAGTGTAAACTGAATGGGTATGGATTAGATTACCAAAATCGAACCAACTTAAATTTAAAGCTAGTTAATCGAAATTGAGAAACACAGCAAATTGCACAAATGTATTTTATACTGAGAAAGTGCTTTGACTTGGGCGAACCCATGAGCCAAACATAATTATGTATAAGTCAAGACACTGTGAGCTCATTTTGCGTAGATCGGACCGTCAACAGCTAAAAAATAAAAAGTAAATTGTATAACTGTAAAATGTAGGTAGGTACTTTGACTTGCGGATGACTAACACCTCAGTCTGCCCCGTGACCATGAAGGTCTTCGAAACGTCGGCAGAAAGTAATAATATAAATAACCGCGATAAATCCGTAAATAGTTTTACGTCAATATACTTATATAAGTCGTTTTAACATATCCACAAAACATACAACCCTAGTTCATATTAAAACCCATTCCACAAACCATATTATCAGACACCCGACTAGATCCAATGTTCCTGGAACGTCGTTCCCGCGAGAATATGCAATGAAGTTCCTTAAGGAAATGTGGCCGCGGCTTACGGTGTACCCAGCTCCGACTTTGCTTGTTTAGTTTAGTAGCGACATCTTTTATTTGTTCCGCGTAACTGTAATCATTGTGTGAGCACTAGGTTTTGCTTCGACTACGTCCGCATGAAAGATGTGTTATTTACACGAATTTATATTTTATATTAAGTAAAATTTATTTTTTAATCCCCTAAGGCCATAGCTTCAACATAAAGACAATTTTTCGGAAAGAAAGCATCATATTTTTAGTCCGAAATACACTCACACACTATATTCACACTAAACAACAAAATGATAAAAACAATAAAAAAAAACGAAACCGGGATTCTTGGCGAAAACATCTGTTATTCATAAATGATTGTGGCGCAATGTTAGCAGATATTAAAACGAATATATGGTCTCATTTAGTAACGTAATGTCGAAATGACTTTTAATCCTGTAATTCATTGTTTATAACTACTAAAATTAATTGTGTTTTACCAAAACTACATTGAGCCTACGTTTGAGCCACACAACGCATATCACCCTACAAAATGTCTTCACTAGAGGGCAGACATGTCAGAGCTAACATAGTTAGTTATTATAAGTTTAATATCGTCGGATCCACCGGCGGCGGTCTCTTTGATGCATGAAAGGCACTAATATTGTTAGTACATGAACCGCCGGTCGGATAAAAGTAATTTATGAAGAGCAAGTTTCTTAATGTGGTTAACAATTTATTTTATCGCTAAGTTCATGCTGTCATCCCGGGAAGGGTAAGTAGAAGCGTAACTAGCGCACCCGTGGTCGCTTAGTTTATTGACATAATAGAACATGCAATGAGCCTATCGGCATTTTAGGGAAGCATGTTCCAATATTTGCCGACATATAGCTTAGCTACGCTATTGATAGAGCAGTGAGCCAATCTTGTTGTATAGGTATTATGATGTACACATTATAATAGTTTTTATCTGTGTTAGTCGTATAATGAATTCAATTTTAATGAAACAATTATTGATATATTTAATTTGGAGTCCTATCAAGATCTTGAAATAATCAATGTAACCTATTCTAGTTTTCTTAGCGGGCACGGAAAAGTGACTCCACTGGACGTGATGGTAGGTGGGGGCCAAAAGAATGTCGAATGACGAGAGTTGATTACCCTTTGGCAATCGACATAATTGTGCCGGCCTGTTGGGACCGAGTATATACAGGCTGATCCCGGAACGCGACACATTTACGTGGACCACTATGGCGGGTTTTAACACCTTGTGTACGGTGGCCACAGCCTGGGCGAATATAAAATATATCCTACCACCAGCGATGCGAAGTGCTTGGTAATGGCAGACACACACTCACACATGTGCCTAAGCAACTCTATGCATAAGAAAACTCAAACGCATGAATAGGTGTAATTTATGAAATCCATCTATTAGTCTGGGTTATAAATATATTTTGTCACATTATCATTACAAATTTATAATAAATTGATATTGCCCCATTTGGTTATATTTTCGCTTAAAAACTGGAACATGTTTTATCTCAATGGGACATTAGGGAGCTTCATAAAATAAAATGCTTCACAAGATTTATATGTAGGCGAGGGTACAGGGGATACAGGACTATATGACTTTAGCAATACGAGATATATTTATTTATTTTACATAATTATAGTCAGTCGCAGTCAAACATATGGCATAGTCCAACAAAATTAATTGTGAAATTTTAAATAATTCACACGCAAATACCAACTTTAGCTTTTTTTTTATTGCCTTAGTAGACAAACGCCAAGCAGCGTCTGCCGCCGAAGGACTTTTCAATGTCATAGGTACAGCAAAGCCGTTGTCTACCGGGAGGCGAACACTCTTTTTAAGCCTCGTTTAAAGGACAAGTCATAGTACTCGACGAACCGGTGCAGGGAGTTCATTTCAAAGTAAAATAATATATCATTTGTAGACATAAACAGAGCCATTTGTCAGTATAGCTAAAATTATTTACCTTTCTACTCGATTGGCTCCGAACCTAACGAGCGGCCGTTTGCGAATGTTGTTACAAATCAGTTCGATATAAAATTTGTTCACAATTTAACGTTTCGAAGGTATTTCTACCTTCATGACTGTTCCTTCGAGTTCAAGAAATAAGTTTTCAAAGGCTAAATGCCTTGTTGTTTAGCGATCGTGAAAAAGGTATAGCAGGGAATCTACTAAATTATTTTTGTAATCATTTGCGGAGTTCCCAGCAGTTGTGCGCGATATATCGAAGTACCTACCATACGCCCCAGTTTGTCCACTAGACCATTATGATCACCTTGAAGATGAAATATTAATCTACCTCCTATTAGTTTTAAGTAACAATAATAATATATAAGATATAATTTTGAACCCTAATAAAATGACTTACTATGTTGTTAAAATGAAACCTTTTGTTAATAACAGTGTAGTGCAATAAATTAAACTGGACCAAGGAATAATGGAACGAGACGAGAGGTTGGTTAGCAATAGCTTTAGTATATCGGACACAAATAATAGATGGCGTTAGTGTCACAAACGAGTTGGAGTGCGTTTGTGAGGTAGCAAGCGATCCCCTTTGTTTGGTATAGTGTTCCCTGAATTGTTTCGAAAATGGAGTATGAATTGTGTCTGAAGATGCATAGTTTAAGTTTCAATTAAATTGGAAACTGAGATGGAAATATTCAATTTCATGATATATATAAAGTAGTGTGCGCGTGTGTATTGACTATTGTACAATGTATATTACGAACTTTATGACAGATTTGTAAATTCTCAGTTGGTTTGTTTGTATTCGCTACGAATATTGTACATCTTGTGGGAGTATTTGTTGGGAAACAAGCGCCATTATGTCAGACGATATGCAAAATAAGAGTTGAATATTAAATGGATGCTAAGAAGAAACTCTGTAATTTTTTCTTCGTATTTTTCAATTCTGTTTACATAGAATAGTCATATATTGTCGAAGGATTAGCAGAGACTATGTACTCACGTGATGGTGGCGGGCGGGTTGGCGTGCACCAGACAGGGCAGCACCACATCGCCGCCGCGGCGCACGCTGGCGTCCCACTGCACATGCGAGATGGCCCGGGGAGCGGACGCCACACTCATCGCTGCAACAAATTGATTGATGAGTCTCCCCTTTATATAATGGCCTTGTCCTAGTTCCCGCTGTGCGTCTTCTTATTTACGAGATCCTGTTTGCTCAAGGCGCAATTTGTTAGTATATCTATTGAGGTATATTCGTTTGATTTGTTAGTTATACGTTCCGATTTTTCTTTTCCTAAGTAGGTGTTACTTACAGCTTTAACCTTGTGATAGACCATTATTAATACAGAACATTGTGTATCTTAAGCCAAACCTGTTATGTCTTACAAACATCCAAGTCCAACAATATTTTGGAGCTGGGTCGATTGCCTCCATTAATAAGGTATAATTAAACATCTCTTGCTAATCGGCACTATGTAAATGCAACTTTATTTACCAATTAGGTGCAAATGAGTTTTTTTTTAGATTCCCGTATCAAATAAAACGCCTAAACATTATAAAAAAATAGTGTTCTTACTAAGATGTGACCTTTCCTGGTGGTAGGATCCGAGCGGATACCGACCATCGCACACAAGGTACAAAACCTACCATAATGGCTCACGTAAGTTGCTTTCCGAGATTAGCCTGTTTTAAATAGGCCGGCATAATTCATCAATCGACTTTCCGACCTTATTCTATTTACCACCAGGTGCAGTGGGGTGACTGCCGTGTTTATATAAAAAAGTGAAATTCAGTAAAGTTATTGTTGATACTGACGAGCAACGTCGATGTTGACCGGCGTGCTGCGGCGGCGCTCGCCGGTGAGCGCGTCCAGCACGGAGCAGGAGTACTGCGCACGCGTGTCGTCGGCTCGGACGGCTCGCACCACCAGCCGCCAGCCGTCGTCGACCAAGAGTGTGGCTCCGGCTACAATCACACGACCGAATTAGTATGCACAGATACCCACATAAGTAGTTGATAAATTCAAAAGTTTAAATCTTCTATACACCTTTGTGCTTTTATCATCTTATTTTCTACGTCAAAATGTTTCAATTGAACTTAACATGTATAGCCGATTTGATGTTTTGAATATATGCAATTACACTCCTTAAACAATTGTCTTTGCTTGGCTGTAGCGTGTAGGATACAAAAAAGTATTAAAATAGTTTCTTTTACGCAGTGTGTCCTGGTTTTAATGTAAGAAAAGCGGGTACTTTGCTTCTTATTTTTTTTTCGTATCCAAAAAATATCGTTTGTCATCTTTCACTGACATATTCTTCATTTCAGAATAATGATTGGCATTAATAACTAAAATTCAAATTTGGTGACAAATATTAACCATTAGTCTAAGTATTCCTAATCTATTACTTAAATGAATGTATTGCCATCAAAATCTGTAAATCCTCGCAAATTGTCAGTAAACTACCGCCAAGCAAGATTGAGAAACCAATTCAATTATCTAACGTTTGTAATATTAAAATTTACAAACATAAATTTTGTTTCTGGTTAGTTGTAAATAACCTACACTGTTAATTTATTGTTCTTATACCAAGCATGCGCGTTCTTCGAACGAGCTCTTGAATAAGTAATTTCTAAAGTTTAGAGACTGGGTACGAAATAAAGAAAGTTTACCAAGAAAATGTTAACAAACATCTGAAGTGCTTGAGTCACATAATTTTATCGAAAACAGGAACAGCTCGACCGGATGGCGCAAATTACTGAACACCGACGGTGAGTAAATTATTGCATTTTATGCGGCTATTGTGATTACTAAATGTCTAAATAGTTTCACCCTGCTACTTAATACGTCAACAAAGTACTCATAAATAACTTGTTTGTCTCCTCTAAGTCTATTCTTCTATACATTCAAGTGCAGTTCTATCTTAAATATCAACCCACTAGTCACTGTCTAGATGCTGTAGTGACATTGGGATATAGCGTTATTTACTTATAACGTCTTCTATTTAATATCGAGTGAACTTCGGCGTAGAATTAGTAACTAGAAGACCACGTACTATAAATAAACTAGATATCCATCATCAATATTGAAAAACACCACATATCGTCGATGCTGAATCGCGGTAGTAAAGTTTGGGAGGCGCTCAGAATATATTATATATAGCACTCTAAATATCAACCAGCACGATACGTCAGGTACAATATCCGCCTAACTGAACGCAAACAACTGTCCGTTTACTGTTGGTGTACCTAAAAATGTACTTACAAAGATGCTCAGCGGCCGGCAGCACAGCGTCGTCCCGGTACCAGGCCGCGACTGACGCGTGTTCCCTCAGAGCTGCTGGCGCCATGCACGACAGCAGAGCAGGCCCGCCTGCCTCCGCTGGGGTCGAAGTCACGTGCACCTGCCACTCTTGCCATACCACTGCGAACAAGGGGTGATGGTTAGAAAATGATACTAACAGCTGATGATGTTAATTATCCCATTTATCCTCAACCAGCAAAAGGTAAGGAATTGCCCTATCTCCAATGTGAAGCAGGCCGTCATAATTGTGTCAACTATCGAGGGTGAATCGTTTCTCTTCAGTCTTCACTTACCATCAGGTATGATGGGGTAAGGTTCCCGTATCGATACAAAAAAACAAATACCATGTACAAAATCATGTACAAAATGGAAACTCGACATACATACAATTTTGATCTAAACACGTCTACAATTTCATCAGCATACGTCGCGTTCTTCACGACAAACATGTGATGTCCACTGTCCAGAAAACAAATCCTTCGTTAGAGGTCCTTAAATAAATAAATAAATCAAGTTATCCAATTTCTATAGGCATAATGCACTTCTATAATTCACACGCTTAGTAAGTCTAAATAAAAAATCACAAGTCGCCAATATAGTGTACGTGAGTTAAACACAGCGGTCGATTGCTAACTGACTTATTAATTGAAACATCCTACCCTCATAATTACAATATTGTAAACCGACTTATACAGTACAGGCAGTAGGTCACAATAACATACTAGTTTATCTCCTATTAAACACATTATAACATTTTAACTTTCACAAAAATCAGACGTAAATCCCCAAAGTCAAGTAGAACAAAAACCTTTTAGCTTTTTAAAAATTAACGAAAGTATCAGAATACCCTTGGGCCTGAGCCCGGTTGGTAATACTACCCACATGTTTTTAAGATCCGCAGCATCGCCTCGGGCTACATCCGGAACATTTCGTCCTTTTAAATAACAACGTATCAGATCGATTGATATAACAAATGGAATTTGTTTAGTGTGTACGATACGATGGCAATACGATTTATCGTATCAGATTTGTAGTATATTGTACGCAATATGCTTATGTAATACGTTTGTATATTAAGTACCGTAGGAAGGTTTTTTATGGTCCCGAATATCAAAGTGAAAGAGTGGTTCGCTTGATTGTAAGCAACGACTGCTCAAAAGGAGTAACTAAATCACCTAAACCTTGAACAAGCGTAGTATATATTCCACAAATACATTTGTTAGAGATATATTTTTTAATCAATTAATAGAATAAGCAATAAACTAAAAGCCACAGATAGCTTGAAGAGAGTACAAAGAACAGTATTCAATTACGTAACCAAATACCAATAAGAAAAGAAAATATTAATTCGTTTGTAATTTCATTAAAAGATAAAGAGAAATATAGAAGGATTCAATAAGCGATCACTCTATATAAGTTTTTCTTTACTCACTTTGTTAATTAGTTTAACCGGAAAATCATAAACGTTTTGCTTTTGTATTTTCCTGATTAGTAGAATGGTATGAAAAGTTTATTAGCTGTTTTCTAAAGGATGGGGTATTTATTATTGAAAAGGAAACTCCAGGTTCAATAGGTTATTTATAAATTCTTTATTAAATTATATATCTTTGAAGCGAATTAAATTTATGTAATTGACGGGGCATTGCAAGAATTAAAGAAAAATGTGAAATATTCAGGTACTTCCAAAAACTAGCTTGGTGGTCAATATGCCTAAAGAGTGAAGTCCGTGTTTACTACAGGTACAGTAACACAGCTAATGTCACTGTTAGGTTATCCCTGCCATAAAATGTTGTAGTAATTATTTTTTTTTTGTTGACCAAATAAATAATTGCAAACCCGGTAGTAGCCTTAAAAGTTGTACTTCCTCATTAAGCCGTTAAGACATGAAGATATTAAATATCGACAGAAAATATCGACAAGTGGAAATAAGCCTCGAGTCCGCTTTCAAAATAAAACTTGTCTAACATTTTTGACACAATACAAGACGACATTTTTTATATCTTTTGTGATGGAACCATATCGTTTTTCATTTTTATAATATAACCCCTGTATTTACAAAGATAGGTAGAGTTGTATTTGGTACTTAAGGATCACAACATTTTTATTTTGTAAGCAATGATATTTTCAATAAGCGAGCATAAGACAATAAGCGTGCATAAGAGAGAGAAATCTATGAATGTATAAAACACGCTGGCCTGGCTGCAAGTATATGATAGAGAATTATATTTCCACTTGACTCCATTAAACGAAGTTAAAAACAAATTTACATTGTAAAGTTACATTTGTTTCGAAGCCACTGGTCCGCGAAAAGGAGCGAGTTTAAATCCTCTGTTAAAGAATAAGGATTGTATGATAAATTTCGCATGGAAAATAATTTCGAGCAAAATTATATTTAAACATAATGTTGAGTTGAAGCGGCGATAGCTTAGTTGGGTATGAAACGGACTGCCAAGACGAATGTCCGCAGGTTCAAATCCCAAGGGCACACACCTCTGACTTTTCTAAAAAATCATGTGTGTATTCTTTGTGAATTTATCGTTCGCTTTAACGGTGAAGGAAAACATCGTGAGGAAACCTGCACATCTGAGAAGTTCTCTATAGGAATTTCGAAGGTGTGTGAAGTCTACCAATCCGCACTAGGCCAGAGTGGTGGACTAAGGCCTAATCCCTCTCAGTAGTAGAGGAGGCCCGTGCTCAGAAGTGGGCAAGTATATAATACTGCGCTGATATTATTATTATTATTATATTGAGTATAATTGTATTGCTGGAATCCAGAGTTTATTGGGTTTGCGAAAGCATTCGGCGGCGACATGACGCTGTCAACTGTTGAACACGACTCAAAATGGGGGTGGTCAATATTTAAGGTTTGATCAATCAGCAGAGGGGCGGGACGACGATGCGACGCTGGTGGGACCTAAATTATAACTGTACTATAATACAAAACCGTCGCGCTCGGCGTTCAACTTCACTGAGCGTCGAGCCCCAGCGTCGCGCCGCCGTCCGCTATTTGACCAAAAGCTTTCATTTAAAACCGACAGTTGTTTAAATCGAATAGTCAGTCTACCCTAATTTATTTTCAACTAGCGACCCGCCCCGGCTTCGCGTGGGTGCAATATTTTTCCACCATTTAATGGATGTAATTATACATATAAACCTTCCTCTTGAATCACTCTATCTATTAAAAAAAAACCGCATCAAAATCCGTTGCGTAGTTTTAAAGATTTAAGCATACAAAGGTAGGGACAGAGAAAGCGACTTTGTTTTATACTATGTAGGCTCCTAAAAAGTTATGTTTTAAATTTTTTGCATAAATTAAATTATTATAAGATATGTCGCCGCAGCACTGGTGAATTTCCGGAGCGATAGTGGCGCCATCTATTATTACATCGAGGAAGTATTAGGAAAGGAGGGAGATCGACTGTTGCCAATATAAGGACCGGCCGAACGACGAGAGCTCAGTCTTGTACGAGTGTTGGTTGAGTCTGGTTGGAGTCTTGTACCAGCCTTGTAGCAGTGTAGTAGTCTTGTTTCACGCTCGAACCGAGCACATTGTGTATTCCGCTGGTGTTGCTATGCAGTAAATTGTTATTGAAGTAAAGAAGTGTTTCAATAATTGAATAACTGTCTGGAAAATAAATATAGACCGGTGAAACTTTACCGGTCATGTAAAAAAATAACCAAGTAAACAGTTTCACTCCGACAGATACAATATTCCCTAAAGATACATAAAGGGAAAATAATGAATTAATGTCTTTTCAAATTTTAACCGACATGAACATTTTGAATCTATTTTTCAACACAAGTAAAAATTAACATAGGACCTTTTAATACTGAGCTAGTGAATTGTGAACTATTCTACTGTTGAATATAGTAGAGGATATTATTTGAACACGTCATATTTCGTAGTAATCGAAGTTAAAAACTAACTTATACTGTGGAGCTTATATAATGGTGGAGCTACATCGTGTTTGAGTACGCGTTTGGGGAAGTCAATACGAAACTCTAGAAACAGTTTAGTATTCAAATATAAACAAAGCTGTTCTGTTGTCTTACCTGCTTATTAATGTACCTATTGCTATAATCAGGTACGAATAGTAATTTAGGTGGAATGTGATAAGAGTTACAACATATTTCTTTTTCATTATAATAATTGTTTCCTTTAACACTTGCTAAATTGCATAATTTTAGGGTTGAACATAATCAAACACTTATTTAAGTATCTTACTAAGAATACCCAGTGCATGTCGCATTCAAACCTAGTAGATGTCAATTAAATGATTGTACTGTTAGTTACAATCAATTTTGTATTAATAATAAAAAAATAGTAATATTTTCTAATTCAGCCAGCAAGCTGTTAAGTTCGTATATAAATAATAGGAAAGGATAAAAACTGGCACGTTACACGACTAACGCATTGCTTTATACAATATTGTTATTTTTTGATACTACTAGTTACGCAATGGTGCAATCTCTTGACATGACCGAATCTACATCATATATTCAGACGATACAGCCACTATTCAAGGATCTCTTAGTGAGCCAGCACCATTTTAAATTTTAAGAAATTAACAAAGATAAGGTTTAAGGTTACCTGCCAAATATAGAATCTACATTTATATTTTAACAAATTAACGTAGAAAGATTTAAGATGCCTGCCAAATATAGAATCTACAGAGTCAATTAGAAATCATAATCACCGATACTTAATTTCAACACTAAATCTTCCTAAAAAATGAAAATGGCGAACGTCTAAAATATTCACGGAGAGGGCTCTAATTGAATCCGGAGGCGTCCCTCCCGAACTGAGGGCAGATGAAACTCGCTAAATGGAGACACGAGGTTAGGTCACTCCAGTTATTCACAACTTTATTATGAAATTAATTTCGTGAAATGTATTCTACGAGCGTAAATACTGAATTATATTGGAGTTTACGGACTGGAATAATATTTTGTAGTGAATATAATTACTTCTGGTTTAGTGGTTGTAGATTGGGAAGTACTTCAGATAAAACTTTGATTTCTAATATTATTTGCCTTGAATTGATCGCAGAAGTTGCAAGTAGGCAATGCAGTGGATTTAGTATTTATTATTTTAGACATGACTATACGTTTGTTAGCCTGACAAGGGTTTTACGAACACACCGGTCTTTCTAGTGAGCGTTTAAAACTAGTGACCACGAACGGGTTACGAACGGGAAGGCCACTAGGAGAGGATGGAGACATCGACGATTACGGGAGTCATTTAGTAATTCAATTTTTTATATTCTATTCTAAGCTGTATAAGCCAATTCTGAGCTTGAAGCTATAGAATTTGCTTATACAGCTACCAAATAAAGTGCAGCTCCACTAGACAATTTTCAAGCATCTAAAAATACGTACAAGGCCATTAAGACATTTAGGTTATGTGACTATTGTTAAATATTAGTATAATATTACGTATATCATGAAGCGAGCAGTTTCACCGTCCAATTATTCATTTGTTTAAAAAAGCGAGTTAGTACCTATTAATTGAAGCTAGCAATTCCATAATTTCCAGCATTTACCTCACCAGTCGGAAATGTGCAAATTATTTCATTCAAACGACAACTTATAAATGTATCCATTTAATATAGAACAGCACAAGCCACTAGTTATAGCGACGGTGAGAAAAATGACTATGCTGAAAATTTATAAGACAGAACGAAGAATACGAATTCCTCATTATCTTCAGCTTTTAGAAATCCACTGCTGACCATGATCACCCAAAAATTCAGCCAAATATGAATTAAAAAAAAAAAAAAAATTCTCGCTTGTCGGTCGGTTGGTTTGATTCGAATTGTCGTACCATTTCGATTTTCAGCGTCACCCGTGAGGCAAAGCCAGTTCCAATTATTAAATTACTACCAGCCTGCGACTTTACTTTTTTAGTTAATTATAGTTAATTGAACTAGAAGCTTGGTGAACAAGGAATTGGATTTAGCATGAATTAATATATTTGAAGTAAATTTATATAGAAGCAAGGCGAGGCGAGCAAGTTGCTTGCCTGATGTTAAGTTACTCCCAGAATTTTTAATCAAAAACTGCATATGGTTTTTTCGATAATATTATTTCTGGTGATATGGGTATTATTTTTACTGGTGGTAAGTCTCTTATATGCGAGAATTTGTTCTGGGAGTTTGTTCCGGTTTGAAGAACATTGTAGCCAGTGTAACTACTGGATATAATGAAACTTAACATCTCATGTCTCAGGATGTCGAGTGCAGTGGAGTTCCAAACAATATTTTGTAATTCAAGGTGTTGGATGGTGTTTCTATTGTTTATGAGCGGTCGTATCGCTTACCATCAGGCGAACGGTAAGCACGTGTCGTCATTCAAATCAATAAAAAAAATAAGAATGATCTCAATGGGAAGTGTCAGTAAAAGGTAATGAATGAGAGACGACGGCGAAAATAATTATTTAAAAATATTGAAATATGAATTTAATTTAAAATTTTAATAACTGACACTTACAATATTTTGACCTAAAGGTTGTAGTAAAATATTACTAGGTACTTATATTATACTTAAAGCACAAAGAAACACATTATTTCTTTAACTTTTTATTTTTTAGTTGTAACTAAAATGATTTCGAATAGCGATCCAACATTTCTATATTCTCCATATACGTATTACGTTGAAATTGTAAACAATTTAGTATTAAGTAGCAAAAAAGTTCCTATCAAATTGAATTACTGTTACTACTCTGTATAAATACTGTATAAAATGTATCTTATATAAACACAAGAGACACCAACAGGAGTACAACATATTTGAGTGATAATGCTGACAATGCTACGGCGCAGCCAGACTTTAAACACGTCTGTAGCGAGTAACATTGGCGCGGTGCTATTTACCTGTTGGGACCGCTCCGAACTTCTGCACAATACAAGTCACCGGCACGATAACAAACTTTCTGCAACTCGCAACTAATGTGCTACGTTGGAATTTGATTTAGTGTCGGAGTTTCCTATGGCGTTTATGGCTTATTTTATTCTTCATGACATTTTTGTTGATAATTGGAACGGCAAACATGTTTGTGCTGTTTAAAGTGTTCGATAATTTCCCGATAGCTGTACAGGTTTTTATTACTTATTACAAATTATTGTACATCAAAGGTGAAAGTACAAACATAAAATAGTAATAATAACAAAAGTAAGCCAATGTTGGTTTGACAAGATTTTTCACAGGCGTTTTTCACAATATTATATCCTCAGAAATGATGTGAGCTTTAAAGAAATGTCTCGTGTTAGAGCTAGATGTCGCTAGTAGTATTTAAGTTGTGAAACTTTACAAAACTTAAAATTTTCTGCGGATTTTATTACGAATATGCCGTGTCATTAAATTTGGAAAGTAAAATATTCGCATCACAAAATTTTACCCATCTCAGCTGAACCCTATCGTAAACTACATAGTTTGATGTACCTACATACTCGGTTAATCATATTGTATGCCCTCTCAATAAAATTGTAACATTAATTAAATTCTAAGCGATTTGTAATTAATTAAAATATAAACTAGAACTTTCAAAGCACTTTTCACTGGAAACGCTCGAAGCCGCAGCGGCCGCGGCCGTATCACGCTTTCATTAAGATAAAAGCATTACCAGAGCTTTTTTATGAGACTTTATTTCCTAGATTTAAAGATTACTGCTTTTAGATCGGATCGTGAGCGGTTTGTATTAAAATAATTGAGGTTATATTGCTAATCAATATTTTTATGAAAAGAATTTGTATTTTTATAGGTGGTTGGGAAGTAGTAGAGGAGGCCCGTTGAGCAATGAGCAAGTATATAATACAGGGCTGATATTAGGTGGTTGGTCTTTTCTAGGTATGAGTAAGTCCGCCTGGTAGGTACCGCAATATGTAACATCGCCAATCCACATTATGTACTTACTAATTAGGGGCCGTTCAAGTATTACGTAACGCAATTTTTTAACCCCCCCCCCCCCCATGTAACGCGCCGTAACGTTTTCCTGTACGCCCCCGCCCCGCCTTCAAAAATTATGTAACCCTAAAGTTAAATTTTTTTTCTAACATTCACAATTATTTTACGCAAAATACCGGAAAGTCGCTAAAATAACTTTGTTATTGTTTTAAAATAAAAAATACAATGTTACATAACGTTTTGTACGAAACTCCCCTCCCGCCCCTGTAACGTCCCCCCCCCCCAAATTGCGTTACGTAATACTTGAACGGCCCCTTACTAGCCATTATGAGACTTAATATCTAACGTCTAAAGGTGTCAAACATAGCTGTGACACGTAATACTTAATAATGTAGGTAGTTGGTGAACAATACATTACCCCTCGTATACGAGAGACCTACTAAGAGTTATATTACTCTAACTTCAAACAGAACATAGATTGCACACCAGTGTAGTGAAACGAGATCTAAATCAATACAGTATCTGGCAGCGCGTCCATTACGCGCCGGCCACACATTCCGAACTCGACCACTAATTACAATGAGTTAATGCACGACAAACAACTACGGACGGACGATAGCTTTGTTCTGTGATACTGTTGTCATTTAAACCATGGTAAAGTATTGTATGATATATCTTCCTGTGAGGTTATGATTTAGCACTTTGTGTATGACGAAAAACAATATATTCTAATTTTAATTGTTGTATTGTGCAGCAATTTGTGTATGACAAAAAACAATCCAGTCTAATTTGAATTGTTGAATGATCAACATCCCGTCTGATAGCAAAGTACTCATGTATTAAAACTTGTGTTCGAAAATTAACGAATGATTTCTTTGTCTCATCCCATTGCTGGTAAGGAAGCAATGATTGTGTCCCCAGGATCACCCGCCATTCGAGTGTCGTAGGCATAAAATATTTTTCCTCATTTTCCGGCGACCTTATTTTTTTAGCAATTGAATTTTTACTATAAAAAGTTGGTTATAAACTGACTTCAAAGAAGTTTAACCCGTACATAAAGTTCAAAGATTTTTTGGTAAGTAGCCAAGTCCAAGTCCAAGTTCTAAGTCAGTTATATTTTTTGGTAAAATGTTTTTTGGATTGTATCGCGGTTTTTTACATTATCATTTTCTGCGAAGGTTTCGAAGACTGCAGCGTTCATACCCACGGGGCGGACTACGTCGGTTAAAATTTATTATATTTTCAAAATCGCACTAAAATCCGAAAATTTGTTCATTTCCCTGTAACATTCGCGTGAACATAACGAATATTTTTTTTTTAACATTATTTGGACTGCACTATAAATTATACATGCTGTTTATCAGGTTGAGAATAGTAAGTAACTATGCTAAGCTAGTATGAAAAAACCTTTAATAATTCAAATATACAATACACATAAACGAGGAATCAAACCAGTCCCTTTGTTTCTCTAACTAGCGCCACTTCGCACAATACCCGCTCCCTATGGGGTAAATATTTACTAATAGGAGTTGTTTGTTCTCGCGGTTCTGATGTATTGTTGTCAATACAACATAGATCGTTAAATCGTTGTTTATGAAACAGTTGTCTAGTTTAGGTAAGGTTTTGAACTGTGTTTGATTGATGATGTTTTTTTGTGTTGGACCCCGCAGTCAACACCAGGGGAATCCTATGGAAGAGATATATACTGAAATCCCCCCGCTTAGCGACTGCAGGAGCCTGGAAGAAAGCTGGGGGAGGAAGTGTGGGGGAATGGAACGCACTGCTTCGGTGGTGTAGTTGTACTGCATGCGTGGTTCAACAGCGCTCCAGGGTTCAAATCCCGAGTTGGGTATATTGATATTTGGGTTATTCTGCTTAGTTTCAGCCCGGAGTCTGAAATTTGTGCCCGATTTGGCTATAGGCTCGCTCCCTATCACACCATGGGATGGAACACATTTAGCGAAAAGTGGGTGCCCTGGTTGCGCCAGTGCATACCCCTTCGGGGATATAAAGGGGGGATAAGGTACCTCTTAGGATGGAGGGTGGGAGAAGGCTTGAAAATCTTCGCGAGCCCTTATAGGCCTCAATATGAATTGGCAACCGTGAGGTACATCAACACTTAACTGTGTGCTTCAGGCTGCAACAATTAATGTTCCTCCGTGCATGGGCGTGCATTCGGTGTGAAGACCGCGAGCACAAGAATTGCCTCGGGGCGGAGTGTGAGGTTTGCTGCGATTCAAGTCACACAACTGATTTGAGAATGTTCCTTAAATTGTTTCGCTGATTTCTTGAAACACGTGTAATTTGGTTATGATTCGAAGAAGACCTTACAAACTTAATTTCCTTTTTTATATTTTGTGCTCCGTCATTTTAAATTGTCGAAAACCAGGACATGACACAGAAATAAAGATGTGGTATCTGGTTATCGCTTTGGCAATAGAGGTTAACCTATGAACATAACTTGTGAATTGTTCATTAAAGCGGCTTACAACATTTTCAACCCCAGTGTTAGGCGAAGAAACCTTACGTTTTACCTTAGAAACTTTGATCAGATAAGTTAAGTTTCGATTTAATTTCTACTCGCCTTCACTACATACTTTATTGATTAGGGAGCTTGTTCACAATATGTAACTACTGTACATAATAATTCTTTGCATAATATCATGTCTTAGGATGGCGAGCACAAGGGAGTGCCACACAATACTCTGTAATTCAAGTTGTTGGATGGTGTTTCTACAGTTTATGGGCGATCGTATCGCTTTAGGTGTAACGTTGCTTTTTCCTGTTTGTCAGCTGCGCGTAATTGTTATTGAAGGACAAAAGATCATAAAACAATAAATATTTATAGCAATATGCAAAAATCGCGTTGTTAGGGAGACGAAATAATTTGTAAAATTATGGAATCTGAGTGATGTCGTATCACTTCCCCTAACGCTCCTTGATTGTCCATTCATTTATTGCGTTGGTTTTCCAGTCATATTACGCACGTTTAACTTGGTACGACTGATGGATCTCAGTAAGGCACGGTATCCATCACCTAGTGCCTAGCAACACATGGGCAATGGACATATCCGCAGCGATGAATGCTCTCGTTGTTCAGAAGAGGTTGATAGATGCTGTATCATAGACATTGTAAATATAATCATCTATATATATAAAAATCAATTGCTGTTCGTTAGTCTCGCTAAAACTCGAGAACGGCTGAACGGATTTATCTTATCTTGGTCTTGAATTATTCGTGGAGGTCTAGGGAAGATTTAAAAGGTGAGAAAAATTCGAATAATTGCCGGGAAAATCCTCAAAACAGCATTTTTCTATTTCCCATACAAACGTTTTCTAAATAAAATGGAGAGTCAATTTGTAATTTATTACCGCTGCATAAAGTTCAAATTCGCGTGCGCGTTGGAGGATCTAATATCGCGTTCTGAAACTCAACAAAAGTGAAAGTGAATCGCGAACGCGACAAAATTGCATAGTCTCAAAATACATAGTACATAAATAGTGGTCGGCTTCGAGAAACTCAATTTTAGCTAACTTCAGTTGTTAATATAATATATAACTCAAAGGTGACTGACAGTGATATATCAAGGAACAGCCCAAACCATTGGACGGATCGGGCTAAGACTTTACATGCATAAAGCTACTATGACGTAGGCATCCCCTAAGAAAGGATTTTGATAAATTCTACCCTTAAGGGGATAAAATAGGGGATGAAAGTTTGTATAAATGTTCTTAGATTTTCGACTAATTGAACTGAAATTATAGATTGGGGATAAAATTAGTTTGAACCTATAAGTACCGGGAAAATATGTAACAAGACTTTTATCAAACAGTGGAATTTTATCCTGGAAAACACCTTCACGCGGGCGAAGCCGCGAGCAAAAGCTAGTCTTTATATATAAAAATGAATCCCTATGGTCCTTGGTCACGCCATCACGCGTGAACGGCTGGACCGATTTCACTACTTTTTTGTTGTGTTTGTTATAAGGTTATATATATATGTAAGGATCTTATGAAAGAAAAAATTCAAAAAATTGCGCGGAAAATTTGAAAATTTAAGAAAACTTAACGAAAACAGGGTCATTTTGACATCGCGTTACTAAATGAAACCACATACTTATCTACTTGGAAATAACACTTTACAATAAGTTACTTGACCCTTAGATGTAAAAGAAAAAAAGTGTAAGTTTCGAACAAAATAAATATAAATAAAATGTGATTTTAATTTTACGTGCACTAAAGCCACTACAACTACTCTAAGAGAATTCATTGCAGCGGCAACATCATACTTTCAGTCAGAAAACACCCACGTACACGCTTGTTCGCATTAAACTACAAAAAGAGGAAAAAAATAGAAAACTAAAACCAGAATGTTTCGTGAAAATATTCGTTATTAATGGATGATTTTTGGCACAATGTCTTCAAAGGCGAAGTTCAGTCTGTGGTTTCATTTAGTAACGCAAAGTCAAAATGACCCTGTGTAACTGTCAATTGTTTGAAATAACTGTCCGCGATTGATCGAATGGACGCTGCAAAATCATAGTTAAGACGAGACAATGTCGGTCGGGTCAGCTTGTATGTAATAGAAAAAGAAAATAACAAAGGCGACGGGTATTTATAGAAGGTAAAGTAACGCTAATTGACTTGTCTGCCTTTTTTAAATTTTCATGACCTCCTTCTTTGCCCATGGCCCGTAGAGCTACCCACAAGCGAGACATCGACTGCTGCCCATTCATAGAGAGCGCACTAGTCGATATCAGGCAAGACGTGAGGAAATACTTCGTGATTAGTGTTTTTTCTTTATTCTTCGCTGATGACTTCCTGTAGTGCTACCCACATCAGGCGAGACACCGACTGGTGCCCCACCATAGAGGGCCCACTAGTCGGTATCTGGCAAAACATGAGAAAATTCTCCGTAATGAGTGTTCTTTCTTTATTCTTCACTGATGTCTTGCATTTGTGCTATCCACATCAGGCGAGACACTGACTGGTGCCTCCCCATAGAGGGCCCACTAGTCGGTATCTGGCAAAACATGAGAAAATACTCCGTAATGAGTGTTCTTTCTTTATTCTTCACTGATGTCTTGCATTTGTGCTACCCACGTCAGGCGAGACACCGACTGGTGCCCCCTCCATAGAGGGCCTACTAGTCGGTATCTGGCAAGACGTAAGCATATGCTCCGTAATGAGCGCTCTTTCATGAATCGACCTGACGCAAACAACTTACGCATACATTTAGTTATTCAATTAACTATAGCTTTTTACAGTAATTTGCATAGAAATCATTTATAACCAATCATGACAGGAGCATAAATTAAACCAATAACTAGAAGAAAGCTGGTATTAATATTTCTATTATACAACACAAATGCAGCACGTTACAAAAACATAAATTCGTGGCTTGATCGTCTTGCTTCATTCCATTTCTTTATTCTACGCTGATGACTTCTTGTAGTGCTACCCACATCAGGCGAAACATCGACTGGTGCCCCTTCATAGAGAGCGCACTAGTCGATATCAGGCAAGACGTGAGCATATGCTTCGTGATGAGTGTTCTTTCTTTATTCTTCGCTGATGACTTCCTGTAGTGCTACCCACATCAGGCGAGACACCGACTGGTGCCCCACCATAGAGGGCCCACTAGTCGGTATCTGGCAAGACGTGAGCATATGCTTCGTGATGAGTGTTCTTTCTTTATTCTTCGCTGATGACTTCCTGTAGTGCTACCCACATCAGGCGAGACACCGACTGGTGCCCCATCATAGAGGGCCCACTAGTCGGTATCTGGCAAGACGTGAGTATATGCTTCGTGATGAGTGTTCTTTCTTTATTCTTCGCTGATGACTTCCTGTAGTGCTACCCACATCACGTGAGACACCGACTGGTGCCCCCCCCATAGAGGGCCCACTAGTCGGTATCTGGCAAGACGTGAGCATAAAGTCCGTAATGAGCGCTCTTTCATGAATCGACCTGACGCAAACAACTTACGCATACATTTAGTTATCCAATTAACTATAGCTTTTTTCAGTAATATGCATGAGATCATTTATAACCAATCATGACAGGAGCATAAATTAAACCAATAACTAGAAGAACGCTGGTATTAATATTTCTACTATACAACACAAATGCAGCACGTTACAAAAACATAAATTCGTGGCTTGATCGTCTTGTTTCATTCCATTTCTTTATTCTACGCTGATGACTTCTTGTAGTGCTACCCACATCAGGCGAAACATCGACTGGTGCCCCTTCATAGAGAGCGCACTAGTCGATATCAGGCAAGACGTGAGCATATGCTTCGTGATGAGTGTTCTTTCTTTATTCTTTGCTGATGATTTCCTGTAGTGCTACCCACATCAGGCGAGACACCGACTGGTGCCCCACCATAGAGGGCCCACTAGTCGGTATCTGGCAAGACGTGAGCATATGCTTCGTGATGAGTGTTCTTTCTTTATTCTTCGCTGATGACTTGCAGTTGTGCTACCCACAGCAGGCAAGACACCGTATGGTGCCCCACCATAGAGGGCCCACTAGTCGGTATCTGGCAAGACGTGAGCATATGCTTCGTGATGAGTGTTCTTTCTTTATTCTTCGTTGATGACTTCCTGTAGTGCTACCCACATCAGGCGAGACACCGACTGGTGCCCCACCATAGAGGGCCCACTAGTCGGTATCTGGCAAGACGTGAGCATATGCTTCGTGATGAGTGTTCTTTCTTTATTCTTCGCTGATGTCTTGCAGTTGTGCTACCCACATCAGGCGAGACACCGACTGGTGCCCCACCATAGAGGGCCCACTAGTCGGTATCTGGCAAGACGTGAGCATATGCTTCGTGATGAGTGTTCTTTCTTTATTCTTCGCTGATGACTTCCTGTAGTGCTACCCACATCAGGCGAGACACCGACTGGTGCCCCACCATAGAGGGCCCACTAGTCGGTATCTGGCAAGACGTGAGCATATGCTTCGTGATGAGTGTTCTTTCTTTATTCTTCGCTGATGACTTCCTGTAGTGCTACCCACATCAGGCGAGACACCGACTGGTGCCCCCATAGAGGGCCCACTAGTCGGTATCTGGCAAGACGTGAGCATATGCTCCGTAATGAGCGCTCTTTCATGAATCGACCTGACGCAAACAACTTACGCATACATTTAGTTATCCAATTAACTATAGCTTTTTACAGTAATTTTCATAGAAATCATTTATAACCAATCATGACAGGAGCATAAATTAAACCAATAACTAGAAGAAAGCTGGTATTAATATTTCTACTAAACAACACAAATGCAGCACGTTACAAAAACATAAATTCGTGGCTTGATCGTGTTGCTTCATTCCATTTCTTTATTCTACGCTGATGACTTTTTGTAGTGCTACCCACATCAGGCGAAACATCGACTGGTGCCCCTTCATAGAGAGCGCACTAGTCGATATCAGGCAAGACGTGAGCATATGCTTCGTGATGAGTGTTCTTTCTTTATTCTTCGCTGATGACTTCCTGTAGTGCTACCCACATCAGGCGAGACACCGACTGGTGCCCCACCATAGAGGGCCCACTAGTCGGTATCTGGCAAGACGTGAGCATATGCTTCGTGATGAGTGTTCTTTCTTTATTCTTCGCTGATGACTTCCTGTAGTGCTACCCACATCAGGCGAGACACCGACTGGTGCCCCCATAGAGGGCCCACTAGTCGGTATCTGGCAAGACGTGAGCATATGCTTCGTGATGAGTGTTCTTTCTTTATTCTTCGCTGATGTCTTTCCGTCGTCCTACCCACATCAGGCGAGACACCGACTGGTGCCCCACCATAGAGGGCCCACTAGTCGGTATCTGGCAAGACGTGAGCATATGCTCCATAATGAGCGCTCTTTCATGAATCGACCTGACGCAAACAACTTACGCATACATTTAGTTATCCAATTAACTATAGCTTTTTACAGTAATTTTCATAGAAATCATTTATAACCAATCATGACAGGAGCATAAATTAAACCAATAACTAGAAGAATGCTGGTATTAATATTTCTACTATACAACACAAATGCAGCACGTTACAAAAACATAAATTCGTGGCTTGATCGTCTTGCTTCATTCCATTTCTTTATCCTACGCTGATGACATCTTGTAGTGCTACCCACATCAAGGCGAAACATCGACTGGTGCCCCTTCATAGAGAGCGCACTAGTCGATATCAGGCAAGACGTGAGCATATGCTTCGTGATGAGTGTTCTTTCTTTATTCTTCGCTGATGACTTCCTGTAGTGCTACCCACATCAGGCGAGACACCGACTGGTGCCCCACCATAGAGGGCCCACTAGTCGGTATCTGGCAAGACGTGAGTATATGCTTCGTGATGAGTGTTCTTTCTTTATTCTTCGCTGATGACTTCCTGTAGTGATACCCACATCAGGCGAGACACCGACTGGTGCCCCACCATAGAGGGCCCACTAGTCGGTATCTGGCAAGACGTGAGCATATGCTTCGTGATGAGTGTTCTTTCTTTATTCTTCGCTGATGACTTGCAGTTGTGCTACCCACAGCAGGCAAGACACCGTATGGTGCCCCACCATAGAGGGCCCACTAGTCGGTATCTGGCAAGACGTGAGCATATGCTTCGTGATGAGTGTTCTTTCTTTATTCTTCGTTGATGACTTCCTGTAGTGCTACCCACATCAGGCGAGACACCGACTGGTGCCCCCATAGAGGGCCCACTAGTCGGTATCTGGCAAGACGTGAGCATATGCTTCGTGATGAGTGTTCTTTCTTTATTCTTCGTTGATGACTTCCTGTAGTGCTACCAACATCAGGCGAGACACCGACTGGTGCCCCACCATAGAGGGCCCACTAGTCGGTATCTGGCAAGACGTGAGCATATGCTTCGTGATGAGTGTTCTTTCTTTATTCTTCGCTGATGACTTGCAGTTGTGCTACCCACAGCAGGCAAGACACCGTATGGTGCCCCACCATAGAGGGCCCACTAGTCGGTATCTGGCAAGACGTGAGCATATGCTTCGTGATGAGTGTTCTTTCTTTATTCTTCGTTGATGACTTCCTGTAGTGCTACCCACATCAGGCGAGACACCGACTGGTGCCCCACCATAGAGGGCCCACTAGTCGGTATCTGGCAAGACGTGAGCATATGCTTCGTGATGAGTGTTCTTTCTTTATTCTTCGCTGATGTCTTGCAGTTGTGCTACCCACATCAGGCGAGACACCGACTGGTGCCCCACCATAGAGGGCCCACTAGTCGGTATCTGGCAAGACGTGAGCATATGCTTCGTGATGAGTGTTCTTTCTTTATTCTTCGCTGATGACTTCCTGTAGTGCTACCCACATCAGGCAAGACACCGTATGGTGCCCCACCATAGAGGGCCCACTAGTCGGTATCTGGCAAGACGTGAGCATATGCTCCGTAATGAGCGCTCTTTCATGAATCGACCTGACGCAAACAACTTACGCATACATTTAGTTATCCAATTAACTATAGCTTTTTACAGTAATTTGCATAGAAATCATTTATAACCAATCATGACAGGAGCATAAATTAAACCAATAACTAGAAGAAAGCTGATATTAATATTTCTACTATACAACACAAATGCAGCACGTTACAAAAACATAAATTCGTAGCTTGATCGTCTTGCTTCATTCCATTTCTTTATCCTACGCTGATGACATCTTGTAGTGCTACCCACATCAGGCGAAACATCGACTGGTGCCCCTTCATAGAGAGCGCACTAGTCGATATCAGGCAAGACGTGAGCATATGCTTCGTGATGAGTGTTCTTTCTTTATTCTTCGCTGATGACTTCCTGTAGTGCTACCCACATCAGGCGAGACACCGACTGGTGCCCCCCCATAGAGGGCCCACTAGTCGGTATCTGGCAAGACGTGAGCATATGCTTCGTGATGAGTGTTCTTTCTTTATTCTTCGTTGATGACTTCCTGTAGTGCTACCAACATCAGGCGAGACACCGACTGGTGCCCCACCATAGAGGGCCCACTAGTCGGTATCTGGCAAGACGTGAGCATATGCTTCGTGATGAGTGTTCTTTCTTTATTCTTCGCTGATGACTTGCAGTTGTGCTACCCACAGCAGGCAAGACACCGTATGGTGCCCCACCATAGAGGGCCCACTAGTCGGTATCTGGCAAGACGTGAGCATATGCTTCGTGATGAGTGTTCTTTCTTTATTCTTCGTTGATGACTTCCTGTAGTGCTACCCACATCAGGCGAGACACCGACTGGTGCCCCACCATAGTGGGCCCACTAGTCGGTATCTGGCAAGACGTGAGCATATGCTTCGTGATGAGTGTTCTTTCTTGGTTGATGTCTCTCCGTCGTGCTACCCACATCAGGCGAGACACCGACTGGTGCCCCACCATAGAGGGCCCACTAGTCGGTATCTGGCAAGACGTGAGCATATGCTTCGTGATGAGTGTTCTTTCTTTATTCTTCGCTGATGACTTCCTGTAGTGCTACCCACATCAGGCGAGACACCGACTGGTGCCCCCATAGAGGGCCCACTAGTCGGTATCTGGCAAGACGTGAGCATATGCTTCGTGATGAGTGTTCTTTCTTTATTCTTCGTTGATGACTTCCTGTAGTGCTACCAACATCAGGCGAGACACCGACTGGTGCCCCACCATAGAGGGCCCACTAGTCGGTATCTGGCAAGACGTGAGCATATGCTTCGTGATGAGTGTTCTTTCTTTATTCTTCGCTGATGACTTGCAGTTGTGCTACCCACAGCAGGCAAGACACCGTATGGTGCCCCACCATAGAGGCCCACTAGTCGGTATCTGGCAAGACGTGAGCATATGCTTCGCATGATTTAGTGTTCTTAACTATATTTTTACGTTGCATAGAAATCATTTATAACCAATCATGACAGGAGCATAAATTAAACCAATAACTAGAAGAAAGCTGATATTAATATTTCTACTATACAACACAAATGCAGCACGTTACAAAAACATAAATTCGTAGCTTGATCGTCTTGCTTCATTCCATTTCTTTATCCTACGCTGATGACTTCCTGTAGTGCTACCCACATCAGGCGAAACATCGACTGGTGCCCCTTCATAGAGAGCGCACTAGTCGATATCAGGCAAGACGTGAGCATATGCTTCGTGATGAGTGTTCTTTCTTTATTCTTCGCTGATGACTTCCTGTAGTGCTACCCACATCAGGCGAGACACCGACTGGTGCCCCCCCACCATAGAGGGCCCACTAGTCGGTATCTGGCAAGACGTGAGCATATGCTTCGTGATGAGTGTTCTTTCTTTATTCTTCGCTGATGTCTTGCATTTGTGCTATCCACATCAGGCGAGACACTGACTGGTGCCCCCCATAGAGGGCCCACTAGTCGGTATCTGGCAAGACGTGAGCATATGCTTCGTGATGAGTGTTCTTTCTTTATTCTTCGCTGATGTCTTCCTGTAGTGCTACCCACATCAGGCGAGACACCGACTGGTGCCCCACCATAGAGGGCCCACTAGTCGGTATCTGGCAAGACGTGAGCATATGCTCCGTAATGAGCGCTCTTTCATGAATCGACCTGACGCAAACAACTTACGCATACATTTAGTTATCCAATTAACTATAGCTTTTTACAGTAATTTTCATAGAAATCATTTATAACCAATCATGACAGGAGCATAAATTAAACCAATAACTAGAAGAATGCTGGTATTAATATTTCTACTATACAAAACAAATGCAGCACGTTACAAAAACATAAATTCGTGGCTTGATCGTCTTGCTTCATTCCATTTCTTTATCCTACGCTGATGACATCTTGTAGTGCTACCCACATCAGGCGAAACATCGACTGGTGCCCCTTCATAGAGAGCGCACTAGTCGATATCAGGCAAGACGTGAGCATATGCTTCGTGATGAGTGTTCTTTCTTTATTCTTCGCTGATGACTTCCTGTAGTGCTACCCACATCAGGCGAGACACCGACTGGTGCCCCACCATAGAGGGCCCACTAGTCGGTATCTGGCAAGACGTGAGTATATGCTTCGTGATGAGTGTTCTTTCTTTATTCTTCGCTGATGACTTCCTGTAGTGATACCCACATCAGGCGAGACACCGACTGGTGCCCCACCATAGAGGGCCCACTAGTCGGTATCTGGCAAGACGTGAGCATATGCTTCGTGATGAGTGTTCTTTCTTTATTCTTCGCTGATGACTTGCAGTTGTGCTACCCACAGCAGGCAAGACACCGTATGGTGCCCCACCATAGAGGGCCCACTAGTCGGTATCTGGCAAGACGTGAGCATATGCTTCGTGATGAGTGTTCTTTCTTTATTCTTCGTTGATGACTTCCTGTAGTGCTACCCACATCAGGCGAGACACCGACTGGTGCCCCCATAGAGGGCCCACTAGTCGGTATCTGGCAAGACGTGAGCATATGCTTCGTGATGAGTGTTCTTTCTTTATTCTTCGTTGATGACTTCCTGTAGTGCTACCAACATCAGGCGAGACACCGACTGGTGCCCCACCATAGAGGGCCCACTAGTCGGTATCTGGCAAGACGTGAGCATATGCTTCGTGATGAGTGTTCTTTCTTTATTCTTCGCTGATGACTTGCAGTTGTGCTACCCACAGCAGGCAAGACACCGTATGGTGCCCCACCATAGAGGGCCCACTAGTCGGTATCTGGCAAGACGTGAGCATATGCTTCGTGATGAGTGTTCTTTCTTTATTCTTCGTTGATGACTTCCTGTAGTGCTACCCACATCAGGCGAGACACCGACTGGTGCCCCACCATAGAGGGCCCACTAGTCGGTATCTGGCAAGACGTGAGCATATGCTTCGTGATGAGTGTTCTTTCTTTATTCTTCGCTGATGTCTTGCAGTTGTGCTACCCACATCAGGCGAGACACCGACTGGTGCCCCACCATAGAGGGCCCACTAGTCGGTATCTGGCAAGACGTGAGCATATGCTTCGTGATGAGTGTTCTTTCTTTATTCTTCGCTGATGACTTCCTGTAGTGCTACCCACATCAGGCGAGACACCGACTGGTGCCCCACCATAGAGGGCCCACTAGTCGGTATCTGGCAAGACGTGAGCATATGCTCCGTAATGAGCGCTCTTTCATGAATCGACCTGACGCAAACAACTTACGCATACATTTAGTTATCCAATTAACTATAGCTTTTTACAGTAATTTGCATAGAAATCATTTATAACCAATCATGACAGGAGCATAAATTAAACCAATAACTAGAAGAAAGCTGATATTAATATTTCTACTATACAACACAAATGCAGCACGTTACAAAAACATAAATTCGTAGCTTGATCGTCTTGCTTCATTCCATTTCTTTATCCTACGCTGATGACATCTTGTAGTGCTACCCACATCAGGCGAAACATCGACTGGTGCCCCTTCATAGAGAGCGCACTAGTCGATATCAGGCAAGACGTGAGCATATGCTTCGTGATGAGTGTTCTTTCTTTATTCTTCGCTGATGACTTCCTGTAGTGCTACCAACATCAGGCGAGACACCGACTGGTGCCCCACCATAGAGGGCCCACTAGTCGGTATCTGGCAAGACGTGAGCATATGCTTCGTGATGAGTGTTCTTTCTTTATTCTTCGCTGATGACTTGCAGTTGTGCTACCCACAGCAGGCAAGACACCGTATGGTGCCCCACCATAGAGGGCCCACTAGTCGGTATCTGGCAAGACGTGAGCATATGCTTCGTGATGAGTGTTCTTTCTTTATTCTTCGTTGATGACTTCCTGTAGTGCTACCCACATCAGGCGAGACACCGACTGGTGCCCCACCATAGTGGGCCCACTAGTCGGTATCTGGCAAGACGTGAGCATATGCTTCGTGATGAGTGTTCTTTCTTGGTTGATGTCTCTCCGTCGTGCTACCCACATCAGGCGAGACACCGACTGGTGCCCCACCATAGAGGGCCCACTAGTCGGTATCTGGCAAGACGTGAGCATATGCTTCGTGATGAGTGTTCTTTCTTTATTCTTCGCTGATGACTTCCTGTAGTGCTACCCACATCAGGCGAGACACCGACTGGTGCCCCCCCATAGAGGGCCCACTAGTCGGTATCTGGCAAGACGTGAGCATATGCTTCGTGATGAGTGTTCTTTCTTTATTCTTCGTTGATGACTTCCTGTAGTGCTACCAACATCAGGCGAGACACCGACTGGTGCCCCACCATAGACGGCCCACTAGTCGGTATCTGGCAAGACGTGAGCATATGCTTCGTGATGAGTGTTCTTTCTTTATTCTTCGCTGATGACTTGCAGTTGTGCTACCCACAGCAGGCAAGACACCGTATGGTGCCCCACCATAGAGGGCCCACTAGTCGGTATCTGGCAAGACGTGAGCATATGCTTCGTGATGAGTGTTCTTTCTTTATTCTTCGTTGATGACTTCCTGTAGTGCTACCCACATCAGGCGAGACACCGACTGGTGCCCCCATAGAGGGCCCACTAGTCGGTATCTGGCAAGACGTGAGCATATGCTTCGTGATGAGTGTTCTTTCTTTATTCTTCGTTGATGACTTCCTGTAGTGCTACCAACATCAGGCGAGACACCGACTGGTGCCCCACCATAGAGGGCCCACTAGTCGGTATCTGGCAAGACGTGAGCATATGCTTCGTGATGAGTGTTCTTTCTTTATTCTTCGTTGATGACTTCCTGTAGTGCTACCCACATCAGGCGAGACACCGACTGGTGCCCCCATAGAGGGCCCACTAGTCGGTATCTGGCAAGACGTGAGCATATGCTTCGTGATGAGTGTTCTTTCTTTATTCTTCGCTGATGTCTTGCAGTTGTGCTACCCACATCAGGCGAGACACCGACTGGTGCCCCACCATAGAGGGCCCACTAGTCGGTATCTGGCAAGACGTGAGCATATGCTTCGTGATGAGTGTTCTTTCTTTATTCTTCGCTGATGACTTCCTGTAGTGCTACCCACATCAGGCGAGACACCGACTGGTGCCCCACCATAGAGGGCCCACTAGTCGGTATCTGGCAAGACGTGAGCATATGCTCCGTAATGAGCGCTCTTTCATGAATCGACCTGGCGCAAACAACTTACGCATACATTTAGTTATCCAATTAACTATAGCTTATTACAGTAATTTGCATAGAAATCATTTATAACCAATCATGACAGGAGCATAAATTAAACCAATAACTAGAAGAAAGCTGATATTAATATTTCTACTATACAACACAAATGCAGCACGTTACAAAAACATAAATTCGTAGCTTGATCGTCTTGCTTCATTCCATTTCTTTATCCTACGCTGATGACATCTTGTAGTGCTACCCACATCAGGCGAAACATCGACTGGTGCCCCTTCATAGAGAGCGCACTAGTCGATATCAGGCAAGACGTGAGCATATGCTTCGTGATGAGTGTTCTTTCTTTATTCTTCGCTGATGACTTCCTGTAGTGCTACCCACATCAGGCGAGACACCGACTGGTGCCCCACCATAGAGGGCCCACTAGTCGGTATCTGGCAAGACGTGAGCATATGCTCCGTAATGAGCGCTCTTTCATGAATCGACCTGGCGCAAACAACTTACGCATACATTTAGTTATCCAATTAACTATAGCTTTTTACAGTAATTTGCATAGAAATCATTTATAACCAATCATGACAGGAGCATAAATTAAACCAATAACTAGAAGAAAGCTGATATTAATATTTCTACTATACAACACAAATGCAGCACGTTACAAAAACATAAATTCGTAGCTTGATCGTCTTGCTTCATTCCATTTCTTTATCCTACGCTGATGACATCTTGTAGTGCTACCCACATCAGGCGAAACATCGACTGGTGCCCCTTCATAGAGAGCGCACTAGTCGATATCAGGCAAGACGTGAGGAAATACTTCGTGATTAGTGTTTTTTCTTTATTCTTCGCTGATGACTTCCTGTAGTGCTACCCACATCAGGCGAGACACCGACTGGTGCCCCACCATAGAGGGCCCACTAGTCGGTATCTGGCAAAACATGAGAAAATTCTCCGTAATGAGTGTTCTTTCTTTATTCTTCACTGATGTCTTGCATTTGTGCTATCCACATCAGGCGAGACACTGACTGGTGCCTCCCCATAGAGGGCCCACTAGTCGGTATCTGGCAAAACATGAGAAAATACTCCGTAATGAGTGTTCTTTCTTTATTCTTCACTGATGTCTTGCATTTGTGCTACCCACGTCAGGCGAGACACCGACTGGTGCCCCCCTCCATAGAGGGCCTACTAGTCGGTATCTGGCAAGACGTAAGCATATGCTCCGTAATGAGCGCTCTTTCATGAATCGACCTGACGCAAACAACTTACGCATACATTTAGTTATTCAATTAACTATAGCTTTTACAGTAATTTGCATAGAAATCATTTATAACCAATCATGACAGGAGCATAAATTAAACCAATAACTAGAAGAAAGCTGGTATTAATATTTCTATTATACAACACAAATGCAGCACGTTACAAAAACATAAATTCGTGGCTTGATCGTCTTGCTTCATTCCATTTCTTTATTCTACGCTGATGACTTCTTGTAGTGCTACCCACATCAGGCGAAACATCGACTGGTGCCCCTTCATAGAGAGCGCACTAGTCGATATCAGGCAAGACGTGAGCATATGCTTCGTGATGAGTGTTCTTTCTTTATTCTTCGCTGATGACTTCCTGTAGTGCTACCCACATCAGGCGAGACACCGACTGGTGCCCCACCATAGAGGGCCCACTAGTCGGTATCTGGCAAGACGTGAGCATATGCTTCGTGATGAGCGCTCTTTCATGAATCGACCTGACGCAAACAACTTACGCATACATTTAGTTATCCAATTAACTATAGCTTTTTACAGTAATTTGCATAGAAATCATTTATAACCAATCATGACAGGAGCATAAATTAAACCAATAACTAGAAGAAAGCTGATATTAATATTTCTACTATACAACACAAATGCAGCACGTTACAAAAACATAAATTCGTAGCTTGATCGTCTTGCTTCATTCCATTTCTTTATCCTACGCTGATGACATCTTGTAGTGCTACCCACATCAGGCGAAACATCGACTGGTGCCCCTTCATAGAGAGCGCACTAGTCGATATCAGGCAAGACGTGAGCATATGCTTCGTGATGAGTGTTCTTTCTTTATTCTTCGCTGATGACTTCCTGTAGTGCTACCCACATCAGGCGAGACACCGACTGGTGCCCTCCATAGAGGGCCCACTAGTCGGTATCTGGCAAGACGTGAGCATATGCTTCGTGATGAGCGCTCTTTCTTGAATCGACCTGACGCAAACATCTTACACTTACATTTAGTTATCCAATTAACTATAGCTTTTTACAGTAATTTGCATAGAAGTCATTTATAACGAATCATGATACGAGCATAGATTAACCCAATCACTGGATGACCACAAAGCTGGTATTAATATTCATACCATACAACACAAATGCGGTTAGAAAAATTCAGTACGTTACGTTCGTTCTTTAAATAATACTGACTACCAACAACGTTTTACAATTCACAGTAATATAAAATAAAATACTAATCAGATCACGAGCATCAACGTACCATATCACTGACTGATGATTGTCGTGTCTGTCACTCACACTTATGAGACGATATGTTGATGTTTTGACAATGATCTTATTATTCCTCGACAGTATATGTGTGATGTGTATAGCCGTTTTATTTATCGCTATTAGAAAATAAGGAATAAAAACATTAAGCATTATCCTGGCGTGGTAGAGCGTTGGACCTGATGGTAAGCATAATCTAGTTCCCATGCAAAAAGGAATTGTCTAGAGATGTTATCGATCTGTAAATATTGCAAGAGGTTAAAAGTGTCTGAATGCACCAAATGACGTTTTACAAATAGACTCGTCATAGACAAACAAAATTACACATAAAAACAGTGCACTGTTTACAATAGTCACATACCTACACAGCCCTAGCAACTCGCATTGATACGGCCCCGTCGACCGACGTCGCCATGACAATGGAATAAAATGCATTTATTGGTTAAAAAATAAATATAATAGCGTATAATTATTACTAAAGTATGAAATGAAACGGCTTTTTCACTCACAGTTGCAGTATAATTTTTACATCGTCTAAAAACGCAGAAAGGCATTTTATTTATAAAAATACAAAAAGTTAGTAACTCGACTAGCCGCGACACTGGTTGGAGGTTGACTAAGTGAATGTCAGGCAATTACCTTGCTTTCGTCTTGCCAGTATTGAGCTCGGACAACGTATCTATGTAATAAAAAGATTTTAGATTGCACCCATGCAGACCGAATTTGAACGTAACTTGTAGGAATTAGCATTTATAGTGGCTTTTTCATCAGCAATGGCCGCGATTAGTTATTCAGTGGTCCATAATAGTCTCAGATTGCCTGGACTCAATAAATATATAATTTCAAAATATAATAATCACGATAATCTAGTTGGGGATGGAACAGTCTACCGACATTGTCCGCAAGTTCAAAACCCAACACACGTAACTCCGACTTTTCAAACCTTTGCTTGTATTTGATATCAAATATTGTTCAGTTTAACAGTGAAGGTAGAAACCGTAATGAAGTTTACTTACTTACCTGAGCATTACCTAAAAATAAAAAATTAAAGGCCAACCAGCACTTATGATTTCTTATGTTTACGCGAATGTTAGATTTTGAAATAAAACTATTTTGCAGGTTTTATAGCGGTTTTTAATTTATTTTTTATATTTGGGTGGCTCACAGCTATCAAAAACAAATATAGGATGGAATGAATACAATAGATAAGTTAACCTCGAGACACCGCAGATAGTTTTTAAAATTACTTTATGTTATCGTCTTGAAATCTTAAAAATATGTTAACAAAACTTTACTAACTACGTATTTAAACTTAGGTTATTTAAAAATACTTACTAAGTAATAATAACAAAATGCCGTTGTTGTTGTTTATATTATAACTTTGTCCCGATATTTCGGCCCGTTACATTACAAAACGCGCATTAGGTCAGCGTGATGGACCAAAGTCTAAAACCCTCTTTGTAGTACAGGAGTTTCTACTCCACAGTTGCTAGTATATAATACAGGGCTGGGATTGTCAATATAAACAGTTTAGCAGTAATAAATGTACGTACATAAACGCTTTACTCGTCTTATCTTCGCAGCATAAAAAGGTTGAAAAATTAACGACGTATCACAACAAAGAAATGGCTCACTCGGCTCGTTCTTCCTTATTTTAGTTTTGTTTGTTAGAAGCATGATAAAAACAAATCTCAACTTCATTTAATTAAGCTCATCTGATTCCAAGCTTTGTTTATCGGGAAAGAAGAATCACTTCCGTTGTTTTTCCGTGTTTTATCAGATAAGGCTTAATGAAGAGATATCCGTTTTCAAGTTAACATGGGTAGAGGTAAATGCACACATAATTATTCTTTAAGAAGTATACAATTAACCAATGTTCCTATGGTTCGCTCGGCTTCTAGTTTCCATTACATAAGGTGGCGAGCAGAATTCCATATTATCAATTTAATAACTCAAATGTTCTTTAATCGAAAAAAATCACAAAAGACGTACGTATCGCTTATTTATTCATTAAATCCTAAATCTGAAAAATATGGAATATTGTGAAAATTAATAGTTATTTCATTGTCAAATTACAACAACATACCCTATGAATATTTACACATTTCGAAAATATTTGTACACATAGCTATTGATATAGCTATTACCCATATCAGGCAAGATACCGGCTGATAAACTTTAATAAGACAATGGTTCCATCAGCAGGAACTTGACAAGACGTAACCGTATTATTTGCCACGAGTCCTCGTGTTGATCGATGCAGTCAGTACACTATAGGTATATACAAATGTATAATAAGGCGGACTTAATGCCATAGGCATTCTCTACCAGTCAACTTTAGGGTGGTGCAGAGATAATCACGGTAGGTGCATCACGGTAATATGACACTGAGAAAGAAGATAAATATATACCTATAATAACTATAAACACAATATAAGTAACATTGCAACTATCAAAATACATAAAAATTAAATTCAACGCTGTATATTCATAAATCAATGACTTAACATCACATCTCATTTTTAATAGCTAGCCCGACAATATTGAACTGTATTTGTATAGAAATAAACATATTATTCATATTTACGTTGATGATTGGAATTGGGGTCCAATAACGTTCATTAGGTTTTCGCAGTAATTATATAAAGGAACTGATATATTCAAAATTTTGACGTACAGTTGCGTACATGATATCGAATATTGTTTGCAGAATATAATTAACAGCGCCGATGCGTGTACATTGATACTTCATTAATATTATAATTAATTTGCTCGATGTTAACTCGGTCTGCGATCAGATAACGCTGACGTGAATGTTTACGGAAAATGTGGAAAAAAGTAAACTCTATAAGGTTGTAATAAACGCTTACTCATGTCAAGACAACTGCAGATCAAAGCAACATCATGAGTTAATGCTATTCAAAACAGAAAAGTCAGTCAATCAAACAGCCCAACATTAGAACATGTCAGTCATACTTAACAATTATGTCGTTAATTTACATTCTATAACGAAAATAATAATAATAAAATACTTTATTAAACGTAGGCGAACATAGTTGCGCTTATGATAAGTCAAGAAACATGAAAATTTTCAATTATTATTCCAATTACGTCGCTTATATAACTACACATTTTATTTTGGACGTAATACAGATGAGAGTACAAAGTAAACAAAGAAGCCAACTACTATAAAATGCTGTACAAATATATAACTGATGATGACATCTTATTACTGTTACTAATAAGTTACAAAAACAACAACTCTCCAATCACAGAGCTCCAATACTCATCGCGTAAAGTAAGCGCGGCCTGATTCCATATTCCATACATTTACATGTAGAGTGATGTCACATAATGATAGATTGCAATTTTTTTGCTGGCGCCACGTCTGGTCTGGCTTTTTGAAAAACAACCGCTGTCCACACTAACTACAGGTGCGCATCGTGATGGATGGGTCGGTAAAACGACACCTCCAGGGAAATGTGATTAATCGAGATCGATAAATATTTGTATTTCAACGACGTGTTCCCTGCGTTAATTATATTATGTTTAAATTTGATGGAAACTATATGGTTGTATAATTTCTGCATATCTGAGAAGTTCTCTATAGGAATTTTGAGGGTGTGTGAAGTCTATCAATCCGCACAAAGCCAGCGTGGTGGACTAAGGCCTAATCCCTCGTAGTAGTAGAGGAGGCCCGTGCTCAGCAGTGGGCAAGTATATAACACAGGGCTGATATTATTATACATAGTTACAAAAATATTCCAGGCATGGAAAGTATTTATTTTATTTGGAATAACAAACATCTTATATTATACACACAGCTATAGATATAATACATTTATAATTAAAGTTAAACCTAAAAATATTCACCAATGAATTAAACAATTGAGTAAGTAAATACTTGAATTGTTTTATATGCATGAGCATAGATATATAATACCCCAGATTATAATCAGCATTGTACAACTTTCTAAACTAAACTAGAGGATTGAAAAGACGAGAGGAAACTTCTTGTCACGAGTTACCGCAAATGGTGAGACGAAGACATAAATAGATTGATTTGATGACTATAAGATGTTAGTACATAATTAAGTTTTTTGAATTAGGACAATTATCTTCACTAACGGCTACTTCACTATTATATTTTGGACAATGTTTCGTAAATTATAACGTTTTAAGATCATACTATAAGAGATTAATAAAGAGGGAATATTAGTTAATATATTGTATAACACAGTAAACAAAAATTAGAAGAAAGTAAATCAAAAATCAATATTTAGAATTGTACAATTTAGGGAGTAGTTGAACTCGATTATCTTTTTATTTTTAGTACAGAATATGGAATAACATTTGGGAAGACTAAGAAAAAGTGATTTCGCTGCAATAAATATTACATAAGTTGTGGTTTTCTTGAACCAAACCAAAAACCAAAGTTTGGTGTTGTTTTATGAGCTTTGTATATTTTTATATCATCAACATTCATTAATAATTTAGTATTGAACAGAAAAGAACCTAAGATAGATCCTCAAGGGACCCTCAACTATATACTTGTTGTTTTTGAGTCTTGTTGAATAAAGGAGACAAAACAACGAAGTAAATTGTCACGGACTCCATTAAAGGCAATCTTTTCCATAAGCTGTTTATGATCCATTTTATCGAAGGCTTCCTGAAAACCAGTAAGCACGGAATCTTCAATTCGACGATTCATATTTTAAAAAAAATAATCCGCGTGAAGAGATTCGTTGAAGCGCGGCGTCGTTTTACTAATACATTTACGATAAGATGATGGACATGAGGAAACAACACCCCGTGTACGATACTTAAAAAAGCTTAGAGAAGAGAGACGAGGTGGGTATGGACCGGTTCATACTACAGGCCTTGTCGTTACTATTATCAATCAGAGTAATGAAAGCTCGATATAAGGAAAACACTCCTTAACGCAGGCACTTATTAAATAAAGGAGAACATTAATGATATTATGATATATATATTTTTACTTATAAATTTATTTATTTCCACATACAATTTATTTATTTCCCCGGCTTCGCACGGGTGCAATGCTGATACTAAATACACTACAGAAAAACTGTGAACATTGTATATAAAAACATAGCGGCTCGCTCTGGCTTCGCACGGGTATAACATAACAAAATAACAGTATTTCTCCACTATTTAATGGATGTTATTATACATATAAACCTTCCTCATGATTCACTCTATCTATTAAAAGAACCGCATCAAAATCCGTTGCGTAGTTTTAAAGATTTAAGCATACAAATGGACATAGGGACAGAGAAAGCGACTTTGTTTTATACTATGTAGTGATTATTATTACAGATGTGAATTCCGTCAAAAGCATGAAATTATATCAATCTGGTTCAGCAAAACATTGAGCATAAGCAGCGCACGCGTCTATAAATCTTATATGCATAAATAAAAATAGGGATTATACAGTTACTGATTCCAATGTCCTTAAAACCAACACCAATAATAAACGGTACTATTTACTAACTGTGAAAGGACCTTGTATTAAGATATGTTAAAGATAACATAAAACAAACGTGACAGTCTCATTCAGTTGAATAAAAAACTATCACTTTTTGCCCTTAGAACAATCGTTGCACAAAAACTGGTGTAATGTTTTCTCTTGAAACAAGACTTACAACACAAAGTGAAGTTTCCGAAGACCCGCGTCCCAGACAAGACGTTTGAAGGGAAACGGAACAATCTTGTGCAAAAAATCGCAATGGAATTGCGGAATTTCCATTTCCATTATAAGACAATAAGTTTTTCAATTCTTTAGCAAATAGAATCAACGCAAAGAACTGTAAAAATACGTTGAGAGACAACAATGAATAGTGGTTTATATTCCGGCATGGCAAAGGTTTCTATGTAATTAAGTTGAGTTTATATTTCAAATTTAAATTTGCCCAACGAGAGAACACGAAAGACCGAATAGATACGAAGGGGAATTTATCGATCACGATATTTTCACCTTGCACGAGCATTCATTACCAATGAATACTGGTAACTAGACAGCGCTGCATGCGGGAAGGTTGAATCAAATTTGTGAAAAAAGGGTGGTTCGTCTTCTAACTATATAGATTTTTATGTCTAAAAAAATCAAAACTTCTCTAATTGAAGCCGAACAATAGCTCGTTTAAAGTTAATTGAAATCACGACTGCTGATTGGCTGCAGCGGTTTAAACTATTAATTGAAATATGAAATTAAAGCAACCGCTTCGGAACTCGACACTGGGACACCGACGGAGCTAACGAAGCGCAAAATACTCGCAGCTGAGGGCAAAAAGAAAAACGCCTCGCAGGAAAATGAGCTCGCGTTGGATCGGAGAACCTCGTTCCAGATGTTTCTCGTCGGAATCTTTTTGCAAGCTTGGAAACAGTTTGATAATGGAATTGAAAATAGTGGTGAAATTGGATATTATTTTTGCTTGATAGTGTTGATTAATGGTGTATTAGGTAATTTAAAAAAAAAAATTACGATTCACATCGGAATACTTAAAGAGTAAATGTAATAATAGAATGTGAAAGTGATAGACTTAATTGAAATGAAGCTATTACAGTGAAGAGGGTTTAGGAATCTTGCGAAAAAAATTGTATTTGAATCCAAAAAACGCAATTCACTACAAAAACGGAATCCTTTCTTCTTGTTGTGCACATCCTTCCTTATTGTGCACAGGAAAATTATTTTAATCAATCCTTTCTTATCATAGGGTAGACGAAAAGAGGGTGTGCTGTTGTTCCAAGTTTGGGAATGGTATCCATAATTAATAACAGACCTTAAGAGCCACTATAAGACCAATGAGACTATCTTTACTGAATTGAAGCACCATTCGGTCACGACTTTGCAGATCCTTTGAATACTAAACTAATTTTAGTATAGCGTACCCATCATAATCTCTAAATAATCTTCAAAGTTTTCAGACTCCCTGTAGTAGCATTAAGTTTGGTTTAGGTTTGACAAGATTTAGTTAGGAACACTTAATTTCATCTACAAGATAATATATAAGGTTCAGCCGATACGGAACACCTAATACAGATTTTTTTATTGCTTTGAATAATGAGGCGAGTTTGCCGTTCGGCTGATGGTAAGTGATACGACCGCCTATAAACAGTACAAACACCATCCAACACCTTAAATTACGAGGTATTGTTTGGTATTCCACTGCGCTCGCCATCCTGAGACATGAGTTGTTAAGTCTTATTATGTCCAGTAATTACACTGGCTACAATATCCTTCAAACCGGAACACAACAGTGACTACACACTGCTGCTTGGCGGTAGAAATAAATATTGTGGTAGTACCTACCCGGGCGGACTCTCACATATGAGAGACCTACCACCAGTAAACACCAATAAGTAATAAGACGGATACCGTATAAATATAATTCGTCACTAGCATTAACAATCTGTTTTACCGAAAACTAAACATAAGTGGACAGTCCGCAGTTGCATTACAGTTGACGGGTGATATTGCCAGAGGCAAAACCCTTCCTCCCTAATCGATATTTCTTTGTTTACGTGTAGCAATGCATCTATTATTCATCTGGTATTGTAGATGTTTGTTAGCTAAGCAGTTACTATCAGCTTGATGGTAAGTTAAATACATAATCGTTTGCTGGCATACGTTATAAAAAAAGAACATCACCTTCGCTTTGAATAAAAACATTATATATTTAATACAAGTCAGAATACAGAGGTACGGTTGAAACAACAACTTAATGTAATTTAAAAAATGGAGAAGGAAAATGTTTGGTACATATTTTTGTTTGCAAATGTTATCAGAAGGGTAGCCCATCGGCCCGGACGCCCTGGTAACGAGGTGACGAATAATTTTATTTCTTTTTTCTTTATCTTTTCTTATGAACCGAGCCGGTAAAAACAATGTATTAAAATGAATATTAGAAAAAAATCTGTTCATAATATAACAAGGTAGATACGAAATCCGAAATTGATCTTATTGTGGTAATGTCTATGACCATAAATAGTAACAAAGTTACCCAAAACTTTGAAGAACAAAGTAGGTATTGTATAAAACTGCATTGTATTCTTCCTGAAATGATAAGTCATACACTGTCTTTTTAACCAGCATTTACACAGTGTATGTTAATATACCGACGTACTTTCCAAACAAGAGACATACCTACAAAGTGTGTACAATATACCTAGTAAAACATTGTATATTTACTATTTCAACTACGTCGCATACTTCTTTCGCTTCACATTATATTTACTAGAAGCATTTACATGCCCGTTGGAGGTAACTCTAGTGTGCGAGTTAACAAGCGAGCAACTTTAACAATAATAAAATGCCAATTACGTTCCCATTGTGGAACAATTTCACCGGAAAGAAACGCAGAATGTTTTATATGAGAATTTATGCATTTTTCAAATCTTTGAAGAGCTGCAGAACTATATTTTTTTGTTTTCATTCGGATACGGAAATATGACCCCATTAGACCTAATGTTAAGTGGAATGGGATGCAATAGAATATCGACTGACAAGTGATGATTACTCCTTAACAGTCGACACAATTATGCCGGCCTGTTGCAACCGAATATACACAGAATGATTTCGGAATACGACACATTTACGTGTGCCATTATGGTAGGTTTTAACACCTTGTGTATAGTGGTCGCTATCCGCTATATAAAAATATCCTACTACTAGCAAAATGTGTGGTATAATATTGCGAGTATTATGAAAACATTCAAAACCCGGAAATTGACCTAAAGAAAGACAAGCTACAACTGTATTATATATACTATACCATACTACATTGTATTTTATGCTTTAAAAATGACAAGTAATACAACCGATATTTGTGATCGTAAGCTCAGTAATTACTACAAAGTCTTGCTGTTATAAATACCATGGTCTAATTGCCGTGTTTAAACTGTGGACCAGGTGTTCTTAGATCCAATTTTTTCTTTGAGTTTCTCTTATATACCAAGATTGGTACCTCCAGAAGGACTTACGTTAACTAATCGGTCTTTATAATTAATCAAATTATAACTACAACTTGGTGACTTTTTTTTTAAAGACAAAGAGAATACCAGAGCTATGATAAATGCTGTTTACGCAAGTACAAGTGAAACTGCTCGCTGTTATTACGCATTGACGACGTGTGGGCACGTTCACAATTTATTGTCTATGTGTACGAAAGCGCAAGAGGGCCTTTATCTGAACTTATTATAACACTAATACATTGATTAACGCGTTTTGTAGCGATTCGTCGCAAACGTGGTGCGCTGGCCGTTCCGTACCACCAAAAAGTCAAGTAAAGATGGCCGGCCCCGCTACCGTCGACACGACGCTCCTCTAGAGTGACTGACGGTGTTACTCTTGACATTGACTTTCCTGAGACGCGCCGTCATATATTTATAACTATACATAATAATAAACATGATCAATAAACAAAAAACTCACCCGCCTGAGTCTTCATCTCGCGCGAGACAATGGCGCCATGTGCGTTGTGAGCGCGACAGCGGTACACCGTCGCGTGGATGTCTTGTCGGTACTGGATTGCAGAGAAGGGCAGGAACACCAGCGTGCCATTGTCGAGGACTTGTCTGCGAAAGAAAGTTGATGGTGAGTAATATACATTAATTGATTATTTCTGCCTACCCCTGAAAAAGATGTGGTGTTATACACATAACGTCTTTATCAGGGGTACGCTGAGGTTACCATACATACATTTCAGGCGCCATAATTGAGAGGCAAGCCTAAATATTACCATATGCAGGATACAACTCCAGACTCCGGGCTGATATACTGAAGATGTATTTTCGTTTATTATAACAGCTACGGATACTGATGCTGCTTCTTTCAATTGAAAAAAGATACAAAGAAGCTGCTTGTCTGTTGAAATTTATATTTAACACGTCCGTTTACCGATTTCTGCGGACGAACCGGTCTAGACTGGCCTAACGATTAAATCCCCGCCGTGCTGCACTCCCTCCCTTACATCGAAGGTCGCGTTCTGCGCATGTGCATACAACCCCAACCCTTGCAGTCTGCTAATAAATCTAGGTATAAATAATAACAACGCCATCTAGACAGTACTTCACATCAATTACGCAGCATTTATAATATTGAAACATGAGATGTAATTTGTTTGCTTTTCAAACTTGTAAATGAAAACTAAGGATTTTGATTCCATTTGGTATTCTAGGTAAAGACGCAATGGAAACAAGATACGACTTAAAGTAGTTAAAAATCCATATCGGGTGTAGACTATCTTAGAACTTGTAAAGGATATTTCAATATAACAGGATTCATTCCTGGTATGCTAAGAGAATTCCTTTAACGGTTTCTTCAGAAGTTGAGCGTTCGCATTTGAAAGTCGATATCAATTGGTTTCTGCGTCCGTGGATCTAGTAATTGATGCTAAGAACGTCACAGCTAATTCAACATTCCACGAACAGTTATTGGAGTTTCCGAGCGCGACGTCAGTTTGTCGTCTGAATTATACTGACATAAATAAATATAACTTGAACGTCTTTGTCTATAATAAATTATTATTGTTATAAACATATGGCTCATCTGATGGTAGTTACCGTAGCTTATGATTTTTTATTGCAACTGAAAGACTAATTTTGCCCCTCGCCTCATGGTAAGCAATATTGCTCAAGTTGCTACTCTTGTTGCAGCGTCCTAGAACTTTAAATTGCAATGTACTGTGCAGTACTCTTCGGCCTGAGACATAAGGTATTAAGTCTCATAATGCCTAGTAGTAACACTGGCTACTATGCCCTTCAAATCGGAATACAATAATTGAAACTGCTGCTTGGTGATATAAATAGACATCGCGGTGGTACCTACCCAGGTGGACTCTTGCATACGCGACTCCTACCACCAGTAGAAGCTTAGCTGGCAAACTCGTAAGAATCACTTTCTTTCTAATTCTGTAAAATCCTATGACCTTTTATAAAAACTCTCCGTTGTTTTTTGGGAAATCTGAAAACCAAAGTCTTCCAACCATCGTTACGCTCAGTCATTATATTATCTACAATATTCTCTAAATCAAAACAGTGATAGAGCATTTCTACCGAAGAAATAAATAGATCTCTGCTTTACAAGTATTCTTGCTAACTTCTTATATACATTTACAAAATCTTTGAAGTGGAAAGTATGTACCTATACTATGTAGACAACTAGATGATTTCCATGATAGAATAACATTTGATTTCTCTTTGTGTACATTTGTGTATACCATAATACCAAAATCCCTAATTAAGACATCAAAAACTGTCGCGCACCAACAAATAACTGGAATTTAATGGGCTCACTCCCAGTTCTCGGGGAAGCAGCGGCTCAATTTAATTCCCCCAAATGAAATTCGCGCCGAAAACATCGGCTCGTTTTATTTTACATTAGCCCTATTTGTGAATCGGGACGAATTTAATATAGCTGTTTATTTGTTACGCGTGAGGTGGGTTATAATTAGATTTACATATTTGGTTTTACAGGTCGCCTATTGCGAACAGCCAATTACAGAACGAGATTGTGTACATGGAAATGTTTTGAACGAACAAGATTGTGAAATTCTTTGAATTATATTGGATGTAAATATAAAATAAATATTTAAGCGACTTAATTGGAGGAATTCTTATCGAATCTTTAGGGGAGGCCTTCAGCAGTGGGCATCCCGTGGTTGATGATGATGATGATCCAACTTCTCCCTATCTTTCTATTTGATTAATTTCGTTGCGGGATAATGACAAATTAGTTTTCCCTGAGGCTCGCCGAGCTTCACCGCACGGTGTCATAAAATCCACGCCACTGCTAATCCTGGCTTACAGGAGTTCTAGTGGCGGGTGTGAGGGCGAGAAAAGTCGTTGATGATCATGATAATTAAATATTCTGATGTACTTTAACTTATTATAAGTGCAACTATATTCGCCTACGTGATGAATAAAGAATTTTATTTTATTATTTATTTTAAATGGCTCTGTACAGATTTAGATGGTTAGGATATATTTTTTATTGCTGTGAATGACGATAAGAGCTTACCGTTCGCCTGATGGTAAGCTATATGACCGCCCATAAACAGTAGAAACACCATCCAACACCTTGAAATACAAAATATTGTTTGGTATTCCACTGCGCTCGCCATCCTGAGACGTGAGATGTTATGTCTCATTATGTCCAGTAGTTACGCTGGCTACAATGTTCTTCAAACTGGAACACAACATTGACTACACACTGTTGTTTGGCGGCAAGCAACAGTGTGTAGTTATTGTTAGTATATACATAGATATGTCTGGTTTAACATTGTAGGCTGCTTTTACTGCTAAGACCGAACTTAACCACGAGCAGAACTGCAAGCAAGTCCAACTATTTTATATAATGAGATAGACATTTCTTAGAAGTCGATGTCAAACTCCATTAAATGTCAATAAACAGGACACTAAAGTACAAACTCATCTCCCCGCATTAATTTAATACTTGAGGAACACAGCGTCTGCGTGGCTTCCGTCAGTCGGATTTAATTTAAAATCAATTTGGTATTTCTTTTAGTATAAAAATGACGGTAGTCGAGCTTCCTTTGAGCTCGCTTCCTACCGGTAATGACTCGGCGGGACTAGTGTCGCCATAGTGCGGCCATTGTGCGGGACAATTACGACTCTTTGTTTATTTGCTCGGCTTTTTAAAGCACATCCTGCCTTGTAAAGATGACAATGTTAATATTTTTACTTGTATTTTTGTTACGATAACAATGTAAGATAAAAATTGTCACCATTTCGGATATTGATGCTTGTTTATGATAAAATAACAAAGTCGCCGGATCTTACAACCTGACAGATATAAATAAAAATACAGCTTCTAGCCGTGCCATGTGCTAATATTGAAAAAAACTGTTCGACGCATTACAGTAGGTAAGCAAACTACAATTATAAGTACACTATATAAGTCATGCAATATTTAAATAGTTTCCTTTTTAGTCCACAATACAACAAGAATTTTAATAAAACGTTTCCAAAAAAAGCCACTACAAATCCAACCTTACATAATACGCAAAAATCAACAATATATATAAATAAAAATTCCCATAGCATGTAAACTCTTTAAAATTTGTAAATGTTACCCTGTCTACGTGTGGCTACCTTAATATCGGATATTTATGTATTAATTGATGTTAAACATCGCACGGTTGTTTTTTATTTAGCGAACAATTTATTTAATCGGCGCCGAGCGGTCCCTTGGGACGGAGATTTTAATGTTATCAGTCCGTAATATTGTTTTAATTTGTGGTCAATTTAGGATTGGAAGGCAATTTTTTAATTAACGGGGTTAGGTAACACATTAATTTGTCTACTTGAAACTTTATATAAGGAAGTGTTTAACAAGTTTATTTCTAAGGCCGTATCGAACTATTTTAATATTTATTTTCATAATGATAATTTAGTGGCGCTGTTTATGTGTTAAAAATACCTTAACAATTATTTTCAACAAGAATTTCATAGAGAATAATACCAGGTGTTTTTGAATCGGAATCGGAATTGATAAAGAAATAAGTTTGTAACACTAATGTTTTATTTACCCTGTCTTGGTTGGTTGTACTGTACTTGATTTTAACATCAGTGCGTACCCATCACAATTATAGCACGAAAACCTTCGACAAACGTTTTTGTTTCATCAGTTCTTATCTACTTCATCATCATCAGCCGCAGGATGTCTACTGAACATGGGCCTCCTCCAAAGATTTCCAGATCGCCCTATTGGAAGTGGCCCGCATCCAGCGACCTCCTGCGACTTTTATGAGGTCATCTGTCCACCTCGTGGGTGGACGTCCGACTCCGCGCTTGCCAGTTCGTGGCCACCACTTCAGAACCTTCTTGCCCCATTGGCCATACATCGGCCTACCCACTTAGACAAAATAAAATAAAAACACTGGGATCCTATGGTTTATTCTGAACCTATCGCTATTACAAACCAATAGTACTAATAATAACTATTTTACTATTCATTACTTAGCCATTACCATATCCATTTATTGACGGCCGCAGTTCCTCCCTCAGGGAAATTTGGGATATTATTTGAGTTATTGAACAGAAAACGCAATATACCCCGTGTATGCATAAAGGTATGCATATGTTGTGTATTGCTGAAACGGGTGTGTGGGATGGATTCTGAAATTAGTAAAGGGGCTCGTGACCCCCTTATTTGCATTTAGTCATTCAGTAAACTGATACCGACAATGGTTGTGAACGGAAATTCTTTTGTTGATGTACAGTTTATAAACAATGTGTTTTTGTATTTCAGGCTTAGACCTTTTTTTTAAATTGTACAGCGAAAATGATTGAAATAAAACTTTTCGAAGACTTCGCAGGTTTCGTGGTCTGTTATTTATAAAAAAATACTGCAACAAAACCTACAAAATAGTTTTATTTTAATGTCTAACATTCGCGCAGACATAAGAAATCATTATACAGAAAATGATGTTCCCAGAATATTGTCGTTTAAACGTACTTTCATTAAAATGAAATAATAAATAGGTCATAAACGTATTACAATTTTACTACCGAATACGTCAAGTTATTCCCACTCCCTTTCAACAAGAAATAATTTTAGTAAATCTAGGTCATGCTAACCTAGAATATATTTCTAAAACTCATGTTTACTAAGGATTTGCCACAATTCCTCACTAAAAATGTTTTCAACACATCAACTTGTGCTGGAATTTTAATAGTTTTCAAAGGTATTTGCACATAATTAAAATGGAACCTAAATTTCTAAGCTAAAATGTTGTCGAGGCTACCTTGTGACGAATTTGAAATATAAAATTTAGAGATTTCATTTCTATTTCACGAGTGATGTAGGTTTAGAATTCAGGCTAGAAGGAGTGGTAATTGTAATGCTATATATTAGTTTTGCTACAATAACGACGTCAGCCAATAATATTGATGTATATCTTGGTAAAATGGTGCGATCCATTAAAAATTAAAAGTTATCGCGCTAAAGTTTTTCAGTGCTCAATAAAAAACTACTTAACGGACTATAATAACTTCAGGAAATTTATAGTCAATAAGAAATTATGGATTCTATAGCGAACGGAAGTTAGAGTACAAATATTTGATAACGTTTTGTCTAAGTAATTCTTCGAGGAATGATTTTAACACAATATAATGATTACTATCTGAGTTGCGATAGCCTAGCTGGTTGTGGAACGGACTGCTGAGACGAATGTCCACAGGTTCAAATCCCAAGAGCACACACCTCTGACTTTTCTAAAAAATTATATGTGTATTCTTCGTGAATTATCGCTTGCTTTAACGGTGAAGGAAAACATCGTGAGGAAATCTGCATACCTGAGAAATTATCTATAGGAATTTTCGAGGGTGTGTGGAGTCTACCAATCCGCACTAGACCGGCGTGGTGGACTAAGGCCTAATCCCTCTCAGTAGTAGATGAGGCCCGTGCCCAACAGTGGGACAGTATATAATACAGGGCTGATATTATTATATTATTATTTTCGGAGTTGAAGGTTAATCTATACCGATACATTTTTTTTACTAATTTCTGTAAATAGACATATGTATAAGGACATGCTCTATACATTTTTTTTCGCGTGCACAAACGCCTTATCGCTACCATCCCTTGGAAAGGTGCGTGGTTATGTTGGTTTCACCAGTCTTACGGCCTAATGTCGACACTCGGGAGTATAGCATCATCCAAGCGAGCATCGGACCGAGTCCCTAACCCCTATATATGCTGTATATCTTTGGAGATTAGAGGCGAAAATATTGGCGTAAACACAGCCTGATAATGCGAACCATTACTTTATAGAATTCTATATCCAACAACAGGAACTTATGTGTATTCTACTATAATATAAAACTTAGGTAAAAGTTTCTAGACCTAGAAATTAAACCCAGAACATTACGTATTACAGCCGAAGTACGCTCACACAAGATCAATGAGGTGATATAGTGCACCACATTGACTCGTAAACGATAGCAACGGAACATTCATTAGTTTCAATTTTAGGACCTACTGCAGTTTAGAACACTCGACATTTTGGGATATCGGATGAAGTCTCATATAGACTAATCAGTACATTCCTTTCTGAAACACTAAACTGTCATCTGGTGACAATAATACACAAAGCAATGGTATTCCATTGAGGAACCTCTCGAACATGAAAACCTTAGGTACGACTCGCGTTACAATTCACTTGTTTTATTAGATCGACAGGCCACGAGTACAAACGCCACTAGAAATATATATTTGAAGATAAACTGGATTACTTTGAGCTACGTCTGGCGCTAACAAAGTAAAAATCATATTTTGCCATTATAATACTCAACATGATAATGATATTCCAGAATACAGGTCGGTATATAGTATCTAGGAGTAGCTTGTTCTTAAATTATTATTCTGGACGATTTGTAGTACAATCTAGTGATATGATGCTGACCAGCTGATTGCTTATCCCAAGATTAATTTTTTAAATAAAAATTAACCAATAATTCTGCTTCTTCAATAATTTAGTAAGTGGCCAATCAACCTTCTAGCGAAAACAATACTATCAACCACTATAACTAAGTTAGGATATAATTAACAAGCAAAATCCAATTATTATTAAAACAAAACGTAAAAGTTTTGCATCTCGTTAAAGCGAAGGCGGTCCGCGGACTCGTAAGCACGAAACAAAAGTTTATTAGCACCCCTGTAAGCCTACGTGGCAATACGTATTCAGACGTCTAACTTAGGGGTTAAAATCTAGTTAATAAGTTTATTTTTCGCAATACTTCTGTATTTGAAACCGCGCATATGTGTATCGCTTTTTTGCCAGTACGAAGTAAATTTTAATTAATCCAATCGAAAAATACACGCTGTTTTCGATTTTTTTGAGTTATTATTCAATTTATTTTAACGTAGAAACATAATTGTGCTATTAACATCAATACCATGAAAAAATGTAAATAAATTTAAGTATTGATAAAGTTCATTACGTCAGCGCTTTAAAATAAAATATTATTATCCCTGCGTAAATATGTCACGTATAAATGGAAAATATGGATAGTAAATAATTGATTAAATAACAAAGTATTCTTATAATATTTATATTGTTCTACAGTTATAAAATTCTTGTTTAAAAATGAATTCAATATAACTATGTGGCGGTACAATTAGTGCATATACCGCCATCTTGTCAACATCGCCGGAACTGCAAGAGGATCGATGCAGTGACACAACTACAGTGATATCACACAGCAATCACGATAGATGGCGACGTCGATCCTGAATCACGCTTGCACAATTTGAACGACGTGTAGAATATATACCACCTCAGAATAAGGACTGTCGGAGGGGCCGCGGCCGGTCAGGCGCAACATCTGCCTGACTGGAAATCTTCCCCTTCCATAGAGGAACGTAACTATCTGTTCTTCTATAGTGGCGTTAACCTTTACGCCGCTAAAACTAGTTTGTTTTTTAGTATTACGTATAAAATATTTAATTGCTAGACCATTGTCTATTCAAAACGTTTCGTGGTACTAAATAACATTTAAATTCCGGTTAAGCAAAGATTGATTAGTATTTATTTCTAGAATATTAAGTAAGTAATGTTATATTGTATTTAGTTATTTAAAACACGAAGCAATGACGTCATCAACTTATCATCCCCACACGATATTCATAATTCACACCAAACGATTCAAAATTGGAACCCATGTAATAAGAATATTTGACCCCCATAAACCGTTCTAAATCCGCCCCATCTCGCCAGCGTAACTTTTGACATAAATTTTTGTCATTCACTTCCCCATTAAAGCTGGTAATATAATTTCGAAGGGATGAAGGGCTTTGGAAAATTGTCTTTGTCCCTCGACGCGTCGCCGCCTCTGTTTTATAAAGGATTACTATACATAATTAACTCTTAGAAAACATGGGACGAAGATCGGACGTGACGTTTGAATGTATCTATGTACTCTGTGGTAATGTGTAATACACATCTCTGACCTTTCTAAAGTTATGTGTGTATTCTTTGTGAATCATCGTTTGCTTTAATGAAGGAAAACATCGTGAGGAAACATGCATACTAGAGAAGTTCTCTATAGGACTTTTGAGGGTGTGTGAAGTCTATCAATCCCCACTATGCCAGCGTGGTAGACTAAGGCCTAATCCCTCTTAGTAGTAGAGGAGGCCCGTGCCCACAGTGGGACAGTCTATAATACAGGGCTGATATTATTATTAATATCAATAAATGCGGTTTGCAAATCGTTCTTATGATAATTATATTTTACATAAATTACGAAATGTAAGCCCGCAGGAATGGAGTATATGGACCTTTCGCTATTGATACATATACAATATACATACGCACCTACGTTTGTTAGTGGTTAGGTAAAGGCAGTGAACCATTAAGCATGGTGTAATATAGGTTAGGTGACGTCAGAGAACACATACAGACTGATGACTGAATAGCAAATCTCACACATGGCGGGTCTATAGGTATCACCGCTTCGTTTATTGCTACCGTCAAGCGTGTGAGCACTGCGTATGATGGATATTGTAACTAGACTCCCAATGTGATGATCAAATTTATAACCAGTATTAACATTACATGACTGAATATCAAAGCAGTAAGGGCACTTCTTTTTGTTTGCGAGCAGAATGTGTCTTATGACTACCGCCTGGCCGAGGGGGGCTCTATGTCTGAGCTGCTATGTTGGGTTCACGGTATAACATAATCTATTTTATACTATCTATTATAATTCTCTTCCTTCTTCTTTTGTATTATGGCTGCCACCGTTTATTTGTCGTTGCCAATGTCGAGTAATAATAGCAGATACAAAACAATGAGTACTATAAAATCAGATCGCCTTTTTGTCAACCACGTTCTATAATTCTCTTTTCATAATTTGTATTATGTACCTAATGTCAATTGTCAGTTTTATATTATAAAGCATCTGTGGTACGAAATTAAGCGCTATTCCTCGCTGGTCAACATGGAGTTTATATTGCATCCAAACAAATCCCTACATAAAAAATAAGATTCCTGCTTCCTCCCGCGTACAACAAGAAATAACACACCGTACCTTACGACCCGATGTTGAGCCACCGAAGATAGTAAACGTCAGGAGACCGTATTGCAGGACACTGTACTATTCTCAATAATAATTTCTTATGTTTACGCGAATGTTAGACATTAAAATTAAACTATTTTTCGGATTTTATCGCGGTTTTAATGTTTTAGTTTTCTCCCGACGTTTCGATAGATATGTTATACCTATAAAAATAATTTCTCTCCAATACACAACACGAAGACAGCTATCTACGGACATCTGTCCCTCATCCCACCCGATCCCTTTTTAGACGTGGGTTCGGATCGGCGCCGACCCCACGGGGGTTGTTATAAAAGTGCACCCACTTGGAAATCCGTCTCGCGACTTAAATAAAAACAATAATTATCCTTAAAGTAATATCCTCGGCTGCGTTTTGTAGAGGTCGCGTGTGGTACAAGTTGGAGGTGGAAACGTTAATATCGGTTATTGGGATGACAATATACGTCGAGTTAGTCATAATTGTTACGTGTCCAGGTTTTCAGTTCGAAATTATCATCGCTGCTTTGGCATTTTTGCTTGATTTGATTAATAAATCTGTGATTAGTTCTCGCAGGAGTTTTTATTGGCGAGTGTAGTAAGTACTTTATAATATGATCAAATAATAATAGCTTAGTGTTATATACTATCGCACTGCTTGACACGGGCATCCTCTGCTACTGAGAGGGATTAAGCCTCAATCGACCACAATAGCCTGGTATAGATTGGTATACTTCACATACCCTCAAAATTCTTATAGAGAATTACTCATGAATGTAGATTTCCTCACGATGTTTTCCTTCACCGTTAAAGTAATAATTCACAAAGAAAACACATATAACTCTATAAAGGTCAGAGATGCGTACTTTTAGGTATTGAACTTGCAGACATTCGTCTCGGTAATCGGTTCCACTACCAACTATGCTATAACCACTACTATACATCAAATATGTTCTTAATACCGTGCAGGTAAGGTTGTGATAAGTCGTGGCTACGTCCTTAAGGCCTAGCGGCTACGTCCTGAGGATAAATTGCAAACGCCTAAGTAAATTTAGCAGGTTCAATTATTTTCAGGTGATCTCATCGCCTGTCGCTCATCGCTCGCCCCAGGCCACCCTCCGTAAATTATCTCGGGCGAGTGCTCAAAGGAGGCTGTCATTAGTACATAGAGTGCGCCGCACACGTCCCTGTGCGTTACGAAAAACTTTACCGCGGGATGTAGGTCAACAGTCTTTCACTTGCGCTGTTTTTGCTTATTTTGTTGGTGGGAAGGTTTTTGGCTGATTTTTTGTAATATCCGCCTGTACCTTGGTATTAATGTCAACTAATGCCTCGGTGGCATAGTTGTAGTTGTACTCGGTATGAGCACAACTACCGCGCTGAGGTTCTGGATTCGAATCCCAGGTCGGGTCAACGGAAGGCACGTAAAGTTGTTGGTCCTGCGCCTGATCTCTCTCCGGTCATGTCAGATTGCCGTCTCTTTGGACTATGAGAACGCGTATTGCGCACACACTATAATACCTCCTACGTACTTGGCTGATCACTGTTGAGATAGGCCGCCGTGGCCGAAATTCGGTTAGGAAGGAATCAATATTAACTAATGCCTCTGCGGTTTGCCGAGTTTATGTTATTTTACGATCCTTTAAAAGTCGATAAACATTTTGTCAAGACTTAAACTGGGTAAATAAAATAAAATATTTTCGGTCTTATTTTAACAAATCGAGCCTAATATATTCCACATTGATTAATATTCTAATTAAGCCATGTTAAAGAGAGAGCCTCAGGCAATAAGAGCCATTATCGTAATGAAAGTATTTTAACAAATTAAACACAGTGGTAAGTCGTTAAACGTGGACAATATTGTCTCCAGACATAAAGAATACTAAAGGCGCCATTTGTAAAAAGTGGTTTACCTAAAAGCTCTATTTAGTATACCTTAGTTGGAAGAGGGGAAAATGTTCATTAATTGTTGAAAATTCAACGTAATGCGTTGATGATTTTTATACATAGAATGAAGACACGGAAATAGCTCATTGAACGTTTGGACCAAGACTGCAATGATATAAAGCATGAATTACTTTAAGACATAATAATTGTTAGATTAATAATATCTCAATAAAGCCTACACAATAATTATAGGCGATTGAAAAATTACCAAAGGCGAAACACCAAGTATTCGTATTCTAGCTCGTAATGATGGAAACTCGATACCATTTATATTCACGCCGAATTCATAATTCAACAGCACTGTAGTTTACACAATATAAAAACTTAATAAACTTTTCTCATCAGTGAATCAACTTACAATACAAAATTCATAAAAACTGTTCGCGTAATAAATCAAACCTCACAAGATTTACGACGAAGGAACTTTTGGCAAGTCCGCAAGATCCACTCGGAGTCCGCTGATCTAGCGCGACCGTTCCGAACGCAACGTATTTACGAAAAAACAAGTCAATGTGAAAAACTGTTGCCGTAAAATAGTGTCGTACTAAATTTATGGAGGGTGTTTTCTACCAGACTTTTATGTAACTGAATGGAAAGAGGGTGACCTAACAGTACGTACTAAGTGAATGTATGATTATCCTTAAATGATATTACAACACAATATTTGAAATTAGAAAGTTCTGCATTGAAAAAAAAAGAAGTAAAATGGTTTTAGTAACATTATATAAAGAAAAAAACAAAACAAATAATTAAAAAAGAAAGACCTTAAAACTACATCAATACAAGAGAAAAAAAAAAAAAAAAAAAAGGAACAAACCAAAATCAATATGGATCCAGGTCAACTTAATGCTACAGCGTGAACTGAAGCGCTGATTTTCAGCTGAACCCAATACAGATTACGTCTCGTAATAAATAACAATTAAATGTGAAGAGTAGGTAAGACGAGAAACATTTGTACATAAATGTAGCATTTATAATATAATTTACAATAATCCGAGCAACAGACCCAAGTCGCTTCTTCACGATAGTCACTTCATCGCATTTATGGTTTAAGCATACCTTAAATTTGATACGTAATAAAGATAAAATCTTTGATTTTTTTCCTAAAAGTCGTAACTGTACATAACAGATCCTGTAAAGAGGGTTGTATTATGTTATATATTGATTTTGAATATAATATAGATTTAGTATCTTAATGGGCATTGTTCAAAAGTAATCTGCGGGTAATTGCTACGTCTACCAATAAATATTACAAGATACCACTCAAAATCTTGAAATATAAACTTCTAAATTGCCTTATGCGGTCGTCAAGCTGAGACATTTGATGTTAAATATCATAATACATAAACAGAAACAATTAGTCTTTAAATCATAAAACATTTTATAGTTCAAAATAACTTTATCACCCAGAGAGCTTAGATGTTCGGCAACATAATACCGACTAACTACACTAAGTAAAAGTCAACATAAATGCGCTTAACGACAAAAAAACTACTAAAACATTAACTAACAATACATTTTAACATTAAGGATAATGTAGCGTTCCTTATTGTCGCAGTAAATGACTTCCGTCCAAAACAAAACTGTAAGCTAGGGCAAATTATGTGATCTATTTGATCTCAGTATTTCTGACAGCAAAAAACGTCGGCAACCAACTTGATTATTTCTGTGAATAAATTATTCAAGATTCCGCACGATGTGAAGGAAATTTCAATTTATACATATGTAGTAGATTTAGTAAGGGATCAGACGGGATTGTGCTGATTCTGTATCTCTTTGAATGTAGATATCTGTATTTACTTGGAAATTATTGAGTATAGAGCAGATAGGTAAAGCGGGTCTTTTAATAGTGAGTGATAGACGCCATCTTTAAATATGTACAATACGTAAGCAATGGTTGCCCTGCCAATAACATAGCTATGTACATGGCTTGCCAAAAATAACTCATTTACTATAATATTATTCAGTCTGCTATGTCAGAAAGAGACGACAGATACTGTAATAAGATACGTCTAAATATTTTATAGTTGATCGATGTTGCGTAGCTATACATAGGTAGCTATAAGGAGATTTGTAATCCGAAATTCTGTTTGCTTATGCATTAGTTCTTGGAGATACACAAAATCACAAATAGTAAACTAATCCGAAAATCTAAGGTGTTGTTGCGACAAAAGCCGAAATCTGACTAACAAAATAACGGCATGCACCTAATTCCGCACTATCGTAGCCGAACGCCGCGAGCGACGCATATAAATCCCCTCGTGAATATTCATGCGAGGAACAAAACAAGACATTATGGGACCGTGCAACCTCCGGATACCTGGACTCACGGGATATACGGCAGGATATTGCGCATCCGACTGTCGCGTTTGTGTTGTACACAATTATGTAATTTTGCAACAAATTGTGTTGTATTTTTAATGTAAGGTCAGAGGGCCATTGTCTACGGTGGTATATCTGTCTTTTTGCAATTACAGGCGTTCTTATCCAAGGACAGTTTTGATAGCGATTGTTTTGACTCCCACCTATACCGCCATTGAAGCTGTCCTTCGGATAAAATACTTGTAAAAAGATGGATTCACCCGTATAGACGAAATAGGGTCTTCTGACCTTAACGATAAAGAATCAGGTTGCATAATATATTGGCAGTTAGATAACTGCAGGAAAATATTACAGCCCCTTCCTTCACTCTATTTCTTCATCGGGAGATATAACACTTAAAACTTCTTTGTCAGAACGGGTCGTAAACTTTATAAAGATACGAGTACACCGTCAAGTTATACATTGTTTGCCAGGCTTTACAAAAATGACAATAAACACTCGTTGGCACTTAAAGAAAGTTCCTTATTTATATTGCAAGTATATTTCACAACTTCTATTTTTAGAGAAGCCAGTGGGCAAGTTAATTAAACAAAATAAATTTTATGCAAACAATGGGGACTATTCAAATTTACAAAGTTAATTGTTCACTCAAGACTCCAACCAACCGCTGCTTATGGGTATTATAGTGCTAGTTTGTTTCACCATTTCGCCTTTATTATTTCTATCCTTCATAGTTAACTATGTGTTTCAACATGTATATTTGGATTCAGCAGTACGTAATTGGGCGGTACATGTCGCATAAGTTTCCCGCAGTCGAGGCACAGAAATAATTGTAATGTTCTAAAGAAAACGTTTTTCAGTCACTGCTGGATTTAGGTCGATTTGAATTGCAGAAAACCAACATAGGTTTTTTTATTCTATAGTCAACTTAGTGCGTCTTTATATGTAATTTTTTATAAAAATATTATTTTTGTAAATCCAGTGTAAAGGATTTCCATTACCCTGTTTATGCAAATGACACAATCCGCTCCCAGGATTGTTATTTTCATAATCCGATAGAGATGGCAAAGTGACATTGGATTTTTCTACTCAGGATCAGCCCGAAGTCTGAAATTCGTGCCGGCCATAGATTCGCCCCCTATCACATCCTGGGACGAAATACACACGCCTAAAAGTGGATACGCCAGTTGCGACTCTGCCTACGCCTTCGAGGATAAAAGGTGAGAATGTATGTGTTTGTCTGTGTGCGTGTGTGTCTTATAATAATTTATAGTCTTTATCCACAGTAGTAGAAACAAATTGATCATGTAGGCTGTGACATGTAGTAATTAGTATTACAATATTTTATTACAAAATATTATTATCCTCTACTTTAAGCGCCTTAATATAGGATTATTTACGGTCGTCGGCATATGCCATTAAGAATAAAATGTTGCGGCAAATCTTGGAACTTGTTACTTTCTGCGTCTTATATTAAACTGAGCTTTGAGTTTTATGTTTTAAGTAAAATAATTCTTAGAAAAATATTACTAACATTAAAGTAATGGAACTATGTTTGCGTTGGTTTGCCTCTCCTCTGCATATTCCTCGCTTCTCATAACACCCGGCTGTATATTTCGATGCATATATGTTGCATTTATTAATCAATAAGAAAAAAGAGGAGACCCGTGCTCAGCAGTGGAACAGTATAATATAATACAGGGCACATTTTATTATTTTTTTATTATAAGGAAAACTAAACTTTATCTATAACCTACCAACTTCTTAACTATAACCACAGACCTTCGGCGTTTAAATATGTATCTAAATTGTTCTATGTATCAGTGGTGAAGGGTCCATATAATCTGACTTCTATCGGCTTCCCTTTCGTAATATATGTAGAATCTAATTAACATTGGAATGATTTGCTAACCGCATTTATGCATATTAGTAGTACCTATAGAAAATGTCACCCTTCGCCACTGCTATGTAACTAAATCTAAACGTTCCGCCAATTATCTCAAATATACGGTACATTTCGAATGGATAGGGCAGCTTGGTTTTAGTGCAAACATCGTCTCATAGACGATATTGTTTTTCGTGCGGTAAGTAAGATTCATAGATGACAAAAACTTACAAATGCAAACACTTTTCCTTAGATCACTAATAGCATCTCTAATTCCTCTGGCATTATGAGTGATCATAACAAGCTTACTATAAAGTTCTATGCACGATTACTAGCATAATAAGTAAATATTTGTTATATAACAGTAGAAGGCATAATAAAATCCGAGATCACTGCCGCGGTGTGCCCGCTCGGTACACGCCCCCGTATGTTTACATAGAGCGGGAGCCACGGCGCGCGTGTGATTCGACTACGTCACGTCCGTTTAAAACGGAATTCTTGTAATTTGTTTCCAACAAAATGTTAGTGCAAGTAAAATGTTTTTCGACTCCCGCTGGCTATTTTTGTATCGTCCTATTTGGAGTAAGTCAAGGTTTTGTTGCATCAGAGTATGGTATCCTTTTACCGCTTTGGAATTTGCTATGGTTGCTCGTTAATGAGCAAACATTTAGCTATCAAGACCGGTATAATTTGACTAAGATACAAAGATTCTATGAATATATTTTTTATTAAAGTTTTATATGAACCGCCAGTTCACAAAGTAAAGCACTTATACATGAGAGATGTTACAAACTTTATTAATATGTTTTTATTGGATCAGAGATCTTATAGGAAGGATTTAAATCATACTGCGTTACTTTTAACATACACAGCTTACGTAGGATGATCCGATTATGGGACATATTTCAAAATTCTACGAATTATATTTTTGGTTTAATTCGTATCCATGTGTATTTACATACAAGAAATACCAAAAAAATACAAGAAATCCACATGTATTACACACAACGTTATCATCACAGGGGGGTAAAAACAGTTTAAAAATGGCAATTTATTTCTGGTTAATATTTAGGTATTACTCATGAATCAACTCGCGTGAAGAACCTTTTAAGGCAGTTATAAATCCTGTCGCGTAGTTTTCCGAGACTCAAAGCAATCTCAATCCTAAATCTAGGACATGATGTGACATGATGGACACGTTGAGTGGTTTCTGCATTCATGACTAACAAATGTCCAACGTCTAAACATTGCATATAAAGCTATTCAGAATAATACCTAATCAAAATATTTTGGTAACAAAATAGATTACCTAAAGCGAACTGCCGAATAAAGGTTTTCGAGTGTCAAAGAGACCCTCGAGGCTTTTGGGGACAGCGTAGCAAATTTTTTACGAATAGACAACATTGGTTTTGCGCGCTATGCCGACAAAATAGATAACAGACAAAAAAACACGCTGTAAGGTATAACTGAATAAAAATATATTCTAATTGAGTGCTCTGTGTTAAATGTGATAGCGTACACTTGTTTTTCTATTCAGTATTAGCCCGGAGTCTGAAATTTGTTCCTTATATGGCGACAGGCTCTTATCACATCACGAGACGGACTAATCAAGACAAAAAGAAGATAGACTGGGTGCGCTCGCCTAGAAGGTAAAAAGGCGTCACTATGTGTGTGAGTATGCGTGTGAGTATGTGTGTGTGGGTATAATGGAGCCTGATTCATGACTGAGCATAAGCTGGCGAGGAAGCCATATGCCAGACATATGCCAGATATTCTACTAAAACCTAAAAAATACCACTGCAAATTGCAGTCTTTACACTCGGTTAATTAAATCTTGAATCAAATATGGAATATAATATAATTATTAAATAGACCCATAAATTGTGCTTAATTTGTCTAAAGGATTTTAAATTCCCTATAGTTTACTAATCTACCCAAACAAAGCCCGCAACCTTGGTTCATATTTTCGGAATAACTATTCTAGCTAGCGAGAATTTCGTACATGTTATTATTTGATACACAGTTCTAAAAAGCGGATTACTTAGAATTGATCCCTTTGTGACATGTTAGTGTGTGGTATTAACATATATAACCGTACCCTATTTTAACGGGTAAGCAGAGACTCAACTATATCATTGTTTTTATAGGGCCTTTTCACTTTGAGAAAAAAGGCTAAGGTCAGAGTGCAGTAAGACGCAGTACTTTGTAAAGTTTGAGTGCAGTAATACACAGTCCTTTGTACAGTTTAAGTGGTGTTACTCTTATGTGTCATTATCATCAGCCGTAGAATGTCCACTGCTGAACATAGATCTCCCCCAAAGATTTCCAGATCAACCTATTGGACGTGGTCTTCCAGCGATCCCTGCGACTTTGTTAGGTCATCTGTCCACTTCGTGGGTGGACGTTCGGTACGCTACACTTGCCGTCGTCTTGACGTCTCCGTACAGACAAATCCATATTTAAGTTAAAAAAACCAACTGCAGTAAACAAAGTTTCCAAAATAGTCGGACCTGTGAGTGTAAGAAATTATTTGATGATCTTCAAGCATCTGAATAGATGTTCATAAATTACACTTAGCTTAGAAATAAACCATAACTATTACATCGGTCCATACGCTCGGGAGCTACGATGCCACAAACATAAATTAATTAATAATACAATATATAATATCAGCGCTGTATTATATATTATCGCACCGCTGGGCACAAGTCCCCTCTACTACTGAGATAGTTTAGACCTTAGTCCACCACGCTGGACAAGTGCGGATTGGTAGACTTCACATACCCTCAAAATTGCTAGCGATAATTCACAAAGAATACACATACAATTTTTGAAAAACTTCAGAGATCTGTTTTGGGACACATTCGTCTCGGCAGTCCGTTCTACATCCAACTAGGCTATTACAGCTACACAAAAAATAAACTTACAAGTACACACCTGAAACAGAGCACCCCTCTTTTTGGGCTGGTGGTTAAAAATGGCTTGTATCTTGCTACAAACTAAATAATATGGTGGTTATTAAAGCAGAAGTAATTCCCGAAAGTTTGTCGACGAACAAAACTTGTCCATATTAACTTGAGATGCATTAGGCTTACTTTATTACGACCTCGAGTAATAATATCATATCAACTGCAATTTTAATCAGCAGTCATAAATTATTAAGATGTAGATTCATCTACGTAGAAAAGACAGAACCCGGCTTATTCATGCGCAATAGTGAAAACTTAGTGTTAAATATTATGCTCTAGGAGATTTACCCCCTTATTCATAGACGTTTTTTATCGAACGACCAAGTAAAGCTGTGATAACAAGTCTGTTTCTCAGTGCTGACGGCATGGCAGTCTTCACAGTGCGTAGACATAGGGCCGTTGTGATTGGCTAATATTGAGATACAACAATAATAGCCAATCACAACGGCCCTATGTCTGTTTCTCAGTGGCGTTGGGCACTGAGAAACAAGCTTGTTATCACAGCTTTACTTCGTCCTTAGATAAAAAACGTTTATGAATAAGGGGGTTAATGTTTAAACAAAGTATTGTCACATACGCCGATTTTATAGTTTCAATCTCTAAAAGGAGAAAGGGAAAGGGAAGTTTGTATGTTATGTAATGAGGTAGAGTTTCGCTAAGTAAGTATTTATCGCAAACTCACTCAAAGATGAAACAACGAACTAAATCAATAAAACACTTCGAAAACTTATAGTTACAGACAATTCGTTGAAATTATTGATTTCAGTTATAAAACTCGAATTATGAAAACTGAAAACACATCAATATTTGAAATGATAAATACAATTTCGCCGGAAAAGGTGTGGATCGAGGGCGATATTGAAAAATTTAATTCACCTCGCGATTCACATTAGGTTGCGAGCCTACCGGGAGCTATCACGCGTAACAGGTGCTTATTCAGGTGTTATATCACGCATAACAGGTATACGGGTATTACATCACGTTTATTTAGACTGCCTCGGTGGCGTAGTTGTACTGCATGCACGGTACGGCAGCGCTCTGAGGTCCTGGGTTCGAATCCCGGGTCGGGAAAAGTGATATTTGGGTTTTTCTGCTCAGTATCAGCCTGGAGTCTGGAATTTGTGCCCGATATGGCGATAGGCTCGCCCCCTATCACATCATGGGGCGGAACACACTTGGCGAAAAGTGGGTGCCATGGTTGCGCCTCTGCATACCCCTTCGGGGATAAAATGCGTGATGTTGTGTGTGTGTGTGTGTGTGTGTGTGTTATTTAGATTAGTGATGTAGCTTTGTAGTCAGTGACAAAGGCATCCAGAAATATGATACGTCATTTAGGTGTTCAGCATCGGGAGACGTATATGTATATAGTACATTGTACCCAGTGTAACTACTGGATAAAATAAGACTTAATATCTCATGTCTCAGGATGGCAAGCGCAGTGGAAAGCCAAACAATATTTAATAATTTAAGGTATTGGATTGTGTTTCTACTGTTTAAGAGCGGTCGTATGGCTTACCATCAGGTGAACAACAAGCTCGTCTCGTCATTTAAAGCTATATAAAAGTAGTTGATTAACATTATATATTAATTACGTCGCGTTGTGGGAAAAATATCAAATAACAAAGCACCGTAAGTCCGTTCGGTGCAAAAAATCTAATCCTTTTATTGAGGCGATGTGATTATATATAGTTGCCAACTGATGGTAGACGCGTCGTAGGCCAAAGTTAAGTATAGGGTATGTTCCCGGTGAGTACTGACCTTTACCGCGCAACACTTTTGAGAGGTGAGAGTGGCGGGTATTGACGAGTGAAGGGCGTAATATAATTTGAAGTGTTATCAATAAAATTTACGGGTATGAGTGATATAGCAATGAACGATTAAAAACCTTTAAAATATTTATTTTAGCTTTGTGTTTTTTTTAAATCAAATGTCGAGTGTTGTTACTATTTATGAGTGTCTTAGAGTTTAGAAAATACATTAGGTGAAGGAATTGAGGATAATAATAATTATATAATAATTTTAGCCCTGTGTTGAGAGGGTTTAGGCCTCATTCCACCACGCTGGCATAGTGTGGGTTGGAAGACTTCACATACCATTGAAATTATCATGAAGAACTCATCAGGCATGCGTTATTTGTCACTATGTTTTCCTTCACCGTTAAAGCAAGCGATAATTCATAAAAAATAAACACATAACTTAAGAAAAGTCAGAGGTGCTTATCCTTGGTTCTACTGTCAATTAGGCTATCGGCGCTTTAATTGATTAGGGATGATTATTATTAAAATACATTTCTTTGTCACAATTCATTCACGTACTGGTGGTAGGTCTCTCGTATGTCAGAGTCCGCCTGGGTAGGTACTACAGCAATTTTTATTTCTGCCACCAAGCAGCAGTGTGGTCACTGTTCCGGTTTGAAGGATATTGTAACCAGTGTAACTACTGGACATAATAAGACAACATCTCATGTCTCAGGATGAAGAGTGCAGTGGAATACCAAACAATACTTTGTTATTCAAGGTGTTGGATGGTGTTTTTACTGTTTTTGGGCGATCGTATCGCTTACCATCAGGCGAACGGCATGCTCGTTTCGTTATTCAAAGCAATAAAAAAATGTACAACATAACATATGCGACACAGAATCCTCAACGCCGATTATTATCTGCAGTGTGGTCACTCGATACTCCGCACGTATTAAAACGTATACATATATAGGATAAACGGGGTGACCACCAATTACCGCTAATGAGAGCACGTTCTGACCCGAGCGCATTCATTGTGGGAGAAATAAAGCGGTGTACAAACGCTCTCGACGCTGCCGCAACGCTGCCTCCACGTTCACTCCACGCTCACTCCACGCTCCCTCCACGCTCATGAAATGTTATATGACCGGCTTGTTATGTCGCTAAAGCTGGGGTTCATACAGCCGTGCAGAGTCGTGGCGGTCCACCGTATCGATATTTTAAATATAATATGGGTAAATTAGTAAATACCTGCAGTGTTAGAAGACTTGTTGACTCGTTGATGTTTAAATAGGAGAAAAGGGTTTGAAGACGGAACCCAAGACTTGCTGGGCAACATCGCAAGAAGGTTTTCTGTGAGACAATATAGATCCGGTGGAGCAGGTATATAAATTTCGTACAGAAAATAGTATACTGCGTGATTCTATAGAAAATAATGGCTAAAAATATCACAGAATTAGAGATCGAGTTATGGACATGTCATGATGAAATAAAAATTGTGAAAAGTATGTTTATTGATATTGGCATTCTTATATAAGCTTTTTTTATATCTGCATGGAAAAGTTACCACACTGCATCTGATGGTAAGTGGAGTGGGGTCCAATAGAATGTCGACTGACGAGAGATGATTACCCCTCGACAGTCGACACAATTATACCGGCCTATTGGAGCTGAATATACACAGGCTGATCCCGGAACACAATACACTTACGTGGTCTACTATCTCTCACCATGTAGTGTTTTTTATGGTTATTATTAGATTATACTGTCTGTTGAAACTTAATGCGCTAGTAGAACCCTTTGACCTATCTAAACAGACAAATTAGCCGAAATATGTGACAAATTGTATTGCCGACATAGCACCGTGTTTTTGTTTCTTGCAGCGCGTGATCGCCGCGGCCCGCACCCTGCACGTCTGTGTAAAACCTTTCACAAGTACTGCGTTTTATACACTTTTTGGAAATACATTTAATTGGGTCAATGTGATGTTTATCGTTAACTTTTAGTCGTGAGTTTTACGCTCGTGGTATTTCTCGTGAATATATTTAATTTCCGTGTACCAGAATTGAATGGTAATGCAGTTCTACGAAATATAATTTAAATGTAACTCATTAGCTAATGGTTTATAAGTACGTTTATGACTAAACCTTTTTGAATTTTTACAATTACAATTTCAAATATATTTTATTAGGTCAATTATTTGCATGGATGCTGGTATTTGGTACAGAAAGGTACTTTTATTTTAATAAAATAGATGCCTATTGCTTAATATCATTAATTAAGAGTCATAATTCATTATCATCGGCTGTAGAAATTAGGAACAACATTAATAAAAGACGTATCATCATTTAATGTGATGACGGTGGCCATTTCAGTCTTTTGACTAGGCTAAATATATACCTATTATATGTAACATAATATATATTTCTCTAGCCCTGAGGGATAATGGTTATGAAAACTACATTCAAAATTTCTCTATAGTAATAGTAACTATATCCATAATAGAATTACTTATATAATAAGATAGGTCGACGGTACTCCACCGGGACCTCCCACAATAATATTGGGAACAAAGTACCTTTGTTATCGGGTTTGTTACTTCACAGACACGTTTAGTACAAGTTTTGTTAGAAATTTAACATAATTTTAAATGTAATAGTAATTCAAAAAGATCTGATGTATTTTGTCCATAGTTTGGCATTTGAATAGCCTTTAGTCTTTCAAGATGATATTGACTTGATTAAGGTACATCGTTCGGCAGTAAATATTATGCATTAGCTTTGTCGTATCAATCCCACAGTGAACCTGTTTTGATTATTGACTTCAAAGAGTTTTAAATAATATAGAACGGACATTGAGAAAATTTTCATACAAAAAAATTGTGTTTATGCGACGGTTATTTAATCTACCATGAAATAGCAAAACACCAATGTATAATACTTCATATTTTCCCCATATCGTGATCTGCACGTTTTTATTGCGCATATTAGCATCTTTTCTGTAAATATATTTTTGTATTAATATCTAAGGATGCGAAAAGCGATAATAAGAAAAGCGACGATAGCCTACTTGGTTGTGGAACGAACTGCCGAGATGAATGTGCGCAGGTTTGAAACTCAGGGGACACATCTCTGACTTCTCTAAAATTATGTGTGTATTCTTTTTGAATTATCGCTTGCTTTAACGGTGAAGGAAAACGTGGTGAGAAAACCTGCATACCTGAGAAGTTCTCTATAGGAATTGCGACGGTGTGTGAAGTCTACCAATCCGCACTAGGCCAGCGTGGTGGAGGAGGCCCATGCCCAACAGTGGGACAGTATATAATACAAGGCTGATATTATTATTATTATTATCTTAGGATGCTATGATATCATCACGGAAATTTCAAATAAGACATCGACTTATTTCAATTGGTAATAACTTTTGGAACACAAATTTGGCTCTGGTGTTCGGTCTATAACTAACTATATTTTTTAATGTCTAGTTGACTTACATACTCCTATTTTAGCTTGATGCGGAATTTACTATTGAGTGCTATATTGAAGACGTCCACCTCCCTGCTGTAACCATACCTTTATTGTCACGGTACTTAAGTATAGTGACATCCATTGAATAAACAAGGGGCAAAATAAATACCTAGAATTATATTAAATCGATAATAAATTATATCGATTTAAATACGATTAATCCTATTAATCGGGGCGCACTATCCGATTACGATCGGTGATTCGAATTGCAATTATCTATTCGGGGATTTTGAATCTCATTATGATATTGACGGTTATATTTATCAGCGAATTTATGGATTGCATTGTCTAGATCTAATGCGGACTGTGAAATCGGCGGGTTCTGCGTTCAATTCAGTAAAATTTGCTATCATAAAGCATTAGAGATAGGTTAATTGAGATTGATACTTACTGTATTAAACTTATGATTTATAATTCTAATGTTTTTTGGTCACTGACGCGGTATTTAGCAACACTAGTTACGCAGTATTGCACTATCTATACAATATTATACTTATATATATGAAAGGATGTAAAGGCAAGTGAAATTACTAACAAATTTTGTTAGAAGTAAATGATTATTTTGAAAAACAGACAACGTCGCAAATGAACATATAACCTACATTATATTCGGACTTGTATATTGTAAAAAACTTCAATTTTATCCCAGAAAAGGAATGCCCTGGAAGGAGCAACCAGCAGTGTCCCAATATATCCTGAGTACCTGCGTCAGTAACATATTTCATTGAAAGCCATATCTCCACCTCACGGACTGTAAGGCGGCCGCAGCCAGCGCGCATGATACATGATGCCTATTCTAGGTCATATTTAAGGATTACCTGTGCCTGAGCTAAGCACAAAAGCGGTATGTTAGGGAAACCTTATTTCGAGATAATCGAAGTTTTATAAATATAGTTTTATAGTTTTGTATGTAAAACTAAGATAGAGAAACTCGTTTAAGGTTTTTTTTAAAAAGTTCTAAACTGGATATCGTTATTTAGGTAAGTTCATTGGATGGGTATTTCTTTAAGCTATGTGACGACATAAAAATAAAGATTTAGATTTTTTCTGAAATACCGCTTTTGAGCTTCGCACTGCAGTGTACCTATGTGCTATTATAAACTAAAGGGTTTTTTTTAAATATGTTAGCGGTGGATATTACATGCTGGGGGGAAAATATAGTCTGTTTCTGATCGATTGGCAAACAACACACAAAGTAAAAATCCGGCATAGTGACTCTCAGAGTAAACCAATGTACAGACAGTAAGATGAATATATAATCATAGCTGACTATGACTATGACTATAAACTGTCAAGTAATACATTGTCTTTCGTTGTTCGATATTATGTCGACTATTCACGACACTTTATTTAGCAGCTGTATTCAGTCTACCTATTTTAACGTATAAGATATAAAATTTATAAAACTAATAAGAATATTTCAATATTAAGTCTGATATTGACTATTACGGGAAACGGATTACCCGCTGCAAATAACAGATATATTAATAGTATTATAGTGTTATTATAAAGTATAGTTTTATCACGGAACTGCTATGGAATACTAATCCTTGAACTAATCAATTTAAAATAAAATATACCCTACATATCTCAGGTTTCTATTAGAGAATACATCTTATACACAAAGTTTGTATTTACAAAGGTAAATATAAACTTAATAATAAAGATGTAATAATATAAAGATGTAATATAAAGATGTAATATAAAGATATAATTACATTCACCGCCACATGTTATAACATAAGATGTTGTAATTTTTTGTCACTTATTATTATGTTTTATCCTTTTTGTCTGTTTTAAGTTTCTACTTATATATCTAAATAATATTAGTTACAAATATTATTATTTTCGCTGCTGTACTAATATATAAATTTGCATGCTGTGGTCTCCTATAATTGAAGAGGCACGTCATATTGCGAATTGTACAAATACTACGACATTGTATTTATTATATGCCGTGTATCCTTCGTTGGAGGTCCTTAAATAAATAAATATTAAGTAGCTTAGCGCTAATAGTATTCCGTGCTATTAAGCTACGTCGGAATCGTTTGGAAATAGTTTTTTTCTAATAACAGCATTGCGTGCCGACGGAACGCGATAGATAGCGTCCATTGTGATAGGAAAAAGTATGTTGCTTGAAGTTATCGCGCCTTCGTAAAGCGTTCGGAAGATTTATGAGTTGATACGTAAAGAAATGTAGTTTTATACGCTGATTATATTCACTGGCCACAAAGGCAGAGGAGAATGTATTTCTTAATATAATGTTGATACTAATACATAATGCTGACAGGTTTCTTTGTTTAAGTGTATTAATCTCAAGAACTACTAGATTTTGTTTTGTTTTTCACTTACAGGAAGCTACATTATTCCTGAGTGCTATAGACTGTGCACGGGGTGAAAGGTCCACCCTGTGATCACGAAGGCTGCAAAGTCTTCGAAACGGGAGAAAATTATAATATAAAACCGCGATAAAATCCGTAAAATAATTTTATTTTAAGGTCTAACATTCCCGTAAACATAAGGAATCATTATGCTTTTTATCCCAGAAAAATATTTATCCCAAGAAACTTTTTCACGCGAACGGAGACGCGGGCAAAAGTTTTTGTGTATGACGTGGGTGTGTACGTACGTTCATTTATTTTTAATAACCCTTAAATTATTTGAAGTATTTGAATAACTTGGTGTCAATAGGTGAGTCTTAGCTCATCGTATCTTAAAATATAATTATTATGATGTCAATAAATGTAGCCTATGTTATAACTTCGTTTTTAATCGAAAAAATAAGTCTGAAAAAGAATAAAAACCAACTCGTCCCGTTCTGAGGCAGACTTGTAAAAATAATTGTAACAACGTTCTTAATTATATAAGTTCTCATGTTGCATGCTTTTCAGGTCGTTTTTTAAGATTTTTTTTTGTCTGATTTTTATTTATATTATTATCATTAAGGATAGCTTGAATATGTTGCCAGATTTTTAAGGCACGACAAAGTTATCCAACTGAATGCAATAAACTTCACGCGATAGTAACCGAGTGGGTTCTTTACACAACTTCACGCGATAGTAATGGAGTGGGTCCCAGATAGCGTCGATTGACGTGAGATAATTATTTCACCAGTGGACAGAATTATACCGGCTTGCTTGAACTTCTTTGTTAAGAATTCGTTCTATGACGAATGGCAACAGGACTGGAAGACCAGTGTCTTTGCATTGGCGACTCTTGTCTACCATTCCGGAGGTATCCATATGATGGTTCGCCGTAATAAATTAACAGGTAAATTTAAGAAAATGCTAGATCGCCGTAGTAAATTATATGGTATGGGTAAATTAATGAAAATATTTACTTATGTCTCATATTAGGGCTTAGCGCAGTTTGGGAGTGATTGTTAAAAAACATTCGTCTAAAAACTTTTTATTGTTAAATAAATAAATAAGTTTGACCTTTATAGGCTTAGTAACTTCGCGACACAAAGTGTTGGCAGGTAAAAAAAGTTCATTAAGCCGCGTCTAGACTAGTGATTACAAGTAAACAATACTAAGTCGGCTCCACTTTCGGGCCTAGTCGCTACAAAAACAACTTTCGTATTACTTTTATTCTAAATATTATATGGCATATTTTTGTGTTTTGTTGTTTTATGTTGACTGCCTTGGTGGAGTATAATGGTATGGTTACAGTGCTTAGGTCTCCGGTTCGATTCCGGGATCGGTCAGTGATATTGTTTTTTTCTACTCAGTATCGGCCTGAGGTCTGAAATTTGTGCCTGATATGGTGATAGGCCCGATAGGCTCGCTCCTATCAAATCATGGGACGGAATTCACTCGGAGGAAAGTGGGTGCATCAGTTGCGCCTCTGCCTACCCCTTCGAGGATAAAAGGCGTGACATGTATTGAGCTGTTTATAAATGTCATCTATATCCACTTTTATCTTTATTTTGGTTGTTTCACATTTTTATAATTGTTTTTATTAATTTTGTAATCAAAATGGCACCACATTTTTTAATTCTGTGCGTCCCCGGCGATATCATTTTTACATATCATTGTAATTTGCAACAAATACCATTAGGTACACCATTTAATAAATAATATTTTGGTAGTTAAAAGTGTTCAAAAAGACATAAAATTTCTTTAAATAAATAATTATTCGTAAATGTTTGCAAACTTACATCCGTATCTCATACGCCATAAAATAAATGCGATTGTTCAAGGTCGCTTGCTTGGAGGAAAACCTTAACAAACTTTTACATTTATATTAATAGTATAGAAATGTGGTATAGGAGTTAAAGTTTAAGAGTTGGGATCACACTTGTGCTAGTTCTCGCGAAGAACCTTTGTCAATCAGGTGCTATTGAGTGGAGTGGCCGTGTTAGCCGACCTGTCGCGGGACTTGAACACTGCGAACTTACACTCGTCGACGGTTCGACTAAAAATCTAGCTTCAAAGTACGTAGTCCATATATATTGATGGCTTCAGAAGTTTTTATATGTGTGAAGTATAGGGATAGTTCATAAATACACTTAAATAATAATATAGTTATAGTGCATTTTTAATATGTCAGCATAATTAATGTAAAGCTTTGTTATGTGAGAGCGGAATCTCATGACATAGGCATTTCTTATGTCTGCTAGGATGCCCTAAACTTACCCTTATATTATAATTGTTGAATATTTATCATTTTTATACAGACGACATATTTCCAAAAAGATTGACTACCTCAATGAAAAAGCAGTTCAAATAATAACAGTGGAATTTATCTTCTTTCTTTATTCAATTCCAAGTATATTCGATCTAGCCAAGTCAGACCTTGGCTTCAATATATTATCCTAAGTTATAAGTAGAAATGATAATGATTTCTTATGTTTACGCGAATGGTAGACATTGAAATTAAACTAATTTTCGGATTCTATCGCGGTAATTAGTGTTTTATTTTCTCCCGACGTTTCGAAGACTTTGCAGCCTTCATGGTCACGGGGGGGACCATGAAGGCTGCAAAGTCTTCGAAACGTCGGGAGAAAATAAAACACTAATTACCGCGATAGAATCCGAAAATTAGTTTAATTTCAAAGTAGAAATGATATTTTAAGTTGTCATAATTTTATATGTTGTCTTAAATAAATTCCAGGGCTGAATAAAAAACTTGGCATCCATTTAGATCTCACTTCTTTTGTCTTTAAATCAACAACCAAGACATATATCATAAACTTAGCTCTCATTTTACATTTATGTTTTTGATGGGATACCTATCTGAATGTTTTCGATTTTGTCAGTGACATTATGTTGTTGATCCTATAAATAATAAAACTCAATAATTCAATGAAAATGCACCAAAAGTGAATTCTAGAATTCTCTTCTATTTCCCGAAACTAGTCGAAATAATTATAGAAGACAAACAGCATTAATAAACGTCGGCTCGTTCCCGATATAGCGCGGACTATTGATCGCGGATTCTGCGAGCTCTGCCCGCCCCAGCACTAGTTGCCGCAATCCTATTACCAACATCTACTTAGAATGTCAAACTGTGCATAGCACATGAACTCAAAGTAGACTTTGTCTTCGTTACTCAAGCCTTCACGTGTTTTTTGTGGGTTTTTGAAGTGTTTGGTAGAGTCGTGTCAGTGATTCAACGATCATTTGAAGGTACTATAGTTATATAACAGGAAAAGGCAGAATACACGTTGATGAGAGTGTCTCTCGTATGGTAAGCGACACGTTAATATTATTGTACTGCGCTTCGTCTGTCGCATGAAGACGTGACGTCGATTAATATTAGTTGACTAGCAAGTTCCAAAATAGAACAAAAAATCCTTAGATATTATAAAAAAAATTCTCTGCTGGGTCTGAATGTCAATTTCTTTGTTTGATCGCGATATACTCAAAAAGTACTGAATGTAATTTCATATTAAGGTTTTCACTAATGGATACATGAATGTTTAATACGAAAAAAAAGGCGTATATCTTATCTTACTAATATTATAAATGCGAAAGTTTGTGTACATGTTTGTTTGTTAGAAGTAAACGCAGGCACAACTAAACGGATTTAGGTGAAATTTGGCACATGGGTAGACCAAATCTTGGAGTAACACATACTTTATTTTATTAACTTTGTCCCATGTAAATTAAAGTAATTTTAAAGAAGATAGCGCTGGCGTTTTAAAGTTTTACAAGGCCTTTTGTAGCGAAAAATGCTTATAACGCAGGTGAAGCCGTAGTCAACACGTGTACTTAATAAAAATAGATAAACCTACAGCATCTACCTCTTTAGATAAAGTAGTTCCTTAAAATTGTTAAGCTTTAATATTGCGTTGCAGTGATATAACCAAACTGGTTGTGGAATGTCGCTACAATTCTCTAGACATACCGCGCGATGAATTTCAAAATTAACGAATGACCGATAGGGCGCTCGGATGTTTATTGTCTTTGTTTATATAAGCTAATCTAATTAAGTAATAATTGAATATTCTCATGTACCTTGACTTATCATAAGTGCAACTATGTTCGCCTACGTGATGAATAAAGCATTTTTATTTTTTTTTTATTTTTTTGTTGAGGATGTACCGGGAGGGGTACCCATTTTAGTAACTAGTCTGATGGGGATAAAGCGAAATACCAATGACATAAATATTAGACTAGTAAAGCTTATGAGATTTATTTTACAGAAATCTGTTTTAATGTGAATGGTGTGGACTATAATGTATAGTGTAATTACTGGACATTTGAACACAATTATCTAATATTTCAGGATTATGAACGGACACGCAATGGCTCGAAGCTTCGCCCGCGTAAAAAAAGTCGCGAGACTGTACGACGCAGTGCCATTTATTTAAAAAATCATTATTTTCCATGGGATCAAATTACCGGGATATAATATAGCCTGTGTATTAATCCAGGGCATGGTCTACTTGTATGCCAAATTGCATTCTAATCCGTTCAGTTGTTTCTGTGGTTACTTCTTAGAAACATCCAAACATTTTCATAAGCTTTTACATTTATAATAATAGTAAGTAAAATCACTTGAATCACCTATACTGGCCCCGGAAAAATAACTGTAAAGTATGCTTATTACCTATTGTAGTATTAAAATACACATTGTATACACAATATTTTAAATTATACTTTATATCGGGCTCTAAAATATGTAATGTTCCAACTTATTTTATTACGATCCTAAATAACATTACTAAGTTCAATAGTTTAGTTTCCAACTTCGCGAATTCGACGAGTATTTAATTTGTATAAAACAATAGGCACAAATGGAAAGTAAACCGTTTTGTTATTGACCTATGATTGAAGTTTCTGAAACATTGAATAAATATTAAAATTTGATGCTATTGATCTGTGGTTGTATATAGGTAAGGCCTCTTTATTAGCGGTGCGGTAATGTACTTATACGAGCTGTGGTTCTATTCCCAAGGTAACACTTCGTGTTAGGTTGCTAACATAATTCGTCTAGGATTGACCCGGATCTTATGTAGTTTTCCTAAAAAAACCGTGTGTAACATCCCTCACATTGGAATGGAATAGCGGCAGGCGATAGATGGTTGGTAGTAGAAAAAAAAATATAATGAAGAATTAATGTTTAGAGAAACTTCTTTCATATTCTTTAAGATAGTGCTCCCCCTCTAACATGCCAAACCGAAAGCACATTATTCCTTTATATTTTTATATTGTGACTAAATAAAGAGATGAGCAAGCCGCTCGCCTGATAACCATACACCGCCCATAAACAGTGTCACCATACATAATTTTGAATTTTGTTACTGCGTAACATTTCACTGCCCTTCGTCACCAAAATTTCTGAATTACTCTTTCCATATTAAAATTTTCGTGATTCAATTTAGTAAAAACAGCTGAATACAAAACCATACAAATGCACCATCACGTGCAATTTCTTACACCGCGCCTGAAAACGATTTCCGCGTCCCGTGTCCTTTATCCCGCCCCGGGCCCGGTGTCCCCCCGTCCCTCGGGAGACTATTCATAACTGATAAATATTTCATGTGCGCTCATCTTGAAATCCCGGCGCAGCTCCACAACTTCCACAAAGGGTTGTTCAATGAAAAGAAATTTAAATTCTACATTTTCTTTGCTTAATTCATGCAAAATTGCCTGTTAATTTCAAACAGCGGGCCGGGATAATTACATTGCGAGATTTATTATAGAAAAATGAATTGTTTCGTTTGCTCGCTGGATTTTTTCTTGCTGGTATTTAATCGTATTTGTTTATAAATGAGATGGAATAAATTTGTGGAGTGCATTAAGTTTGTATTTCTATTTAAAGTGTTATCAATTTTGGTTCGTGACTTCGTTTATGTTAAATGAGTGGTAAAAGGAACTATAATATTCAGAAATAATGAAGCTTGGTGAGCAAATTTTCTAAATCACATTTAAGGTAGTTGGTATCACCTAATATATTCATATTTATAAATTAGTCTCTTTAGTAAATAAATAAAAATACATGACAAAACATACATGGGGTATGTACATAACCATTATTGTTTTCTTGGCTTGGTGTCAGCGTATAGCGTGGGAGTCTAAGACAGATTTTTCCCTCCAACAACACTGTATGGATTTTTCTAACAGGATTTGGTGAGGATTGGAAGTGCCCGAAGTGGTTGGTGTCAGAAGCACTTGATCTAAAATCTATGGCAAAAAATAGTGAAAAAATGGGATGTCGAGTAGATTCTAATTACAAGTGAATTTGATTTTTCTCGAAGCAATAAAGTTACTTTCCATAAACGGCGATTCAATTTTATGCCTCAACAATTTGACAGTCCAAGTTCGAACTGTAACGAAATTAATAATGGATATTTTTTCTTTTCAAAATTTCGTAACAAAAGTGATTTTACTGCACAATAAATCGCACCATAAAAAGGAGAAATCATTTACACTGAACTTATAATGATCTCATTTGACTTCCGGAGTTTAGGTCTATATAGATTCGACATTATCTTAGCCTTATTTATAAAGCTGTTTTAGCGTTAAGAGATGATTAAAAATTGCTTAAATAGCTGTCAAAAAGATCACCGGTTTCCTAGTTCAAACCTTAATAACAGGCAGGATGGCGGGTTTTGACTTACAGCTGATCGAGTGAATTTGTGTTTTAATACGTAGCTTTACGAATTTTTATAAATAAGACTGTATATATTTGGCCAAAAAAAAAAAAACATTGCCGAAGATCGATATTAGCTATTTTATTCTTTTTTAGGCTCCACAATCCACACGGGCGCTAATTGCATCAGACGCACGATATAGTATGAAGGCAACAACTCTTATCTCTTTTTCATGTCTATTTCTGCCGCCAAGCAGCAGTGTGTAGTCATTACTGAGATCCGGTTTGAAGGACATTGTAATCAGTGTACTACTGTAGCTACTGGACTTAAGACTTAATGACGAAAATAATACTTCGTAATTCAAGTTGTTGGATGGTGTTTCTACTGTTTATGGGCAGTCGTATCGCTTACCATCAGGCAAACGGCAAGCTCGTCATTCGAAGCAATATAAAAAAAGAATACTGTGAAACTAACAATTACTTTAGATAAATACTTATCATGAAACTAATAGTTTATTCATTAAATTATATTGAAGCATCTGTCTCTTACGGTATTGTTGATTACATCTTGAATACCGCTTCACTGCCAACAAGAAACACTATTTGACCTGTCACTAGTAGTGGCCGAGTATCCATGATATTAATTGACCTCTGAGGGTCTAAATGTTATAAATGGAAGGTAATAAATAGTGGTTAGTATATGGATGTGAAATCTAAGTTATATTAATGGATTCAGAGGACTTGTCCTAAAACAATACATAGATTAACATTTATATTACCTTACGGAACTGTTGCGTGCTTCAGTTGAACTTATGAAGTTCTAGATTCAATTCCCAACTTGGTCAATTAATTTGAGAATTAAATAATACTTTACAGAATAAAGTTTAATTTATGCTCTTGATGTTTCGAAGACTGTTCTGCAATTAACGGTCGCGGATGGACTGAGGTGGAGCTGATGGATGAGATAATTTAAAATGTTTTGATTTGAGAAGATTAATAAATGACGAATCATTTTATAATGTATTTTTTTTGGTTATAGTTAAAATTATTGTTGTTACTGATATTATATCTATTAAATTCGAGTATAATTTCTGTAATACCCTCTTGAGAGGAGGCCTATGTCCAGCAGTGCCCTTCCAAAGGTTGAAGAATATAATACAAATTATTTTAGTTTTCGTTTTCGTAAAATGTCCGCGACTTGCCTGGGCTTGGAATTTATGTTCAGCATAGACAAAGGTTCTGCAGTACATCGCGAGCATTGTGAAGCATAGATAATGCATTTCTGACTTGTCAGAATTACAGGAACGTAACTAACTTCTCAGCTCTCATCTCAGTTAGTAAGGTCGAGCGACATTGCACTTGACGTCTATTAGCCGATTTACTTTCGCGATTTAACTTCATAGGAACGTTTGGAAAACGACCTGGTCGACAGCTGTGCATTATGAACGTCCTGCCGTCGCCTACCTATTGTTATACATACTGAGGTTTAAGTAATAAACAGACCGAACAGCGACAGTTTGGCGCGGAAATCTTTGAAGGAAGCCTGTCTTTATTGACGATTCTTTAGCGTTATGTATACTAGGAAGTTCTGACTTTGTGCCCGGGTCAAGTTACACTTAGGGTTTTTTTTAGCGTGGTTTCCATGGGATTAATTTCCTCAAAAGAGATGAACGTCATAAATATGCTTGATCAAAGTATGTGTTCATTGCAATTAGGACAGTGCAACTGGAACACGAGAGAAAATATATTTTCCAGATTTAGTTTAGAGACTTTCCCGCCCTCACACTCACCACTACTCCTGTAATCCAGGATCAGCGGTGGCACGCATTATGACACCGAGCAGTGAAGCTCAGCGAGTCTCAGGGAAAACTTATATGTCAATATCCCGCAACGAAATTAATCAAATCGAAAGATAGGGAGGAGTTGGAAATTTGGATTTAGTTTAGGTGTAAATGGTATTTCTAACATTAAAAGTCAAACGATGTGACGCTGTGAAGCCGTGTCGAGTGTGTCGTGTAATATGCACGCGCCGCCTGAGACCGCTTCTTGGTATTCCGTTTGAAATGTGTGCCGTTTGGCGAGAGGTATCTTGAATTACAATAATATGGCCGTACGTACGATAGTTTAAGGCTTTATTTTAGGTGTAGGCAGAAGCGTTACTAGTGCTTCCATGAATTATCAAACTTATTTTGGTAATACGAAAAGTTTCAATCCAGGTTAACTTAGGTGTGTTACTACCAAAAAACAAAAGCCAAAAGCGGCATTTTAACTGTGCATTGTTAAATTGGTTTGCTTTCAAGTAAGACAAATAAATTTGTATAATATTTGATTTGAAATATTATTCAAGATTTGAAAATAAAAAACAATAACTTAAGACTTTGATCTCGATCGATTTGAACTGTATCATTCGACGTCCCACTTACCTAAGTCCAGGCACGTCATCGAGCTGTGTGCCGTCAGGCAGCTGCCAGGCGATCTGTGGGGCAGGGAACCCGTGCGCGGCGCAGGAGACGCGTGCGCCAGTCGAGTTAGAAAACACCAGCCGCGAGGGAGGCTCCATTAAGAACACGGGCCCATGCTCCTGCCCTTCACCACCTGCGAAGGTACAATCAAGTTAAGAGATGGTGATTTAAAAAATCAATTTATAACTTACTTTCTACTAATGTATTATAAACTGAATATCGCAGGCTTGAGATTTTCTCATACTTATGACTTATAGACGTTTGTAACTTCTTTGTAAAGTTTTCTGTTAAACTGTGAACAGTGCAGTTGGTTACATGTCTATTAATGCAGTACATGTGTAATTTTACCCTTTACTTATTTAATGTGTAACTGTTTTCTGTTCTTTTTGAATAAAATAAAATAAAATGTTCAAGCGAGGTAACCTGAAAATGGCAGCAAATATTGATTGATAACCGGAACGCGGCTTGACTATTCAGACGGACACGTAAATCTATGGTACCTGATTATTTCTGACAGCCTCGGTGGCGTAGTTTTGTTATCGCATGACTGCAGTGCTGAGGTCTGGGGTTCGACATCCGGGACGGGCAGAGTAATTGACTTTTACTACTTAGCTCGGTGTATGGAAATCGTTCCCTATATGGCGATAGGTTCACCCCTTACCACATCACAGAACGGAATACACACCAGTTTATCCATCCACCATCAGTTGCTTCTCTGCCTACTCCGGAGATAAAAGGCGTGAGTGTGTTTGATTATTTAGTAAACCCGTCACCCTAACCTGAATATTAACTATCAAAATACCAGCGGTTAACTAACAGCGAATACGTAGGTTAACGGTAACTCGGTTACTGTGATTGACGGACACGGCTCCGCGCTATTTGAATTTCAAACTACAGGCGCCTTACCGCCGAGCCACGACGCGATATTATGTTCTAAATTATCATAATTTGATATAATTTTGGCTTTAGCGCATAATTAGGAAATAAGCTTGCTTTTTTGTTTGGCTAATGAAATTTCCGGAGGCAAACAAGTCCCTTATTAGGAAAATAACGTGACGAAACCTACATAGCTATGAATATTATAATTTCTAAGGTATGTGAAGTCTGACAGTTCGCACTAAGCTAGTGTGGTGTACTAAGGTCTTAACCATCTCAATAGTAGAGGAGGCTCGCGCCCAGCAGTGGGATAGTATATAATTCAGAGTTGGTATTAGTATTATTATTAAACAAGACCCTTCCTTTCTTTATCCAATTCGCTTTCTTCGATCGACAGCGCGTAATAACATATAAAACATCTTTTTACTCATTTTCTTGTGTAAATAAAGTAAAGTTTACAATTTTGCTATAGTAAATATACTGACTTATTATCATAGTAAGTTATAAATAAAAGCCGTAGAGCAAAACCGAAGCCCGAGGAAGGGACGTCACTCACATGTTATTATATAAAGCCGATATGCCGTCCTTTGATGGAACTATTATCGAGTCCCTCTCAGGCCCTCTTGACCCGCTCACGGAGGGTACGGCGTACATACCATATCGTCAGCATTTTAATTGAGTCCTTACAGTGCTCTATATTTAGACCATATAGGATAATGAAGTGAACTCGAAAGGGCTTCTATTTTAAAGCGTTAGAGTTGATGGCATGATCATGTACAAGGTTTGGTTCTTTGCAATTTTTGTCGTCAACTTAAGACATGAAATAATGGTAACCCTGCAGAGAAATTCGTAAATAACAGCAACATCACGCTTTATTGTTTTCACAAGGTAGTTTCTATTATCTTTACCACCCTCTTTCAAGGGTAACTCGGTTAGGACTTAGCACTTAGCCGCTCAGAGAGATGGTATATTGGGTTACTGCTAGGCCCATCCTGCTATATCGTAATCTTACCAAAGATCAATCTTTACAATTCCTAACCTCGTACAAAGTATATTAGAAAAACCTACGCAATTTGTAGCTAAGCACAGAACCCAGGGATTTCCCAAATCAAATCCCTCATGTTGCTTTACCTTTAGTTTTGGCTTTAGCTAAATCAAAGGAACGATAAACACGGTACTCCTCATTTTTATTTAAGGAAGAACAAACTCGATCAGGAGTTATATGCATGTTGGTTTTCTACAAAGAAACACTAAAAAAATTTACTAAGAAATGTTACAAGTCTAAACTAAAAGTCTTTCATCGCTGACACTAGCGCTCTCAAGACCCTTCGAGCCTCTGGGACGTCAATCAATCAGTTGTCAGGTTCAAAAACCTTGAGGGCTCTACGAAATTCGCCGCTTGAGTGTGAGAACTGACAATATCAATCAATAGCATGTTAGGTAGAAAAAAAAAAATAGAATTTAGTCTTGTTTTATATAACGAACTATTTCATGGAAATATTTAGTAATACTGTATTCAGCTGACAGGGTAGAGTTGCAAACATATTTAACAGGTCACTAGACATTAGCAAGGTCAAAAATATCTTTAAAAAAACATAATACATATTTAAAATTTTCAAAACAAATAAAATTGAGAATATAAACTTTAAACGACGTGTTCAGCGTTGAAAACTATAAAATATGATAATTCCTATAAATTCTAGTTCTGTCTGCGAAGGTATTAAAATTTAAGGTCTGTCATCAGGCTAGGGTTGTTTCTTTATGATACAGTATTTGCACGTGACTGCGATGAACAGGCACCGGTTTAGTACAACGACCTTTAAGATATTTCACTGGATTTGTAAATAGTAGTACCTTATTATAAATAATGTCTATAGCTAAAATATGTTGATTAAATTACGATATTTGGTCATAAAATCATTAATTTTATCGACATAACGATTCGTAATTTATTATCTCTGTAGGTTAGAAATATTATTGATTAGCACTAAATAATATTTGAAATACTGGTGTTAGTTACTCACAGTGATCAGTGCTCACAAGAGCGAGAGTGCGTTTTGCTTACTGTTTCTGGATTGTAGTTATAGATACATGAAAATAAATTATATTCCTTAAACTTAATTGCTAAACTATTACAGTTCATAGTTGCTTCAACTATAATGAGTAGTTTATTAATTCAAAAAAATCTTTGACGTAAACTCTGTAGTAGTACATTCCCAAGCATAATATTCAAAGAACAATGAACAGAGACACTTCAACTTATTTCTGCCTCAGAGTTAAGTATTTGTAACTAGGGCCGAGCGCTCCGACATGAAACATTCAAATTTTTTTGTCTCATAAAATTGTCGGACCAAGTTGAATAATATCGTAAAAAAGGTTGCACTCCCGAGAACGAAACTGCCATGCTTTGTATAACTTAAGGGGACTTTTTAAACTTGTATAAGGATTTTTATAAAGTTTCCCGTTTTTCTACTCTACGTGACTCTATTTTGTTTATAGTCGATAGCTTTTGCTTGCGAATGCGCTCGCTTGAAACTTCCCCGTATAAAACTAATGAAATTAAAATAAAATAAATCCTGGGTAGAGACAGTGTAGTTTTCTATTAGTGAAAGGTTTTTACGAAGTTCAAGCGTGGGAGATCAGCTGTACTCAACCTGCGGCCCGCTGAACTATTTCAAGTAGTGACTTTAAAAATCTTACTAAAATTAAATATTTTTTTCGAAGTTTCATCTTTAAATAATTAAGTATGTTAATACATTTACACCTTGGCCTGATGCATTATAACTTAGACTGTATGAAAAAGTTTGAGTACAGCTGATCTATATATTTTACAATACCTACTAACAAACTCACAAACCCTATCTCTATTTGTATAATCATTTGATAAGGAAAAAAACTCTACCTCTTTATATTATTCTAGAAGTGTGCGGAGCGTTGATATGGAATTTTTCATGAGATTTTTATGTCATAAAGGAAACTTATTTATAGAATAATGTTTAATGTAATGTCGACGTGACGCTCGGAGTGATATAAATATTCATTGGAGTTTACGAAAGTTGTTGACTGAATACAAATAATTTACGCATTCGTAGCCTAAACAAATTTTTGATTAGTGTTATACAAAAAATATTTTTGTAAAATTAAATATCTTGAGGATGTTAGGGCTTAGAGAGCACCACTAATGCTACTAATTTGATTACAACTTAGAATTAACAAGTTCTATTTGACATTATTAAGTGCTTTAAATAAGGCGTTGGTTATAATATCCTGCAAAATCACATCGATACATCGAAATATAGTTGTGCTACTCGGTGTCCGAAATAGACACATTGAAAATCTATTCAGACGCCCTCCGAAAAGGCGAAAATGTTTTTTTCCCTTTAAGAATAATAAATACGAAATTCGAAGAAGTCGATGATTTTGTTTTGCAAACCATATTTAGATTTATTTGGGAATATTAACGTCTTTAATATATTATTCCTTAATCCTACAAACAAACTCTTAGAGAACCGTTTGTATACATTTTCTTAGAAATACGCTGTGTAAAATCTTTATCCTTGTTCTCCTTGCTTAACCTTGTTTCGCCTGTGTTTCGTCCCATGATGTGGTAGAGGTTGAGTATATCACCATATCGTACACAAATTCCAGACTTCGGGCTGATACTGAACCCTATACCACTTTACCTGACCGAGGGTCATAGAGCAGTGGTTATGCGCATGCAAAACAACTACGTTACCGAGGAAACAGACAATTAGTAGCAAAACCTAATGTCGAACATACTCAAACTAGAAAGAGCCAACTACAGGACTATAGAGTACTTCAGATTATTAAAGGAACCAACGTATCGCCGTATATGAATGATCTTAAGATCGCTTTTGTTGCTAACGATACTTCATTAGACGTTTAGCGATTCTATGTCACTCAGGCCCTCCTTTATCATTCCCCTGGTGTCAATTTTAGTCGACTTCCGCAGAATTATTTAGAACACTTCGTTGGCATGCCATTTTAATACAAAACAAATCAAAATAGAAGCTATTTTCATCACGATTACTTCATTAATAAATCAGTTAATTGATACACTTATATTTGTAATTCCATAGCGTATAACGGTGAAAGAGTAGTCTTTTTAAAAATGATTTTATAGGTTCACCCAGTGTTACAATTGAAAAATTGCTGTTGAAAAATTGTAGGCGACACAAAGGCCCTCGCAAAGGGGTGCGGGTCCGCGGGGTGGTGTTCAGCTATTGTGTTAAACGTATATTTCATTTCTATTCAATGGACGTCAGTTAGTTGAAATGTTTTGTTGAATCCATAAGCGTTTACGCTACTTCATGTAGGATTGATGCGAGGTAAAAATGTGAGGGACTGCTCCACTAACGTTTTTTAATTATAGAGTAAATATATAGATAGAGGAGAAGTAAGTAGAGCCAGTGTTTTTTCCTGAATCAAAATATTCGTAATATGTTATTGCGTACTAGTTCCTTTTTCCCGATTTAATTTCTTCATTCCTCGCCATTATTTTCGGTTAATATCTTACATTAGACGAGGTCAGCAAAAATATTTCATAGCTGCTGAATCAAAATACCAAAGATTTACGTATAATTGGAATCAATAATTTTTTCCCACATTTTTCTGTTCGCATTTGTCTGACACACCACAGTGCTACATAAAATATTAACTGCACGCGTTTACGTTCGGTTTACAGTTAGTAGTGTAAACCGAGTAATAAATGTACAAATTACACGCACCATTTGCCGGTCAGTTTTCGAAACGTAAAACTCGTAAGTCTAGAACGCAAATACCGAAACATTTCACGTTTCGGTTTACCCTAGAGAGCCTGACAGTCAGTCCACGCCAATCATTGTCTCTTGGTATAACCTGAATAGATTAAGAATCGGACTGTAACCTTGAAAATAATTTTAAATTAAATTAGAAAATGCCAAGAATTATTAGTAATAATATAATAAAAAAAATATCCAGATATTTTGGTATAAATGTTGGGAGATATTTCAGACGTTATTTTATAAAGTTTATAAGTAAACATAATCTATATCATGGTAAATTAGTACCTCTAGCACATAAAATGATTTTGTTCATTAAATGATTAAGACGACTGATACTTTCGGGTCCACAATTAATGGTTTAACTATCTACACAATAAAGACTTTACAAAATCTTTTTTAATCCATTTGACTTTATTATAGAGCCATCTTCTGGCACGGAATTGAACTATTCAAGCCACTTTAGCTAAGTTAACAAGAATGTATGTTTCAATGGGACCAAATGAGAAAATGTAGCATTAACTGCAATGCAGACTATTGTATGGCTCAGGTAAATGCGCACCATTCGCGTTACACTAAAAATGTCACTGTGATGGCACAAGTTATTGTGAAATATAAACAATGAAAGATAAAATGATGCAGTATAGCCGTTAGGTGTAGCCATTGGTCTTTTTTATAGAACCGACCGAGCAAAAGGATCACTTGATCGTGAGTGATGACCTCTGCCCCTGTAATTCATAATGATAGTTAAATAATTGCCTGCCATTCGCAAGGAAATATGAGTGTTGCTACAACACAATAAGGATTTTTAAGGTTTTGGCTTTTGGCAATTTGATTGACCGGTTCATTCGATACAGCAATGTAGTCAACATACTCCACATCAAAATTTGGTAAGACTCTTTGACATATTATATTCTACTGAGTAGATATATATAAGTGGTAAGACTACTATTGATTTGACTTGCGGTAATAATAATGATGTACATGAATTGACAACATTGATTGGGTTAGAGTTTTATAAAAAAACAAAGTTATTTGGTTTTAATTTCATATTACGAGCAGTAAATATTAAATACCTTTATTCTTATACTCCCTTATCTTTCCTTAAATAAACGCACACGAATAATACAAATAACTTGTTTAAATCTAACAGTAAGTATTTTATTAGGTGGATCATGAAGCTATTTTATATTATTGCGCGAAAAAATTGTAATTTATGAATAAAATCCCATATATTTGGTGAATTCCGCGCACGCACGACTCACCACTATTTGTTACCGAATTTTGATCGAAGTGACAAACGTGCTTTAAATTTTGCAGCCGCGGTTTGATTTTTAGTTGCACGGCTATTGTCGACTGACAATCTGAATCAATAATTAGAAAGACAAATGTTTGGATTGCGGCTTGATTTATGGATTTCATTGCAGTATGATTAACCAAACAAAAGAGCGCAGTTTTTCTGAATTGAAAATTCTGGCGAACGTCGAGGGGCGCAATCAGTTTAGCAAATATTACGTTATTTAGATTTTTATTCACTATCAGTTCCAATATATTTTATTATTTTTCTTGTACTTCTCTGTTTCGCCCTCCAATGTTACGGTATTCAAAAATATGCAAAAACAAATTGACTTTTAACATTTACCATCTGTTAGACTTCGAATATCTCTAAGGAACCGAAAAATCTATAGAAAGTACTCCTAACCCTGGAATTCGAACCCTAGATCTCATAATTTACAGCAACAAGACCATACGACTAGCTGTTAATATTTTCTGTATAGTGAAGTAAAAAGAATACCTCTTTATTTTTCTCTTTACTCAAATTACACACATTTCCATAACAATAGTTTGAAATTCTTTTATTTACGCGCAGGATCTCATAAATACATAAAGCTACATCTGAAGGAAATGTCAGCATGAATATAGATCAGACATTTTCATAACTGCGGAAACAGATATGCTACATCACCGGGTACCGGTGCGTTGGATCGTCTCAGAGAAAATAACAAATATTTTCCTACTGTTTGGGAGAAAATCTTGACGTGTTGAGACTTGTAATGAATGTTAAATAGATTCCAAATAGCATGCGAAAAAATGGGTGAGGACGTGTCTGAGTAATGAAGCATGAAGGGTGTGTATCGCTTTTTTTTTAATAATATAAAACATTGTTCAACTATCTTTGAAGATATTTACACTGAAATAGCTATTAGGTAATATTTAATATTTCATTCGCTCAAAGTTCATGACGCGTTATATGAAAGCTGATAAGAGGCCTACCTGACTATCGAGTTTGATTTTAAATAAGATCAGGGGCCCTATTCCGTCTACTGGGGCAATTCCATCTTTTTGCCATTACGGGCGTTCTAATCCGAGGACAGTTTTGATAGCCGTATAGATTAAAGTACCGAAAAAATCCCTATTTACCTAAACCACTAATGAAAGCTATCCTTCGATTAGTACGCCGGTAATGGCAAAAAGACGGATTTACCCCAGTAAAGGGAATAGGGCTACCTACCTTTATATTATGCAAGGTCGGCCAGGAGCAAGTGAATCATATGATAGGATTTCTACCGATGTATACCCACAATGCTATAGGAATTAACGATGCATTAATCATTTTGAGCGATACGCATTTTTATAGCAAATCGCCAAATAGGTCACCTGATTATAAATAATTACTATCTCCGACACAATGCTCTGACAATATTTATTGGATTGAAGCCGAGTACAAAGAAAGTAATGAAGATGAAGGGGGACTTTTGGCCTCTAGCCATATTTCGTTTGCTAAAAAGACGAACCGAAAACGCACAGCCACAATCCAATTTTTTGCTTACAAAGTATCTGGACAGGAAATTCCTGGCGGGCCACTTTCTGCGGAAACGATAGCAAAAACTCCCCAACAACCTACAACTCGAAAAATAAAGAAAAAAATTAAGCTGTTATCTTTTATTTTAATGACAAAGAGACTTCGCGGGAATTTCGCAGCAGAAATTGTGTTACCGTACATTTCGGAAGTCGTTTATCACGCCGGGTGGAAGGGTCCGCGGGAGGGGGGATAAAAAGTGGTAAACGAGACTCGACAGAGCACTCGCAGACACACTTTTCATCGACTCGCCGTCTAATGCTCAAGATGATGCGTGTTTGCGATGTCTTGATACTTACTGTTGTGTAAGTGGAGCTGTACACGGTTTTGATATTTTTATTGTTATTGCAACGTTTATTTTTTCCGTCTATTCAAATGTTGTTTAACTGAAATACTTTTGACTATTCTGACTGCTTATTGTAAAAGATTTAAAAATGCTAGCAAGCATAAGCCTAGGTCTACTGATGAATTATTTTTATTATAAAATACATCATTTAAATTAATAAGAATGGTTCGGTTTAAAAATCTACGTATATTCTAAATTGTCACAGTGAAGGTAGGAGTTACCTTTTTTATGGACTTATATGCTGTCTATTATTCTAGAGAATAGAGCCCCTGCCTTTATTACGATCTTTGATAAATACGAAATTAACATCGACGTCAAAATCCTTAAATGTCATCTGAATACCTGCTCGATGTTCAATACAAAAAGTAATAACAAACCTAGTCTAACCAACCAAGTTTCTGTTTTCTAAAATACCTAATACATTTTTTTTACTTTCTTATTTCATCACACGTAGGGGTTAAAATTAAGGGTCGCCCGTAAATTGTATGAATTTGCATTTATATTACTTGTTTAATATGTAATAAAAAGTTTGTACAACCGTCGACGGCGTGACAACGACCTTCAGAGGGGGAGGGGGGGATGATTACGGTACCTTCTTACTTTCTTGTGCATGTATATCGTATGCAACTTTATGGCGAGACGAGCATGCCCGATAGTAAGTGACAAGAATTTGCCGAAATTTTATTTAAGATACTTATATAAAATACTATACTACAAGCGGCGATAGCCTAGTTGGGTGTGGAACAGACTGCCGAGACGAATGTCCGCTGGTTCAAATCCAAAGAGCACACACCTCTGACTTTTCTAAAACCATGTGTGTATTCTTTGTGAATTTATCGTTCGCTTTAACGGTGAAGGAAAACATTGTGAGGAAACCTGCACATCTGAGAAGTTCTCTATAGGAATTTCGAAGGTGTGTGAAGTCTATCAACCGGCACTAGGCCAGCGTGGTGGACTAAGGCCTAATCGCTCTCAGTAGTAGAGGAAGCCCGTGCTCAGCAGTGGGGAAGTATATAATATAGGGCTGATATTATTATATTATTATTATAAAATATTATATTAAAGCCTTAATCCACTGAAGTGCCGATAGAATAGACCACATAATTTATAAAACCACTACGACCAACCGCAATCAGTGATAGAGATGCCGCAGACTCTCCTAGCGCTGAAAAGAAGAGCTTTATTAGATCGTCTATCAAAGCTTTCATTAGAAGCTCGCATCACACGTCATAGACTTCATTAACCCGTTGCCGGTCGTCAAACGCTCTCATTATGCCGGAGTCAGTTATTTTCGCTCCTTGTTTATATGCTAATTACCTTTGTATTCGGGGTAAAGAAGCCACCCTCGTGAGCAAACTTCGATCTTATTATGCAGTGTTAAAGTTTATAATACAGTGGTGGTATGGAGATTTGTGTAGATTGTGTTTTAATACACTTTTTACTTAATTTAAAAACAGAGTAGTTGCAATTTATAGAAGGCAAGATTTTCTTTCTCGTGCTGCATCTAGTGGACACTAGGCGAAAATGTTCCATGCGAAACTGATAACAAACTATTATTATATTTTAATATTCATAGTTCTTTTTGAATTATACACTTCAAAAATAACGTAGAGGCTGACATGTTACGGTAATGCACTACGATGATAATCTGTTGAATTAGATTTTTATTCGCATAATCGCTATCAATTCTGGCTAAAGTGCACTTCAAAACGACATCAAAGTGATTTGGCACTAAGTAGTCAAAACGGTAATGCTTAGCTAATACTATCTTTCTATAAGACCAGGCCCCTTAATAGTATTTGGGTACAACCTATACCTGTATTTTGAAATATGAAGTGCAGTTTTTGCATATCAAAATACTTTGATATGCAAACAATTAATTACTCACATACGTGAGTGTATATAAATACTACTTAATTGTTTTCATGTAGAGTAATATAAATTTACTAAGCTTCAGATATAATCTAAAGAAAAATACGACAGTTATTTTGACCTCGAAAGTTTCCTTATTATAGGCACCGACGCAAACCGGCCGAACAAACGGACCCCGAGATTGTTCCCGGCCTTTAGAAATATTTCTCGCGTTAGTAAATAGATTCTGAGCTCTTATCTCTTCGACCCTTTTCACTATCCCGCAGATTTATTATCATCAAGTTTTTCTATTCCAATATTCAAGAAATATCTTCGGAATACAAAAAACATTAACCAGTATTTTTATACAAAGCATTAAAATAAGAAAAATAATAACGCTCTTATTATTTCGAATATTTTGCAAAAAATATAAAACACCGTATTAAAAAACGACCGTGTTCGCATTTTAAAACGAACCGTATTATTCTTACTTGAAAGGGTTAACTGTAAACTCAATTTTCCATCGGAAAATGTGGAATGGATAAAAAGATCGAAAAGCCAATAAATCTGACGTTTTCAGTAACAATAACATAATTAACAAGAAAAATAAACAAAACACCAGACGGCGTACCGTTACGCTCGCTACATCGCTACCGGATGCTGTGAGAGCTACCAACTCTTTTGTTTTTCATTCAGTGTTTTGATACGACCGTGTTGGTGTGCTGTGCTTTGTTTCCTTTATAAATGAATTTATTCATTAAAAATAAACGTATTTTTAGTAGCAGTTTACAATACATTGCTGAAACATGTTTACGGGAAGAATGTCGCGTTGATAAACATTTACTTAACTTCGTTTGAAACAAACATTTTGAACATTCACATGTTTTTGTTTTTGAAACTAAAGAATCATACAAACGACAAATCTATGTATATTTATGTGGGATAAATGCCGAGACAGAAACACCGAATTCATACAAATCACTTTAATTAAATAAAAATTTACTTGAACTACGTCTTTATACAATTACGTCTTACTCCCCTGAATACGCACACGCCATCCTGCTCCCTTATCCCCTTTCTCTCTCTTTCATACATCCCTCTCACTCCCGCAAATCACGTTCCGTTTTTCACATCGATGAAAAAAAGAAATTCAACCCCTTACTATTGTCACGCTCTACAATTTCTCAAACATAAGCAAGGCTCTACAATAAATCGATCAAAGTTAATTTTCACCCCGAGAGGAGAGGAAGGAGAGCCACCCCTTGATCAGTCAATTAGTCCGGACGTGCTCCAGGCTTCGAATTAGATACAGCCTTTGACGCTGCCGGGTTGGTGACGGCTCTGTAGGGCACGCGTCGTATTGACACTTGACGTTTTCCGTTAGTACATCGAAACGTGGGGAACGGTTGGTTATTAGATGTAGAGATTCTTTCAACTTTGAGGTTTTTTACAGGTGTATAAACTTTTTGGTTGATGTAAAAGAACGCAGGTTATTTTTTGCTTTAGCTTTGGTGGTGGATTTTTGTAAATAATACGTTTTTGTGGATGTAGTTTGAATGTGATTGGTACTTGAGCATAACTTGAAGTCTTTATTTCCGAATGAGTAAACGGAAATTTAACTAGTGCTCCTAATGTCAGCCAAAACTTTTTTCCACCTATGATGTAATATGATGCAAATCTAATAAAACATTAAATACAAATCGAGTATAACCTACGTGATTTCGAGTCGAAAATGTAAAAAGATACATCAGTTCCCGATACTAGAAATTGAACCACGATACACTGTCTTGTTTATGCCCCGAGCACACCAGAGCCGATAATGATTATTGGTGTCACATATAATAATTATTATATATTAATTATATAAAGAGATAATAATCAATACAAGATTAACATTTTACATAACCTTAAAAGCGAAAAAGAAGCCCTACGTAATTAATTTGTAACGATTTATGAAAAGTCGATGTTAATCTCGCACGTGGGTGTCCACACGTCGCGCACAAAGGGTCGTGTCCGGTGGCGTGATTTTTCATCGGATGTCCCGTCAATTAATATGTAAATTGGAGGCGCCCTGACACCCGACGCTGTACATCCCCTCTATATTGCTTTTAATAGAGACGTAACCGGCTGTTTACTTATGCGAAAATAATTTTTCTACAATATTTTCTTAAACTGCTGGTGGGATTTATGATATTTTGTACTCGATTTGATTGAGAAGCAAGCTTAGAGCTTATTATTGAAATTTACATCCGATATAGCGATAAACTCGCCCTTATCACATAATAGGACGAATATTAACTTGACCCAGTGTGCCTGATACTGTTTCAGAGATAAATCACTGAAATACGGTGAATAGCTTATGAAAAAATAATGTGTGATCAAAATACGACATCCATTTATGTATTCCAATCCTCACTAGGCTTTCGCTACTGCATCTGTACTATCCACTTAGTCATCAAAATCGAATTCCCAAATATCATTAGTCGAAAACAAGCTTAGCACTAGGACTCTGGTAGAGTCAATGGAATTGCTCGGAATCGATAATTGGGAGCTCGGAATTTCTGCGGCCGTTCTCGTTGGTGCAATAGTCGGATTTTGAGTTATAACTACCGTATTTTAATTTGTTTCTTTTTTATATCTCACAGTGATTTCGCTGGACAAAATATTATCTTGTTACTAATATTCGTGAAAGTTTGTGAAAATTTATGTTTGTTAATAGTAAACTCAGAAATAGTTACAGAAGGTTTGTATGAAATTTGGCACACCCATAGGCTTTTTTTATCCTGGTTATTATTTACACTTATAGCCAATTATCTAATACTTTAATCTGTTTTTAGTAGACGACGTTGACGTCTTGCAGATGGTGCTAAGACTCGGTACAGTTTAGGGTGTTTTGTTGTTAAAAGGCCTTTCATGCAGGCGAACAATACCCAGCTACGAGCAACACCCAGTATAAAATAAATAGACACGTGCAGTTTCAGATTTCCGAACCTTGCGCAATCTATGCATCCAGCTGCCCCAGAAATGCTAATTAGAACAAGCTACAACACTATCTTTGCAATTCTTTATTTTTAATTCGAAATAAATCAATTGAAGTTGAGTTGATCATCTATCCATAATCCATATAAATATAAATATTTATAGCAAAGAAATTGTGCTTTTTAGTAATCCAACTGACTATTTAAATCATTGTGTTTAGGTATTTTTTAAAACAATGAATAAATAGGCCGGTTTTACTAGATGACTATTGTTTTACATAAACCGATGGAAATTGACAGCTTCGAGACAGCCATGATGATGTCCAACTAATTCCTCTTCTTCATATCTTTTCTTTTCCTTAAAGTCAACCAATACTCCATTGCAGGTATTAATTGTGAATGGTCAAGTTTACGAAATAATCAATTAATTAAAATAAATAAAATCGATATTATCGTAATTCGCCCGAGTGACAGCACTAGTGGACTTTTGTGTTGTTTTATAAAGCGGATTTGTTTATAAAGCATTTATTTAAAACGCGGCACGTCGTTGCGCCAGTTTTAATCTCACGGTTTAATATTGTCGGATTTCTGAACGACTAATATGGCCTTTGTTGTGATTTAATATGCGGTACATACTGAATAAATTGTATTGGACGCACGATATAGGAGAAGGCTTATCTCTGGTTTGTTTGATAACAAATCTATAGAATTATGTATGGATTGAAATAAAAACAAAGTTAATACAAGAAGAATTTCTTGTATGAAACAAAGGTAAAACGGAAAATTCTCGTTGATTCATAATGTTTTTATGCCAAATTGGATAGCCACTTAATGGTCTATACTTTAATTTCTAATATATATTTAATATATATTCAAAAATCCACTTGCTTCCTGTGGCTAACGCTTAAATTTTCCGAAAGGAAACATAACATAAATATGACTTAGGTACTAATATTATGATACATAAGTATCATTGCGATCTACAAATCGTTCTAATGATAATTTGACTTTACTTAAATTACGGAAGGGAAGGCAGCAGGAATCGGGTTAAACGCACCCTTAGAGCTAAAATGACCTAACTCAAAATTTATATATTTTCTGATTTTGTTAAAAAAAATGAGAAAAAGACAAAATTATATCATAGAAACACATTATCACTTTCGCCGCGTCCACCCAATTCACTGCCTTTATATTATTTTCAAATTGTTTTTATTTATTTCCCATAAATAGTCTATTTTGAGTTAGGTCACATTAGTTCTAAGAGTGCGAATTATGAACCCTTGCTTGCTTCTTCTTAATGCTTTCTTCCAATATTCACCCTTCAAGTATCTAAATAATGAACTGTTGCATTATCAACTGCGTCAAACTACTAATAAATCCTTCCGCAAACAGATCACAAATATTAAAGCTGCGCGTGGCAACGCGCCCCGGTTTCAAATACGCTTTCCTATTTTCTTTTTCCCTTCGTATGTATTTTATTCGGATTACTCGGAAATACATTACGGGGAACTCTATCTGGTCCCAGGACATTTGAAAAATCTATAATTGCTGTTTAGTCTTTCTTGTTTTCTTTCGGAATACTCTATCTTCTGTTTAGACTTGAATTATGTTTGAATTTTCGATAAAGCTCTTTTTATTTTATATAAAAAAAATACTTTTAGTGAATTTATTTGAAAGCATTTATATTATTAGAAAATTTAAGCACGAATAATATGTTCAACTGTATAATTAAGTGAAAAGTTTGACTTAACGGTTAGTTACAATCATAGCCAATCATAATAATGAAATTACGACTTTGTGTTAGACTATTTAAGTGCTATTATTCGTTTTGTTCTACGGCATGCGTGGATACTGGATAGTAACTTACTTATTCAGTCGTGTAGAAAAAGTTTTCAGGTTTAACTTAATTCCGTTAACCTTAACAAGATTTATGAAACAATACTCGACGCCTTGCTTTGTTACGTTCTAAGCAAAGCGTTTCGAATTATTCCACCATTGTGCTAGTTCATGAGCGGCAGAAATTTCTTAAAGTCATGCATCGGTTGGATTGCCTCGTTTTTTTTTCACACATAGCTTTTTTACAAGAGTGGTGTTAGTGGTAGTGGTACTTACCCATGGCGAAGAGTATGATGATAGCAGACACGACCCAGGAGCACATGGTGACGTCTCTCTGGCTCTAGATCACATAGCTTGCCTCAGACAGCCTCACATCACAGAACCTGCAAAAATTACGTATGTCTTCATATATGGGATATGTAAATTCACTGTAAGTAAGAACAAAAAAATGCGTGCTAATTTATGATTTAATTATAATGGAAGTGGGAATAAATATAATTTCCAGTCTCAAGGTTGAGTTTATTGTTTTGTTGTCTATTGTTACGTCAGTATCATAGAAAATCGACATTAAATTGTTAATGATTTCTTATATTTACGCGAATGTTAGATATTGAAATAAAAATATTTAATTGCGGTTTTTATATTATAATTTTCTCCCGACGTTTGAAGACTTTTCAGCCTTCGTGGTCACGGGTCGGATTGAGGTGTTGGCCATCCAAAAATCAAAATTACAATATCTACCTACATTTTACAATTATAAATTTTTTTTTGTTGTTGTGGTCTGATCTGATCTAATGAGCTCACAGTATCTTAAATCATTTTTCATTAAATTATTACTTTTGTATCTAACGGATACAGCGTCTAAACACTCACCTCTTTAGCTTTTTAAAACAAAACGCGCATACAATTCGAAATATATTTAATAAAAATTTTCAATATTTTCTTGTTCTAAATAAACCCTTGTTCGACGATCTATGACAGCCAGACCACTCACATCAGCATTCCCAATAAGGGTTAGACTGAATCCGACAGCCGAGTGTAATGACTTACGCAAATCCTTTGTCTGGCACCTCAACACAGAATTATTTATCCATCAACAATCTTCACAGAACAGTCATGCATAGTTAACTTAGGGTTTAGATTCCCGCATCGAATATCAGAGCTTTATTTCTTTAAGATGGGAAAACGCGCTTGGAAACACTGGGAACACGCGTTTTCTCGATAAAAATGGCGAAATGTGAAAATTTTCAAAAGGGAACTCGACACAACATAGAAGTAATTGTATTGCAGTCTGCGAATCGTTCTGATGATAATTAGATTCAACATAAATTCTACATAAAAGGAAGCAGCATGAATCAGGTTATGTGGACTCTTCGCTGCTCGCTTATATTTAAGTCTTGCATTATTGGCATAGAGAGCGCGTGTCAATATGTTTGTCTGTGTGATGAAATTTTAGTATGAAATAATATTCGAAAAATCCTAGGTCCTGTTGAGGTTTGCATAGGCACATACGAAGCCTTTTTTTATAATGTAATGTAAACTGGACCCATAATAGTATGTATCTTTTTGAATTATTGTATTTGGAATAAAATAACAATGTACTGTTACTAAGCGCCGGGTGCTTGTTTGTTACGGTTGTCTAGCGTGTTAACTGTATTAAAATATATAAGTTCCTATTCCACGGAAAACCTGGTTTATTTTTCACACTTACTCTGCAAGGGCAATCCGAAGCCCAAGAGGTTTTGTATCCCCTACGGCCATAATATTGAAACTACTGAGCGAAAATACAATTATATATAAAAACTTGTAGTGGCGTAAGTGTTAACGCCACTGTAGAGGAACAGATGGTTGCGTTCCTCTATAGAGGGGAAAGATTCCCAGTCAGGCAGATGTTGCGCCTGACCGGCCGCGGCCCCTCCAACGGTTCCTATTCGGAGATGGTATATATGCAACGCGTGGCTCAAATTGTGCAAGCGTGATTCAGGATCGACGTCGCCATCTATCGTGATTGCTGTGTGATATCACTGTAGTTGCGTCACTGCATCGATCCTCTTGCAGTTCCAGCGATGTTGACAAGATGGCGGTGTATGCATCGATTGTACCGCCACAAACTCTTGTACTTGTCCCTTCGGCATAAAGTAACACTGTTTAATGGAAGTATTAAAATTGAATGTATAGTTTATAGGCTAATCATTTTCCTTTTGCGTTATAAAGTCTATCAACAATTTATGTTTTATACTGTCTTAAAGCTGAAATACCCTTCTAAACCGGACATTGAAGATCCTCGTAAAAACTAAGCTAAAATTTCAGGAAGATAACAAATAATAAAATTTGTCTTGAAGCCTCGTCAGATAAACCGGTAGGGGCGAATTAATATTCTCTATCCAGAGGAAAATCTTAGTATTGTTCTGAGAGAAAGAGATGTAGATACGTTTATCTTTCTGTGTTAGAATTCGGGCTTAAACGCGATTAATCGAATATCTCATGCTGCATTCTTTTTTACTTTATGACGTTATAAATGTTTTTGCTAATGCTCTTATTGTTTTAGAATTAAGATTAAATTATTTGGTGGTATAATTCTTCTATTTAATTTATTAATACCATGACTTGTAATAGATTAACTTTTTATTTACACATGTAAATGTGGGGCGCATACTTAACCACTCACGAACAATAGTCATGCTCTACTACGATATTGCTCGTGATATCGAATATCATTACAGTAATACCTACTATATTCGAAAGTCACTAAATTTTAAGAAACTTTACACGAATATGATAAACCGGCCGTATAAAATATATATTCTTGGAATATAATAGCCACATAGGCCCATTGCTGTAGCAAACTGTCTACGGCGTAGCTTCATATGGATATAAGTAAAACCGTAGCCATCACCTACGGCGTAGTTCGTATCTGTTTTCTTATAAGTGAGACCGAAACGCGCTGTTCGATTCCGTTTAAACCGAAGCCCCGGTATACCGGTATTCGGAGTCTTTATAAATTTCCAAGTCGTAAAAGCTCCGAGGGAAATTAAGATGACTCGACAGCGGAGCGGTCCGCACTCGTTTGTCAGCCGGCGGCTCAGGCAGAACACATCGCCGGGATTTATTACCGACGTAACTCTACACTTTAATAATTTTATGTAAAAGCCTTTTGAGTTGTTCGCCTTAATTGGTGTTATTTTTAAAGTTAAATAGGTGATTTATTTTTATAACTTTATATATAGTCATTTTCACACCAATTCTCCTTATAAAATTTTACCTCTTCTCATATTTATAAATATTTTAGTACTGGAATAACGTGGAAAAATTACCATAGGTATGATTGAATATATTAATTCGAGTAAGAATTTATTGCGAAATATCAACATGTCAAGCGGTCTTAAACGTCGTGTAGTTTTTAAGGTAAGACGATGCTCTGGATTGTGTTGCAACTGCATAATAGTTCATTTGCTCGTCTCGTTATGTACTACAGAACTACTACGAATGTATACACCAACACTGTTCCGCACGGTTGCGACTCACGCATGGACTTAATTCAATCACTTCCACCCCACATGAGTATCTAATTAATATAATTACTATAATCATAAATCAAATCACTCAATTGTCACTCGACTCGTACATAGAATAACCCCTTTACAATCGAGGTAGGCAGAGACGCAACTAGAGTCCATTCATCTGCCATGTCATTATCGTAATGTGAGTGTTGTAACTCCAAGATCCGGTAATTAACTTTTTTTTCATATTAAAAACACACACTTATGGTCACACGACCTCGTAATTAAATCTCTTATAATATTTTTCCTAATATAGCGCCAAATCTACAACAACTGCAAAAAATATTTATTCACTTAAACTTAATACATTTTAAACATTTCTGTTTGAAGGTAAACTTTTATAAAGCATTCTCAGGAGAGCAGCAATTCTTTAGTAGCAGGTGTAAACCCCTGGAGTGGAGCCAAGTCGGCTTAGCGCGCTCTCTGACCCTGAAGCGGTGACCTAGGAATACTAACGGCGGTAACTTATAAGGGAGGGAGGAGGCTCGCGAGCTGGACGATAGATCCCCAGCGACCACGTGCTCGGTTTGATTTAAAGTAAATTGTTCTGTTAAAAGATGGAACAACAAGAATTTTCCTTAAACTTTGATTATTGGTGAAGATGTTTGAATGATTGTTGACACATCACGCACAACGCTAAATGGGTTTTTATGAAACACAGATTGACTTTGATTATAATATCGACTTTAAGTGTATCAAAAAATGTAGTGGCCAATTGTTCAGAGTATTTTTTATGCGGGAAGTCCTAGAAATCGAACCCAATCGGACCAGATTCCTTTTCGGGATACAGATAGAGTTTCATTTTAATACCGTCTAGTGTTTCCATAAACGTAATGGCACGTTATTTAAAGTACAGTTTTTTTTATGATGCCTGTCCTAGAAATCGAACCCAATCGGTTCAAACTTATATGCGCTGTTACTTGGTAAAGAACTGATGTAAAAATATAACCTAATCAAATTTTGCAAAAAAATCGTTTCTAAAACACGCAGTTTTATGAGATTGGAACTGTGCCAATATAAAAGGTTCGCCGTTATCACACGGAGCAATGTAAACGACGCAAACCGAGGTTTACAGATTGTCCACTCCTACCGGAATACAGCTTTTAGTGTGAAAATCTAAATGTGCATAATAACAATTGATTCATTAATATATTATTGAGTATAGTAATTCATAGTCTTGGGATGTTAAATGCCTAGATTATTTACATATGAATAAAAAACACTTCAAAATTAGTTCAGTAGTTTAAGAGTTATGATACAACAGACAAACATACGTTAAACTTATAAAACCCCTGCTTTTGTGTCAGGGTTTAAAGAGTATTAAAAAATACTATAAAAACAATATCACGCGGATTGTGGTCTTATTGATGTTTGTTTTTTTATTTTCCAACCATTTTATCGATGGTTAAAAACATTTTAGATCAGTATTTTGTAACCAGGGTCATTTTGACATTGCGTTACTAAAAGAAACCACATACTTATCTACTTGAAAATAACCCTTTACAATAAGTTACTTGAGCCGTAGATGTAAAATAAAAAAGTGTAAGTTTAGAACAAAATAAATATTTAAAAAGATAATTTTATCGCAGCGGCAACATCATTTTTCAGTCAGAAATACACTCACCCATTTAGACTCTACTAATTGTAACCTATATTATGACTTTATACTAATTGTAAACCGACGAAGCGTCATAAGCCCCACAAAACCACAATAAGCCAGATTACAAATCACTCAGACGGGGAGTAATTAGCCAAAGTCATTGGGCATGCAGGCCGATGAGCCTCTTCAAGATTAATGCGCCGTGAGCCAGATACATAACTAATTAGCCAACGGCGTCATGGTGACGCGCCACTTATCTTCGGACATAGGACCGTAGTACACAAGGGTGAAGAACTTGGGGGGTCACTAAGATATACTGATAAGCCGACTTAATTGTCGTTAGAGGCTATTTTTGTTAATATCTGTTTGTACAAGAGTGACCAAACAGCTTAAGTACGTTATAGCGTGATAGAGGATTTATTATTTCTACCACGCGGTGTTGTGCTGTTATGGTTGCCGTCAACTAAATTGATAGGTCCTTAACGTCTTTAATTTTGCCCACTCTTTCAAGGTTTGGCAGACCTAGTTTTGAATGAGATACGTATTTACTGAGAATTATGAGACATAACATTCAATGTCAGAGTGACCAGTGTAGTACCGACGTGGGATTTTTTCTATTTATTTAAGGTTTTTTTTTAATTGAAATACCCCCATAGCCTTGGAATGATATTCTCCTACGCGTATTCAAGTGAAACTGTTTTATCTTTATCTTGTTCTAGTGAATGTCTTAAGAAAAAGTGATATTTCCTTCAAATACAACAATGAAATTCTAGAGCGGACACGACAAAGGCAGAAAAATATATTTTATTTCAAAATGCTTAATTTGTCTTCCAGTAACATCGCAACGTTTTCCACAATGTGAAAATATTGGGACCATATTTTATATTCATGTATTTACCAATACTATAAAGCATGGATACATTATTTTACCCGACTGCGTTAAGAAGAGAGTATGGTGTTGCTCGTGGCTCGGCCCGCGTGAAACATCTTTCCTACTACAAAGGTCCCTAAAACACTACAGCGACTCATACTGCAACCTCTACGACCCCATTATCTTTTTAAAATTCAAATTTAATAAATATCATTTTCCATGGCAAATTTATTTATTTATTAGCCTACTTACAGGGTCATTATCCCAATGCATCGACAATCTATTTACTAGTATATAATATTTATTTAGTGTTATAACATTACCCATGCTGCTGTCGTTGTTAATTCACTCAAAGCACAATTAAATACATCAGTGTCAATGGAAATGAGGTTGAGAGTGCGAAGGGCGCTCGTCATGTGTGCTTCTTCTAATTTTAATTAACGGGCTAAAAAGTACTTATAGTGTGACAAATTTCATCCTAATCCGTTCAGCTGTTTTTGCATTTCTGTTTATTAAATATTCACAATATAAAATTAGCTATATAAGATAATGTACACTTTATATTATAATATTCATATTCATTGAGCCTTAACGAGATTAATAATATGAATTAATAAGATGTTTTTACTTATATTCTCTGTTGCAAAAACCATATTGAGTCTTTATACTTAAGAAAAAAGCAAAAGAAAGATTTATATCCTTTTACCTAGTCGGGTTTCTTTCGAAGATATTCTGAGTCTTAGACTCCCGAGACCAAGCTCTACAATAGAAGTTGGAAATTAAACTTCAATATTTACGAAGTGGAAATAAGTAGCAGATGCGAGCAGCAAACATCTCACCAAGTTAAAAAGCATAATGTTATAGTTAACATTAATCATATAATATTTCTATATTTTTACTGGAATGTTTTAAAAAGATAGTTTTGTATAAAGGTCGCAGGAACACGGATGTAGGCCGCTTTCGACAGGTCCATCTGAAAATCTTTGGGGGAGGCCTATATTCAGCAGTGGACTGTATGCGGCTGATGATGATGATGATCAAAACTATCAAGTTTTCTTTTGTTCCGGGGTAGTTTATTAAGCAAAGAATCATTAATTAAACTACTAAAACGCGTCAGTCTTTCATAAATAGAAAGTAACTGTTTATTTATAATTAATATCGGCTATTTATGTTTACATTTAGCCATGTGTCGGTCTCATTATGTGATAAGACGTGATCTTATGGCCGTATCGGGCACAAATAGACTCCGGGCTGATACTAAATAAAAAAAAATAATCTCGCTTGCCGGACCCGGGGATCAAACCCGCGACCTCAGTATTGCAGTCACACCGTAATACAACTACGACACCGATGCAGTTGTATTGGGAGACTTGTTATAATTTCTCTATATAAATGAAATTACATATAAGAAGTTTTTTGTTACCAGATCGGCTGGTAGGATGTATTTTATATCCGCCCGGATAGCGAGCAACATACACAAGGTATAAAAACCCGTCATAGTCACCTATGTAAGTGTGTCGCGTGCCAGGATTCTGGATTACCCTGTGTATACCTGGTTCCAATAGGCCAGCATAATTGTGTCGACTGCCGGGAAGTAATTATTTCTCGTCAGATAACAGCCTATTAAACCCCACCTCACTTACCGTTAGGTACAGTGGAGTCACTTTGCCTGTACGTAAACAAAAACAAAAAAATATCCTAAAATAAATCCTAGTATCATAGAGCTACACTCATCGTAGACAGTAGATGTTAAGTATCGTAACGCCAGTAAACATGGGCAATGTCCCACAAACTAAAAGAAAATAGAGCTTGCATCCTACTTGACAGAAATATGCTAAGTGGCGAACCAGACGGACTCTCTTATACAACAGATTTCCGTCTAGTAAAAAATAACAAAGATTTTTTTTTCATTACGAGACGTACTGGGTACTAACAAGAGTATCATCCTCCATCTAAATGGAGTGCAAATTTAACTCTTGTCTCATTCCGGCTCAAGCCGGGCGAGCAGACCGGCCAGTGAGAAATGAATACAATTCCCAATGTATACATTCCTATGCGCTCCAGACGGGATAAAAAAGCTTTATTCGTGCCCCAACACGGCGATCCTTTTCAGCGTCGCCTATTTGTCTAGGCTGGAGCTTAACAAACTTTGACACGCACTCCACAAATCCTATTTACAATCACAAAAGGTCCATTTTCGCTCGAACCGACCGCATATTTAGACAAAGCGCAGACCGGTCCGCCACTCGTAAGCACAGAGGGACTCAATTATGCATTCGCTAACAAGGAGTGGCTTTAATAATAAAGGGAATGGGTTCGAATCCCACCGTTTGATAGCTCTAAGTATTTAGATTTGTGATTTACAAGCTGGAGTTCCTGTAATATATTTGCTATTTGGATACTTTGAAGTGGGGAACCGATCTGCTATATTTGTTTTGTTTCATATTACATTCCTGACTTGTAATGATATCCAATACGCACTGCTATGTGTAGAGAGATCTTGAAAACGATTTTGAGTGGGTGCGGAAGTCCGATATTTTTCTTCCCCAAAGATATGACGCGACCCGCGGCCGGTCGTAATTCTAAATCAAAGCATTTCTGCAACATGCTTGCAATAGCATATTTCTTTCCATTATTCACTGAAAAAAAAATAGCTAATATGGCGTCTGCCCAAAGAGATGAAAATATATTCCGAACACAGAAATCAACTTCAATGCACTGATAAAACAGTTAAGAGACATTGTATCTCAATGGTCGCCAATTATGCCGGCCTGTGTAATTGCTCCTGTAATTCCAGTTAAAAGACCCGATTTTATAGGTTGGACTAATCGTGCGAGTGTAATCTGTGTCACGACTTAATGCACCAAAGATAAGAGTTTTAGAACTTTTCGTATCACGAAGCTTTACTGTCCTACTAATATAAAAGTTTATGCTGATGTTAGATACGAAATACTTGTGAGAAAAGCATAAACTGCGCAATACATTGGAATTATATTTACACAAATAGACTATTCCAGGAACATTAAAATCTCCATTTTGGAAAAAAAAACTGAACGTTTATTCCGAGAATGGGTATTAACCCAGACGAAGTCGTGAGCAGAAGCTTATAGACATGCAGTATTTATATCATAACTCAGAAAATAAAAAACCTCGCCCTGTTGTAGTAAAGAAACTTATATCTCGTATTGACAACGCTAAATTTAAAACGGATAAGCAAAAAATGTATTTACTTATATGCATTAATTATGTTATAATTGTATTACAACCTGATTGATGATTACCAAAGTATTTCCTGACGTGACTATTGCACTACAGAGGTGATTGACCATATAACGCGATGCACGCCGGTTTTCCTTTCGTAATTGATGAAAAAGGTAACAATGAGAATGATTTGCAGACCGCATTTATATATATTAGTATTTATAAGTAGCGTCGGGTTTTCTTTCGGTAAATTTCATCGTTCACCACTAATACATTAACATCTAAACTCTCCAGTCTACCTCTGAATTCAAGGCTGGTAAGATTTGCTATATCTATCCTAATACAATTTGAATTAACTGACAGGTCACGGCGCAGTTTGTATAAAGTTGTTGACTAGACAGAATAGAGTCCTATAATCCCGGAGGAGGCTCAAGTATAATGCAGTAAGATAACAATATAGAACCAAATAAACTAATATAAGTTTTAAGTGTTATATTAACACGTTATAAAATGCTATGTACATGTATGTAAGATGCATTAAATGACATTTTATTTGGAAAAGTACAATATAGTTCTTACAGTTATGATAATATAAATATACATAATCATCGAAAATAATATAATAAATTTTGACTATCATTATTGCTTTAATAAATATAACTACATACTCGTCTTTATCCTTGCTAATGTTGTGTCTAATATCATCAATATCTCAGCTTTACTTTTCAGGTTATTTGGTAATTTTGTAGTTTAGTGCGGATATAGTGTATGGATGAGTATATTTTTTTTGACTAAAAATACAATGTTGCCGCTGCAACGAATTCTTTTAGAGTAGCAGTAGTAGGGCGTGTACAATTTGACATCTACAGTTTATTGTAAATTTTTATTTCGAAGATGTTAAATATGTCCTTTAATTAAGCAACATAATGTATACATATAATATTGTTAAAATCCTATCTCTACATAAATTTCCTTTAGTCTGATAAAAATTCGAAAACTATACACAAATAAATACACTTTTCATAATCAAAGAGCAGCTTTACCGATGTAATATGGCATACCAAGCGTGTAAATCTCGCTAGCCCGATGAGAACGCACAGATGGCCCTGCCCATGATTGTGGAACCACCGTAGGGGAAGGAGGTGCAGACTGGGAGGAGGTAGGGGTAAAAACACCCCCTGATAAGAGCTCTATTGATAACGTATCGGTAGTTGGATTTTGTGAATATTCATCGCTCTATTATGAGTTTGGGGAAATAGGTTTTACCATTTTTTGTGTTATAGTGAATTTTCATGGAATTATTTATTCGTGTTATATCGCGTCATTGGTTTCATATATACTTCCAGTTATGAATTTCGAGGGAAAATTTTTCTTATCTCATGCTGTCCCGTTCGTTGTTAGTAGAAGGACTCTAGTTCGTTACATTTCAATTCATCCACTATGGTAACTCGATTGAAAAAAGACCTCGATATCCCAATAAAAACAACACAAACGGCCAATGTTGTTTCGTAACGAATAAAAAGAATGAATGAAAGATGAGAGAACAGATGGCGGGCTCAGACAATACCCGCATAGTGTTTGAGTACTTATGCTATAGCAAGTGCCTGGAATTTGGAGAGTAGTGAAATGTCTAGGTGTTTTAAAATTTATAAAATAATACCTTTAACGCCGGAAGCGCAAATTCACAATTCTTCCGGAAATACAGCACTTATATCATATATTTATGATGTATATCAGAATGAAGAACGAACCGGAAGTCGCAGCGTAGGCAAGTCCCTCACGAGATGGACGAGCCCTGGTGGGGGTCGCCGGAGTCCGATGGATGAGGGTGGTCCAGAACCGGCCCCTATGGTGCTCAATGGGGGAGGCCTATGTCCAGCAGTGGACGATTCCCGACTGAAATGATGATGATATGAGAATGAAGATGAATAAAAGGTGACCCTCATGCTTGTGTGTCTGCAGATTGTAAAATAGCTCCTGTTTCTAAAATGTTCATTTGGTCGTCAGTTGGTCGATCGGTAGCTTGAAGATCCCCAACCTGCGATATGTAGACGATACCACTATGTTCACTACCAGTACTCAGCACATGGAAGAACTTTCCGACAGGACGGAACGCGTTAGCTTTGAGTTTGGACTTAAGATAAACCGAAATAAAACAAAATGATGATTGTCGGCCGCATGAATAACAATTATCCAGAAACGACACTAATTGCTAATTGTGATGTGGTGCAATCATATATTTATCTGGAAACCTTGATCACGAACAACGGTGGATGTATCAATGAAGTGAAGAGGCGCATGGCAATTTCTAAGTTTGTAATGGACAAGTTGAGGAAAATATGGAGGAACCGCAACATATATAGAGCCACAAAAATCCGGGTAGATCGGGCACTTTTATTTCCCATATTCTTGTACGCCGCAGAAACGTGGACCCTGCGGGAAGTGGAGAAGAAGAAGATAATCGCCATCTAGAGATGTGGTGCTAGAGGAGAATGCTCGTAGTATTGTGGACTGAATTCCATACCGAGTCTGTATTTCGAGAACTTGGCATCAAGCAACGTTTATCGTCTTTGGTATGGGGAGGTTGCTATTGAACGACTTGTGGTCCAGGGAAAGGTTGAGGGTACCAGGCCACGAGGAAGAGCACCTACGAGGTGGACTGACCAGATAAAAGTGACAGTAAATGGCTCATCATCACTACATGAAGGCACGAGGAAGGATGCCATCAGAGAAGGTGGCGACGTGTTGTGAAGCTTGCCACAAACACCTTCAGTGATGATCACGACCGCTCTGTCAAGAGTTATACCAACAAAGAAGAATTAAAATTGGTACGATGGGCGCATACTTTTATAAAACTCAAATACGACGCTTGCCTTCATGGTAAAACCAACGCCCGGTTAAATAAAGAAAGCGCGCTCGTCTCGCTGAGATACTATGGTTTAAGATGTTTATTTGTCAAAAAGAATTAAATTCACTTATACGAGAAGTACTTTTATTAACATAAAGTAAATTTCATTACAGGCTTTACGCACGGACACTAACAATGTGAGGGTAATTTTGCGTTATAAATAAATATAATTTACACCAAATATGGTACTGCATAGAAACCGAATAAAACACAGATGTCACAGTATTTTTTTATACATGTGCACGACAAAGTGTCCCCACTGTACTTGATGGTAAGTGGAGTGGGGTCCAATAGAATGGCGACTGACGAGAGATGATTACCCCTCGACAGTCTACACAATTATGCCGATCTACTTATTGGGTTGTTAGTATAAAATATTATGAATTACTTTTGAACCAAACACCTAGCCCCGAAACAAATATACAAAAACATGTACTTAATATCAATTAATTAGAGACAAACCATACCTATTACATCAACCAGCATTTTTAATAATACCCGTTTTTCATAAACCTACTACATACTGCAGAACTATTAACAAAATTAACAGAAAAATCTTCTTTTCCAACTCTTTGTGAGTTTTGATGTAATTAAAATTAATTACGTCGCGGTAACAGCGTTTCATTAACTAATTGCTGTGGACAAAATAGTTCTCATTGAAAATAGAGACGACTCTACATTTTAGTAATCAACTATTTTGATTACTTAGTAATGGGGTATTTAATTAAGCAAGTTTTATGGATGCTTTTTAAAAAGATATATCGCAGAATGTTTTTTTTCATACATAAGCTTGCTGAAGTTGATTATATTGCATCATGAAGTATAGAAAATTGAAAATAAACTAATATTGTTCAAAAGAATGAGATTTTTTATTCATTATTCGTCAGCCTAAATACGTTATTTACTCCAGAGGGTATAAGGAAGAAATCGGGGCTAACGCTCAAGATGAAACTGTGGCAACTCAGTTCTTTTTTTTATGGTATATTGCACAATCCCATGGAGGGACGATAATGTGTTCACGCCGAGGGTATCCATCAGTACCCGAAATCTTCAAAGAATAGTAGATCAACTTAATTAATCACCTAAAATTAAAGAGTTAAGTTACCGTTTCTACTTTCTATTCAATCTCTCTATATACGCTTTTAAGAAAATAGTTTGTTCAACCTCGCAGGAATATTCAATATAAATATCGACTAATATAGCAAATATAACACAAAATACACTTTCGTAAAAGCTGTCACATTGGATATGACATTTGCTGAAAGTTTCAGTCTGAATTCTCGAAGTCACTGAAATATTGAATTAAGCAAGTTTCAAAAGAGTCGAATGTGCACCGACATGAAAAACTTGGTAGGAGTAAATGAATAACTCTACAAACCGAAAGTAAATCATCTGGAAGAAAAGTGTCGCGAGTTCAACTTCTATATCAATGTGAATGAGTTTTTGTAGTTCTTAACTAGGACTATAATAAAAAATAAAATCTTTCCTAGCCGAATTTCTACCACTGCGCCAATCAATGGAGATCAGCCAGGTACGCAGGATATATTATAGTGCACAAGTGTGTGCGCAGTACACAGGTGCACTCTCTGTTCCTTCACTCTCATAGTCCGGTGAGTCAGCAATCTAAGATGACCGTATCACACCGTCAACTCTGACTCCGAGCTGCGACGTAGTAATTTTTAAGATGGAAAAACCCAGTTACTATAATTTATTGTCTGACCCGAGATTCAAACCTTAAACATCAGCGCCGTAGTCGTACTCGTACCGCATACGCATTACAACTACGCCACCGAGGTAGTTGAATAATATCGCACGTGACTCTTGGATGTTAAGTACTAATAAACTTAAATGAGTATACTTATGTGCAACTTAATGAAAATTTATCATCTAATGATAAGCTCGACAATCGGCCAATCAATATGCGAGTCCAAAGACCTAATATATTATCTTACCAGGACACCGTCTAAATAACATGAAGGTAGATAAAAATAAACGCTACGAAACGTATTTATGGTGTTAATTTGAATATCCGCTACAAGATATTAAAACACATTTAGCAGTGCCACTTAAAAATCTGAGTCAAAAAGGAGCGCTATTAAAATCGACATGCATCCGTGAACATTTCAGCCGGTTGTGGTTTGTTCGGCGTCGGTACTGGCGTTGGAAAAGGACGACCAATAAAAATGATAGACTCGAACTTACTATGTCCTTATAAATGACTGAATAGGTATAAAGATAGTAATTAGAACTCTCAGTTCATTTTTAGGTAAATGAGTAAATCTATTATACAGTGGTGTCTAATACCTGTTGTAAATAACTACAATTCTAAAGAGATTCTTATTGCATCGAAATAAAACTATTTACAGGATTTTAACGCGGTTTTTCTATTATAATTTTCTCCCGACGTTTCAAAGACTTTGCAGTATTAGTGATCACGGAGTGGTGGACGTGACTACGACGGCTGCAAAGTCTATGTCAAAAATCCGGTAAATATTTTTAATACAATGTCTAAAATTTACGTTAACATAAGAAATCATTAATTATTATTAGATAATCGACCTTTGCGGAGGGACGAGAGTTGCAAATGAGAAAAGGGATTAATTAAGTTTCTGATTCTCTTTTTTGCCGTATGAGATACAAAAGTACTTCCCATCACTATATCACCCAAAGGTGCAGTGGTAGATACTGTTTAAGGCATGTACCGCTTATGTACATGTTTGTATATAAAATTAAATAAATCAAAAGTGTAAGGCATTATGTTCGCCTATGTAGATATTTGTATATAAAATTAAGAAGTAAATCTCAAGCCACGCCGGCCTCTTTAAGTAAGAAAATATCTCCACGCACGTTGTCTATTTATGCTACAAACTGAATGCAGTGTATCTCTACTACCTGTTTATTGTAGAGATGGACGTTTCATTCCGAGAATCGATGAACGAGGATTCAAATTCTATAAATTATTTTCATAATTATACTTACCTAAATTTGGCTATCTATTTAAAAATATGAACAAAATACATTAAAGAATTGCATGTTCAAATTTAAAATGGCTTTACAAATAACGTTTCCCACTTTACCATTTTATCTGTAAGAGTCACCCTGTCTATCTTCATAGTATTTTTACTTGCATTCTACGTCCCGCGTTTCATAGCTTTTTAGCATAAACTCTATCTTTTTATCTCTTGTGAGACGTTGCCTTTGTATCTTTCTCTCATCTTTAATACGTACGTTTATGTAACGTCTTCTTTTGTTGATATTTTGATACATTAAATAATAGAGATGTAAAAAAATGTATAATAGCTATAATAATAACTGTATTGTTTTAAGTTTATAATTGTAATTAAAATAAATTCTTTTTATTAGCTCTATGATGCAAATAACGTCTAGTTTTGAGCGTCCATTACACACAAAAGATATAGTTTGAGCAGTACAGTAACTTCCATAAAAAGCAAGAATTACCAAACATCCACACCATTCCTGCATAACATTTATCGTAATAATTCAATTAAAATTGCTATTCAAAAAGCCTTAAAAATACGTACCTCAAGAAGTTGCTCTGTGAAGCTCTACCGCGTAGCGTCTGCTCTTTAATTATAATATCCCATTTGAACCGTATTCACCGGTCACTTTACGTACCGTTTTACATCTGTTTCCCAGTGGGGGGAGGAGGGGTAGATCGCGAGAGCACGCGCGCCGTCGACGGCGGTGCTAGCCTGACTAAATCTCTGCTTTCGGAGCCGGGTCAGGTCAGCGTTAAGCCTTGTTCACCGTAGAGCTTTTGGTAGTTCATATCTAGATATGGAGTGTCTGTTTGTCGATGGGTAGAGCGAGTGAAAATAATTTCCGTTTAGGATAAAATGTTTGTTGGTAAGTTTTGCACATTGATACATCTAATCAAGTTTGTTAATAAATTAAGTTATAGAAAATAAAAAATGTGAGCTAGTAAATAAAAATCGTAATATAAAAATGTAATCACGCGGTCTAGGTAATAGATTAAATCCAACTATAAAAATCATTTGTAAATACGACTGCCCTTAATCGAAAATCTATAAGTATAGAAATAACTGTCAATAATTATTAGACTTGAAAGCTATAATCGACGAGGTATTTGGTATTCAAACTATCAATAAACCACCACATCATTACACGAACTTAATGGAACTGTAGGGCACATACACTAACAACTTATGACTGAAATATAAATGAAAAAAAGTAACAAGTAATATATTCTACAAATTGATGGTTGTTAAGAATAACATAGGCGGCAATAGCCTAGTTGGATGTGGAAGGGACTGCCGAGACGAATTTCCGCAGGTTCAAATCCCAAGGGCATGCACCTTTGACTTTTTTAAAATGAAGTGTGTTTTCTTGTGAATTATTGCTTGCTTTAGTACCATTTTTAACCATTAAGGATGAGATTTGTTCGTATTGTGAATATACATAAATGGTTTAGAAATAACTTGCTATTTTCGATACTAAATCGCTCCAAAATACGCGTTTTTCAATTCAATAATAATATGATTGCGTAATTAATGCCCATATAGACTAACAATAAGCTAGAGAAACTATTCGAACAGCCGCAATATGCACGGCGCCTTACTCAGCATCCCGCGCACAAGCGAAAACACAAACACACCCTCATCCTTTCGCAAAATTTGATACATACCACTTACGGGCCACAGTCGCCTGTGGGGGTGCACTTGTGTGAGTTTCCCTGAAAATGGCCGCCGGCGACACTGCGCATGTGCAACGCTACATTCAACACCAACCATCTAACAAACATAAGTTATTCGATTTTCAGCCCTATCACATCGTAGTAGAGTCGAGGGTTATTTTGTGGGGGTATACTTTCGGCACTGCACACGGCGGCTTTTTGAAGTTGAGTCTTGGGGAAGGTAAAGGACACTTCTTGACGTAGGGAGCGCTGAGAATTGAAACGTCGGCTCTGAAACTTGGTGAACAGTATTTAGCTAAACTAAATTCAATAACCGGTTGTGCTTAGTGCATAGTGCAAGTTAGGATTCTGGATGACGATGCTATGCAGACACGATGTCTTCTTCATAGACCGTAATATAATTCTGGAGTCCACACTAACATCAAGTTGGAAACACTTTGAATAAGTTCTGTTTCGAATGCAGTTTGGATTTTGGAAAATAAACTTCTTTATGTAGGAGTTAAGGATCGTTAAACATAGCAGAATAAATCAGCACTTTCTTCATCCGAAGTATCTTAACCAACGGTTTTTATTGGGATACTTATCTTCAGTTTCGACGATTAATTACGTTCTATCTTTATTATTTCAGAGACAAACAAAACTGGGAGCCTCAAACTTTTAAATACTTACCATCTAAATTAATCTTTATTCCAACTGCATAAATACCAAAAAATTGAGAAAAGCTTGTGAAATTAAAATTATGAATACCACGTAACTGAACAGTTTCCCCAACATTTCCGGGCGCACTTTGACGTAGTACACATGGCTTTGATGTGCCGGAGCGGGGGGAGGGGGGGTCGCGCGGGGGGAGCGTGGGGTGACGTACTGACTAGAGACCTTTAAGTTGCGGTAAATGTTACATTTTATTACCAACTTTTGTTCGCACTTTTAGTTGGAAACGTTATGTAGGTTGCAGGTTAGCAATGTATTAATTAAAATATCTTGACTTACACGTATCTTATACAATTGTGGGCCACCATAAAAATGGACAGACAGCAAAAAAAATATGCGACTTAAATTTTGTAGCTCCTCAACCTTTTATAGTATCGTATACATGGGAGCTTAGCTAGGCAAGACACGTGTATCTATCGGGCACAATAGGCCGGGCTGGATGCGGCCGCTCCCGCGGGAATGCAAGCCATTTACAATAATTTTACAATAACGCCGTGCTGTTATCCAAAGCGTCCGGGGAGATTGTTAATTTATAGTTAAACGCGGCAAATTACCTGTTATTATTTTTATACAAAATTATATTTATGTAACATAATTCCATACTTTTAAATGTGTGAAGGTATTTTTGAAGCTGCCTTCGACTGTTCCGTTTGGAAATCTTTAGGGAAGGCCTATGTTCAGCAGTGGGCTTTATTTGGCTGATGATGATGACTTTTAAAGTAAATGTGAAATGCCAACAACATAAACTTACGCCATTATCCCCATAGATTTTTTTTGATATGGACACGGCAGCTTGCCTCCATTGCACCTAATAATAAGTCCAATGGAATATCTACTGACGAGAGATGATTACCCTTCGGCAGTCGACACAATTATGCCGGCCAGCAGGAACCGGATATTCACTGGCTGATCCCAGAATGCGACATACACACGTGGATCACTATGGCGGGTTTTATCACCTTGTGTACCTTGGTCGCTATCCAGGCGGATGTAAAATATCATATATTACCACCAGTAAAGATTCGGAAAGAGTTTTTAAATATTAAGAATCGTAACAAACAATGAACGAACCCTAGCTAACCGATTATCTCTCTAAAGTCATTATGTAACGTGTACTGTCGACCAATTACGTCATGGCAATATCGATAGGACCTTGATATTTAGTTAATTACATATTTATAGAGAGCAAAGTGTCTTGTATCCAAGAGTCCTTGTGATTAGAAATTACTTACTTGTCGTCTAATAATATAATGAAATGATAATGAAAAAACAATCGTATTTTTTTATGTACTCGGTTTATACCTTAAACTGATTTTGAAAAAAGCAACACCTGATTTTCTTGCCCGTTCTTCTCTGGTGAGAACTGCTTTCCGAACTGGTGGTAGAGTTGATATTGACGGAATCTAAATAATGTACAACATTTTACAAGTTAGGTTACACAGTAGTGTTCTAGCTTGGATATTTATACATTATAATAACGATTGACATGACTGAACTTATTCCAGAAATAAATCGATTTAAATGATTTATTTGTGGGATAACTGCAACTATAATTGGTCCACATCGACAATGGAATCGGAATATAGTTTAACATAATTTCTTTTCCACCAAAATACTAAAAATATACACAACATACATAACAATGTAGTTAAATAGTGTACAGGGCGCGTTAATTGGTGTACCGCAGCACAGCGGTGGCGTGATAAATTGCACTGCCACCCCCCGGGGCGCAGCGTAATGATACGAGCACAGATGACGTCATAACAGCTTGTACAGATCATGCTGGGGTCACTAAACGCTTCACTTTAACGTCTATGATTTTCCATATAACATTTTATTCATAGCACGACTATTATTCACGCAGTTATATAGCCGACAACTATTTCAATATGTCAATTCATAAAGTACTAGCAAACTAATGTGTTCTTTTTATGATTTAAAATGTTCTCCTCTAAATTTTGAAAGGAATCTTCGGTATAGAATGAAATGTATTGAAATGTAAATAGCAATCGTGTTTACTGTTTGGTAGCCTCACTGGCATATTCGAAGGGATTAACCAGAATTTTAATTCATAACCCAAGTAAGCTACAACTAAACCAACTACTTTCCTATCGATTTTCTAACACCAACTTAATCCAATAACCTGACAAGGGACAAACAAACCGCTTCAAAACATGATGTCGTTTCTATGTCCAAACCTTACTTGATCCTAAGTACAGAGCATTAATTGGTGAAAATAGAACAAAACCAGTCAGACACTAGATGCCACTCAACGCAGAGAGCTTTGTTTTCAATAGGAAACAATGGTAAACAACCCTAGTGTACACTCGACACAAGTGCCCCGGCAATGCTTTGTCGACTCTTTATTTGGCTCTTGAGTGTACTTTACAGCGAATTGTTTGGACAACTGAATGACGAAATTTATCATCAATCTCCTGATCGTAGGCATCATGACTGCAGTACCTAAAATATATAATTATAATGTACTAGTTGGTAATGTTGTAGTCTAACCTGGTTTATGTCTCGCTGAGAAATAATACTAGCCAAATCTTTACTAAATTATAAAGGCGAAAGTTTGTAAAAATGTTTGGATGTTTGTTAGAAGTAAATGTAGAAACAGCTGAACGGATTTGGGTGAAATTTGGCATTCTAATAGACCATGTCCTGGACTAACATATAGGTTACTTTTTATCCCGGTAATTTAGTCCTCAGGGTTTTTTTAAAGATGGCTTCATACAAGCAGCGATTTGAATGAGTATATTGATTTACGGAATTTAGTATCGGGACAGGTTTTTAACGTGGGCGAAGCTGCGAGCAATACCTAGTTGTTTATATAACCGTAACGCAATTACAGCACTGGCATATTGATTGTCGGGATTAATAATAAAATGCATATCGCCATTGAAGGGTTACATTAAATACGGTAGGTGCTAGTTGGTCTCGACGCGGCCATACATAAGATACGCTCTACACAATTGACTGACTACACAAGCATATATCTAGTGCTGTCACCTAATGTGTGACGTCGTAATTAATTCCGATGTAAAATTACCGCAACATGTGACCACAGCTACACAAGTAATGCCATATTAATTATTGCTATATAACTAAGTGTTATAGGTTTTACTACTCGATGTAGTGATAGGCTTGCTCTCTATTAGATCATGGGACGAAATACACATGGAAGAGAGTAGGTGCAGATATTGCGCCTTTGCCTACTCCTTCGGGGATAAAAAGCGTGAACATGTGTATACTATTTAATTTAGCGGCTGACCCATTCATGCTAAAGTAAAGTGTATTCTATAATACTATCGACAAGAGTGTAAATATTATACTACTTTTACGTATATAGTTCTGAATAAGTTTTACGATCACGTATTTCAAAGTTTTTGGTTCATTGCGTTTCATGTGGAATGAGTCTTGATAGTAAACTACTGGGCCCTTATTCTGTATGATAGTGTAAACGCGTAACGCGGCCGTGTCATGTTATCTTCGAGAAATGTGCGTGGAATGGTATTCTGTAAGCCAAATTTCTGTAGTCCTAAACATGATGCGTTGTGTTAAGTGCTTGTTACGCACTGTCAAAATAACGTGCGGGATAGAGAATAAGGCCCCTGGCAAGTTATATCGCAGTCGACAGGACAGACGACTGCCTCTACCACGTGTTTTCACTTCTTACAAAACAAAAAGTTCTAAAGTATTTTTCTTTTTTATATACGAGTACGATAAAGTGGTCCCACTGCACGCGATGGTAAGTGGAATGGGGTCCAACAGGATCTCGAGAGACGAGAAATGATTACCCTTCAGCAGTCGACACAATTATACCGGCCTGTCAGAACCGGATGTACACATGCTGATCCTAAAACGCGACATACTTACGTCAGCCACGTGAGCAAGCTTACGTGAGGTGAGTTTTGATACCTTGTGTTTGGTGGTCGCTATCCGGACCGATATAAAATATATCCTACCACCAGCTAATTAAATTCTTCGTTGCCGATACTGATTTTTTCTCTATTACCTATTTAACTAAAAGTTCCCATCAACTTACATAATAAAAATCGCCACGACTGGATCTGTAGCAATCCAAACTAGCTGCATACTCAAATATTTAGTAACATCAAATAACACTGTGATGTTTCCTAATACATCATATCCAGCCAAATCATTGGACATCATGAGTCTTTACATCTGTTTCAAGGTGACAAGCACAGTGGCACGCAGTACTTGGTAATTTAAAATTCTACATGGTTATAATTTATAGTAATTTATTTGCACATGACGGCACTATTGCACTGAGGACTAAAATGGAAATCCTATGTACCGATACACTCGACCATTCCGCTGCAGACGCCACAGTTTGCCGTAGGAACTGCCGAGCACCGGCATCCGCACTGTACACTAGCAAATTTTAGTGCAGCCAGTGTTGATCGCGATGCAGGGGCAGCAAGGACCAATACGGTAATGCTACTGTATATTGCCGGTAGTGTCGCTTACCATAGGGCAAGCGATGTACTCGTCTTCACATTTATTTGTGATAAAAAAATTAAAATACGCTCGTCATCAGTACCGGCATGGCCATGTACTAGAAGGACGTCGAGGGCTCGAATCGCCACAGGCACTGTCTTAAACATCATTATAAACTTATATAATATACCTATCGCCCGAAAAAGTTGCAAATAATCTCTACCCGTGGCCTTTGAATAGCCATTCCCGGTCGTTATTCTCCATGCCACCTATTATTTCGACAGTGCGTAACAAGCTTGTAACGACGATAATAGAAATTGGCATACAAAATACCATTCCACAGTAATTTCACGAAGATAACATACCATGGCCATGTTACTAGTTTACACAGTCATAGAAAATAAAAACCCTTATCATCATCCTGTGACATAAAATTCACAATACAGTGGCTACAATACTATCCTACAAATTGAAATACTACAGACATTACACCCTAGATTGCGGCTGAAATGGAAAAAGCGATAATACCTATCTAGACGGACGCGTATTAGAGATCTATCAGGTATTTTTAGATCAATGGAGGAATATACATAAGATTTGCGTAGTAATGGTACGTGAAGGATGTTTTCACAGTTCATTTTGCAGGATCAAACATAAAATTTTACAATCTCCCGTTTGGAGCACGTTTACAGCGCCTAAAAACTGTACTGGCTATGTTTAGATTTGATTAGGTGCCACGACAAATAAGTGCTTCGTCAGTTTAAGTTTAAATATAATATTTGGAATTCACGTTTATTATTATTTTGATTTGTAATATGGTATATCTGCAGTACTGTAAGGTAAAATTATATTGGGTTTTTCTAGTCAATAGCAGCCTAGAGCTTGAAATTTGTGCCTGATATGGCGATAAGCTGGTCCCCTATCACATTATGAGAAGGAATATACACAGAAACCAGATGCGCATGTTGTAACTCTGCTTACCCCTTCGGGGATAAAAGGCGTGAGTGTGCGGTTGTGTGTGCGTAAACGGTTCTAGTAACTTTACATTAGTCAACCTAACTTCTCTTCCTTAATAAATCTTTCAAGTAGCAAAATCTAGCCACGTGGCGTAGTGGTAGATGTTAAATTGATAACTTTTAAATTCTTATTACTATTCGGTTTTCTTTTTTAAATGTCGAATTTATTTGATGATGACACGAAAAGGAAATAAAAATGTTTTGTCCTGTAAAATTCATAGTCCAACCCTTACCATCCCCCACTTGGAAATTAAAGCAATATATCGATAATAACAAACTATCGATATCTTAATCTTGATTAAATTTTTTTATTTAGCGCCATCTATCACTCAATGTTGAAGTAAATATTTTATATAGCATTTATTTTACTTACTCGCGACATTAGTTTTTATATGACAATGTTTCCAATTTCTGCTTTACGTAGAATTGTTCTAAGTATTACTTCACACTCACTGTTCGATTGCTAATATCCCAATAATATCTTCTTTATAAGATTTTCAAAACAGGAACAAAATATAATATATTAGTTTGCGAAGCTATAATAATGTATTTTGAGAACTGATATGTTTCAAACGGTATATATTTTTAGGGATAAATAAAACAACATGTCAAGAATCAATTTAATTTAGTTTGTCGCTCGTTTATTTACATAGAAAATGGAGGTACACCGGCAGTGGCTGTTACTCTAGAGAGCAATGGCGCGTTTACAAAATAAACTTACTAAATACTGTTTACTATTAATAATATCATTAGAACACGTTCATGAGCGTACCTTAAATGTTTACTGTGAAATATAAAAATAAACATGGCGAGCTCTTATTGTAGTCATATCAAATAGCTCTTAATTTCCCGAAAATGTACAATAAGGCTCTCTTGGCCGAAATGAGGGTAGGAAATATTAAATCAAAAACGTTAGTGATTAGTTCTTAAATACCCAACACACTGATTTCTATGCGAATTTGTTTCAGATTTTTAATACAAGTACTCGTTACGGCCTCAAAATGTAGAAAAATACTAAATACTTAATAAAATTGATTTCAGAAAAATGCAATTATTTAATTTCGTAAACAGCGCCATTTATTAACAGGCAAATTAAGTTTAGTAAAATTAGTTTATTTACCGCCCGAACTCCTTGTACTTACATTATTAACACATTATTAATAAATGTTACTTTTTACAATAATTAGATATGGTTCAAAGGTAACCTACTGTAAGCTATTGGATAATGGATTCATTTGAAAACTTTGAATAAAATATAAATTGTTATAAAAGAAACTATTTCTATGTAATTTTGTGTTTTTTGTAATTTGGCATTTCTCTCCGAATAGGCCGTGACAATATCGAATCTAAATCGGTACAAAATTCATCTAAAATATTTACACATTTATAGCTTAAAATCTTTACATTTACCTAGTTCACGTTGATACCAAACGAACACTTACTTAACACAAAATAACTTAAATATTTGCACTAACAAAAACTCTACTTAATGGTTTCCAAATAAATTTGAAAAAATTTGTAAAGAAAAATAGATTACTCGTTAACACCAATTTTGTTAGACTACTGACTAATTACTTTGGCACCAGACTGCATGCATCACTTCGGGACATTAGATGTCTATAATGTAGTATTTTTAGTAATATAAGGAAACGACGAATAAATGCTGACTCTTAGGTACAAATTATAAATAAAAATACTAAGTAGTTCAACTCATCGGAAACACGTTTTAAATATTATCGGTTAACACCAATAAAAAGCAATGTTTATATGTTTATAACACTTATAAAGATAATAGACATTATAAGAATATTATGTTTTCACAAGCTACAAAAATTTAAAAATAAAACAAAACGTTAAAATTTCTTAACGTAAGATTGATAAGTACTTGATACAATGCTATACGTAAGACTAGGCAGTATGGTCGTAAGAGTACTGTAAGACTAGCCTGTCCTCTAAGGACGAAGAAAAAAAATGGATACAATGCTTTTTCATCGAGCATGTTTTAAACATAGAAGTGAATGGACGAATATAAAAAAAAATCTGCGTACCCTCTGCAGATTAATAATTTGAAGTGGTTAGCAAGTAAAATGTAAATTTATAAACGGTTACTGGAAAATGTTCGGTTAACGAATTTAAATTTAGAACTAAACATGTCTTGCCTGCTTACATATAAAATGAATAATATAATTTGCATAAAATATTTTGAAAATAGAACTTATTGTAATGTTTGTACTTTAGTGGTTAATATAATTTTAAAAAGGCCTAATTTCTTGTAACCTAAAAATAGATAAGTAATACTTAGGCAGAGGAAAATAAAATACACATATTATTTACTATAATAATGTCGCTTACCAATAATTATGAGTATTTGGCACACAAAGGGAGTATCAATGTGAACTTCAAGTAAAGTTAATTTATCTAAATAACAACTTTAATAATAAATTATTTCGCTCGCAGCAGTCTTTATTGTCTTCGTTTTATTTAAACGTGTATAGTAAAATCTCTTCTCTCTTGTTCGTGACGTTGTTGATGCCTGCAAGGGAAATTTTTATAAAGCCATCTAGTGGAAAATATATTTAAAAGTGTTTCGGCACGTCATCTAGTTAGTAAAAAGTGAACTTTATTGTGGGGTGGGAGTTGCGTAAGTTTTCGTATTTAGTAAGTTAGGAGACAGATGGGGTTACTTTACCTACACTATCATGCAAGGCAGCGAAGTTCTAAATTTTAATTTTCATATTTGGCAAAATTGTCTCAAAGATAAACTGAAAGATCTAATTACATAGAAATTTCATAGAACGGATTAAAGATTATAAAGATGGCATCATGGTGACGTTACACCTTTGATTTATGAATCATCTTTAATTTTTAACCAAGCTTTTTTTAGGATTGCTTAGGATTTTGGCCCCATTTTAGAATTGGCCAATAAATTATGCTCAATTGACCCTTGCACTACTAAAAAAATCTTATAGTCGAATGACTTAGACTGCCTCGTTACGAATGAAGACTAATTAGTGCTCTCAAAACTAGCCGAGCCTTATCGTTCGGTATCATAATATGGGTGCCACTGCCGATCCTGGCTTATAGTAACTGCAGTGGTAGGTCCGACGGCGGAATAGTCTCGTATCACATTATGGGGCCAAACATAAGACGTAAAATGGATGTCTTGATTGCATTTCTGCCTACCCCTACAAGGGAAAATGGTGTGTTGTTGTATGACCTATTATGCGAGGGCGCGTGTCGGCGCGGGCGGCGGCGCTTGTCGTGCCGCGCGCCGCGCCCGCAGTCCTCGCCCGGCGCGCACCCCGCCGCGCAGCCCGACGCCGCGCTCGCGCCCGACGACACCGACACCGTGCCGCGGCTGCTCTCCTCCACTGAACAATACACATACGTTACAGATCATTAGAAAATTAAAGGTTACATGAACTAAATTTTTTACTTATAAATATCTAGTTCCTAATTCTAAACTCAAAATATTTGTACGAGTATCACCTTTGCACACGTTTAGGAGACCAGCATGATTTGCTTAAAACAGTAAAATAGTGCTAACTGTTGCCCATGTGCTGCAGTTAGTTGAAAACATTTTTCAAGCTCTTTCCAAATCTATGAACACGTTTAAATGATAATCAAATAGAGTTTTATGAGATCACGAGGTGGTTCGACTATTCTTGCCAAGGCTGAAGACTTTGAGTAAATCTGTATGCCGTACCTTTATTGACAGGCATCCTGTAGGAGACGCTGGAGTTGCACTCGGCGCACGGCGAGCCGCTCGACTCCGAGTCTGACTCCGAGCGGCGTACCATCAATGTCATGGCCCGGGACAACGTGTACTCCTCTACGCACAGTAAATAATAATCATTAACACGAGATTCATATTTTTCATGAATCGAGTCTTTAACCGTCTATTACAAGGAAATTGTCATCTGTCTTCATAAACAGAAGCCGTTCTAGGCTGGTTCGACTTCACAAAGCTGTCCTGGGACAGGTTAACCGAAACTCATTAGACTTGCCCGTGATTGAAATGAATGCCAGATATAGTCATAGGTTCTCCTCTTATCACATAATGGAACGAATTTACGCGTTACGAATACGGATATTGCGCTTCCACCTGAATTGGTGGGAATAGTCGTGAGCTTATAAAAATGGAGAAAGTAAAGTTAAGGTTCGTACCAGCATCAAGCGGCGGTCTCCTGGGCGGCGCGGCGTGCAGCGGCGCGGGCTCGGCGCGGCCGAACGTGCGCAGCGTGCCCCCCGCGCAACTCGCCGCTGCACCCCCGCCCGGACCCACACCCGCGCCAGCCGCCGCGCCCGCGCCTGCGCCCGTCGCTCCACCCGACATACTGAACGTCGCGTATGGACTGATCTCGTACAGCTCTGCACATTCGCCTCCTGAAATCACCATCAAATACGTTTCTTCATCTATTGTCAACCTCGGATGTCCACAGTTAAGTACAGGCTTCCTTAAAAAATTGGCAAAACCCAGAGAGCCGTGTCCCAAAAATACAATGTCGTCTGTGGTACTCATATGCAGTGTTCGAGTATCTTCAGCATATCAAATGTGGCAACTAGTGTTAAGAGGCCTTATGCCACTTGCATACCTTGGTCTTTAGCGTTGAGATTCCGTTTGATGGGCGATGACGTGTACACCTGCTGGCAGTTGCGGTGATTGTCACGCTTCTCCGGGCATTTGTCCTCCTCTTCAGATACCTCGCCTTGCTCGTAGCCCTTTCGTAAACATGCTGCGGCCGCACCACAAAAAGTATATACATGTTATTGAATTTATATTTGTTTGGTATGAAAAGAACGCCGCAATTACCACTCCATTAAAAAATGAAAAAGACGACAGAAGTTGGACATTTTGATAATTTCTCTACAAGAACAGATTATGTCATAACATACTTCTTCTTGTAGACAATAGCAGCGAGCAGGAGCAAGGCAAGTGCTAGGGCTCCCACAGCGGCCACCAGTGCAGCGGCTGCCCTCTCGCCCGCGCCCGCCGCCCCGCCCGGCGGAAATTGCGCAGGCGCTGGGATACGCTCTGATGAAAAATACCACTGTTAGTACTTAAAATAAGTGGGCCTCGAGCAATCTAGACTAAACAACAAAATGCAGAAAAATTTATTTCATGGCAGTTTTTCTGAGATCCAGGAACTAGCAAGTCCATTAATATTGTGGATATAATTGTTTAAAAATGTTAAAGATACAATTCATGGCCACAGATTCTAATATTTTTCGCAAAATCTCAAATAACGAAAAAAAGAGAAAAATAGGAATACCTCCATTTTCAGTTAGCGTAGAGAAATAATAATTCGCAGTTGTCACCCCAGCGTCACCCTCAGCTACCACCTTTAGATGATACCACGTAGCTACCAGTAGGTCGCACATCACGAAGGGCTCCACGGGCTCAACAGTCCTGATCGACCAGGCCGTGTCGTCAAAGCTCCTTACTGACACAGTGAAGTGAGAGAGGGGCAGTCATTACTGTCCCACGTCAGAAGGTTCAGTCGAAGGCAGGAGCTGTTTGTGGTGATAAGGTCCTTCTCTGTCGCTGGTTTGGATGCTGTAGGATAGTGAAGTTAAATATTTTTGAATTATAATTAATTTATCAAATTATTTTCAATGTTCCCTCAGACGGTGTCGACTGTTGTTATTAGGTTATTGTTCGTAAAAATTAGAAACAAATCATCTTAATAATTCAAGAAAACCGTGTTACGCTCCAATTTGAAGTGAAATAAGAGTAAGTGTAAAAAAAACAAGAACCTTGGGCAGGTTACTAAATATATTTCATCAAAATAACATCATTATAAAAGTAGTAAACTCACGGCCTCCTTTAGTAGATACGAGTAGGTCCCGACCCGGCGGCGACAAGCCCACAGCTGAGCGCGCCAGCAGCCGCACTATGTAGGTTGTGCCGCAGCGAGCGGGCCAGTCGTAACGCTCTATCTGTCGCTGGTAGGCGAATCCGCTCCCAACGCTCGGACGAGCGCTCATTGTACTCCAAAATGAATCCTGAGCAAAAAACGTTGCATCAATGACCATTCAGTGTCCAGTGCACACATGCCAGATCGCGCGTTCTTCACCGGGTCTCTACTCTGTACTAACTACTCACCCCTCAGCGGAGGTCCAGTGTCCCTGGGCATGTCCCAAGCGAGGCTGAGGGCGGCGGGCGCGGCGGAGGGAGCGCGCGGCGCGGGGGCGGCGGGCGCGACAAGCAGCGCCACGTGCCAGCTCGCGCGCTCTTCGCCCCACGCGTTGCGCACCGTACATGAGTAGTTGTCTGCCGTCTCTTCGTCTATGCCTGGATTGAAGATATACTGATACATTGATCTATTATTACTGATATTACGAATGAGTCACATAATAAAAACAAAACTTACTAAGTATAACCAGATGCTGTCCATCAATTAAGTAACGTCGATCCTGGTGCATAGGCGGCGCGGGGCGGTGTCGGGACCACGTGCGGTGCGGGGCGGGGATGCCAGCTGCGCCGCACCGCAGTACGACCCGCTGACCGGTCAACACCTCCAGCCGACGACCGAAGGATGTGATCTTTGCTGGGGCTATAAAATAATAGAGCATCTTCAAAATATCTACCTATTTTATTGCATGATCATCTTTAACCTGCCTGTATTCGGCTTCAAAGTGTGGAGTGGAAGCAAATTCGCAAATTTTATAAGGCTTTAATTTTAGAAAAAGCTTCTTAGCCAACGATACATTTAAAGCCCCTTCTAGAACCATTTCTCTGCATAAACTCGAAGATTATACAGTTTATTATAAACTATAAAATATTATCATTAATACCCACCTCTCCCACTAGGTTTTCTGGCTACAATAGCGCTCATCTCCCCCTCGCCTGAGGCTGTGGCCGCGGTCACCCAGAACTCGTACAGCTGGTGCTCCTGCAGGCCGCGCACCTCCACCTGGTACTCCTGCTCGTCCTCTTTGTGCACTACCATAAGCTGCGAATGCTGGCCTGTCCTATCGAATAATACTATATAATTTCTACCAGGTTCTATGGTTATAATTGTTGATGGAAAAATATATTTATTCTTTATGATGCTTCAAAGGTATATACGTCATAATTTTGCTGATTTCAATTCAAAATATCAATTTGATTTTGTTGATATGATAAGTCTACTTTTCGTCTATTACCCTTAATTTTAATTTCTACATAGTACCAACCTCTGAGGCCTATTGTAGACCGTGTAGTGTTTGATCTTGCCGTTCTTATGCACCGGCGCCAACCAGCTCACGATCACCGTGTCCTCTGTGTTTGCCGTCGCTTTTATATCTGCTGGAGCGCCTGGAACTAAACGATATATTTATTTTACTTAGAGTCTATATGCTTTAAGTTAGGATTATTATCCTCAACTTCAAGGTATGAATATGTTTTATAGAACTAAATAACTTTAAAGCTGGAAACCTTGCATAATTTTACTATCAGCTGTTATCTTATAGCATTGACTTAGGTATAGTACTATAAGGCTCGGCACTGCGTTGCTTATTCTGACAAAATAATACGATAACTACGTATTGTTTAGTCATTAGTAATTACACACGTTACAATATCTTTTAATGCATAATACAAAAGTGGTTATGCAGGTAACATGGTGGAATGCATTAGTATGACACTAGAATCTAATCTAGAGGAAAGATGATATAACGCTGCTGGGTATAGTTAATACTAACTGTCTTCGTGCGTGGTGCAGCAGGCGGGGTCGGAGAGCGGGCCGGCGCCGGCCGCAGTGCGCGCCTGCACCGACACGCAGTAGTTAGCCGCCCGCTGCAGCGACTGCAGCACCGTCTCCAGCCCGCCCGACCGGTGCGTCTCCACCGGGCTCATGGGGTCGTCCATGGACTGTATTATCATATTTCAACAATACGAACATTGAACTTTTAAATTTGGACTTCAATATTTATCACGTATGATATGATGAAGTAATGATAAGGACGGTAGTGTAGTGCCCACCTCGTAGTGTATCTCGTACCCGAGCAGCAGGCCGGCGCGCAGGTGCAGCGGCGGCGGCTGCCACCATGCGCGCACTGCTTGTGACGACACCGCGCCGCACGACACGCGCACTGGCGCTCCCTCCGGGGCTGACACACACAATAAACGTAACTCCTATTCATCGCAAAATACTCACACTATAGTGTGTGTACTTAGTATATAAGTCATTTAACCAACCACACGTCTCAAGATATATTCATCCTTCCATTACAACACGCTCAACGACAAACACTCTCGTGTTAATATTATTTGCAAAATTATTCGCCACCCTCTCCTAAAAGTCTGTTCACCAATCTTGTGTGGCTATTAGGTATTAAGTCATTTATCTAAAAATCTCACCTCCTTCAAGAGTATGTGCAGTAACAGGTTGCGCAGCAGGGCCAGCTCCCAGCTTATTATAGGCGCGCACTTTCAGCTCATAATGAGCTCTCGCCCTGAGCCCCCCGAGCGTGGCGCCGGCGCGCCAGCCCGCTGCGACGAGCGTGCGCGTGTTGTTGTGCGCGAGCAGGCCGGCGCCGCCCACCTCGCGCCAGCTCACTGCGTAGCCGAGCAGCTCGCCGTTCCAGCTGTCCTGCGGCGGTGCCTGGACAGCGGCACCACGTGAGTCACTATCTGGTATCTACTCTCCTTACCATTGGGTGTTGGGGCATTTAGCCGAAGCCAAAAAAAGGTAACAGTGAATAAAGTCGCAATACTGAGAATAGTTTTTTATTTAATAAAGAAATTTTAGCCAGTATATAATTATTATTATTCTGTGAATAAATTCTCAAAAAGCCGCTTTTCAAGTAATCCCAGGCATAAAAGGCTCAAAATTTAAAACGTATGCTAGATCACTGTAACCATTATATAAACATTTTCTCATTATTTTTTAACTTCGTAAATATAATGTAAACTGAAATAAACTACCTGCCATTTAACCAAGAGTTCATCTGGGCCTGTTGCTTGAACTTGCACATTGTGCGGAGGCTCCGACGGAGCTAAAAAACGATTTAAAGAGATAATGTAATTATTTTATATATAAAAATATAGTTATCTTAAATAATTAAGAGTTCATACTTCCCATACTGTTATCAGTGAGATAGAATTTATGAAGCTCTTTGAACCATAAATAGTGCCTACGCGCATAACATTACTCAATGAAAATAACAATATAGCTCAATATTTATACCTTCTTGCAGAGTTTGTACTATGACGGGCTCAGAGTAGTCGCTGTCTCCGATGTCGTTGACGGCGGCGAGTCTCATCGCGTACGTAGTAGCTGGTCGCAACCCATCCACTCGATATTCTAGGATCACCTCCGAATCTGGTTGTGACGATTCCTGCCTGATTATGGAAATGTCATTGTTACACTAGTGTTATTGTTTACTAAATTTTATTAGGTCCATAGAAATTGTAAAATTTTGGCGATGTGTCTTGAATTATTTGTTGTTGTATGGTATGAAAAAAATCTCGTGGCGTTGACCTTTAGATCACGCAATTGAAGAGTATTATCTAGGAGAATATGAAAAGATTGGTTCATGCACTTAATGCATTGTAGTAGTTCAGAAAAAAGCATTTTGTACTCTTAGGCAAATTCTGTAAATATTAGTAGAGGATCATATAACAAGCCAGTAGTAACTAGAGAAGATAGTTCAAGCCCCGTACTTCTCCATGATCCTGTCGAGCGGCACGTCCCGCACGGGCGCGTCGGTCCAGTCGGCCGGCGCGGCGGCGTCGTCGGACACGACGCGGAACTGCAGGCGGTAGGCGTGCAGCCGCGCGTTGCCGTCGTACCCGCGCCGCCAGCGCACCACCGCGCCGCGACCGCCGCGCGCACCCGCCGCCACCGCGCCCGGCGCCTCGGGCAGCTCTGCGGGGGGACGGGACTTGTATTTTAGTCATTCATTTTTTTATTTAGGAATAAGGTCCTAATGATTTCTTATGTTTACGCGAATGTTAGACATTAAAATGAAACTATTTTTCTTAACTAATTTAATTAAATCGGAACCCAAAAGACCAGGTGCACGACTTCAGGACACTGTGAGCTCATGCTGAGTAGATCGGACAACCAACAGCTAAAATTTAAAAAGTTGTAAATTTGTAAAATGTACGTAGATATTGTAACTCTGACTTTGCGGATGAACAACACCTCAGTCCCCCACGAGACCACGAAGGCTACTGTCTTCGAAACGTCGGGAGGAAACCAAAATATTAAAACCGCGATAAAATCCGAAAAATAGTTTAATTTTAATAAGGTCCTAGATTATGAAAAATATTATAAGGTATAATTACAATAAACAATATGAACTATATATGCATTATTTTAAGATCGACATGACGATATCAAGAAATCAACAATTCCGATAGGATTAGTTTCAGATGAAATCTAAGTTATTTTTATTGAACTATTATAAATTAAAAACAAACCTTGCACAGCGAGATAGATGAGCAGTTCATCCCTCCCGTACGCGTTCTCAGCTCGACACCTGTATACTCCGGAGTCGGGTCGCTCCGCGTGGGCGATGGTGAGTTGAGAACTAACACCGCTGTCTGACCTTTTTTCTGACACCGATACTCTGAAGATGAAGAAGTATATTGTATTAGTAATCAAATTCAATATTCACACACCATAATAAGTAAAAAATATACGCAAAGGTTGTAGCTAAAAATGTCAAATAAGTCCAAAACGGCGTGGAAATTATAGTTTTTTAAGCGAGAATCTTTGAACATTAGGTATACAAAGATTCAATAATTACTTACACTACTGTAAATTACTTTTCATCTAAAGGTAAAATCAATTGCCCAGTACTAAATGTTCAAATTCTTAATAAAATCATATTTATGACTACTTAGATTACCCCTACCACCACCACCATTAAAGAACTGATTTAAAGTAAAATGACTACCTGTATGTAGTGAGGTCAACTCTCTTCATATTATGTGTCCACTGCAGCTGTATGGGAGGGTCTCCTCGCGCGTCGCACTGTAGGATCGCTTGAGCCGTCCGCTTCACTGTCATGTTACGGGATGAAAACTCGAAGTGAGCTGGTTCTGGAATTTAATAGAGAAAGACTACAGTTTCTGGGTATAACACTTTTAATGTGGATAAGGACCTCCATCATTATTAAAAGCAAAAAATTTACAATAATTGGAACTATTTTAGAAGTCGATTGACGATCAAAATAATATTTAGTGGCAGGAAGGTACGCATATTTTGTATTGAAATAACGTGTAACCATAATAACTCGTCCCGACGAGGTGCGATCAAAGATCACCCCTTCTGATAAGGTGCTATCCAGGTTCATCCCTTGTACAGCCAGTAAGGCAGGCTGGCATAATTTAAACGAAAATTAAGGGAATCTATATATACTGCACTTATCTATAGTTACTTCTCCAGATCAAGATAAAATATTAGTGTTGGCAAATGTTACCATTAACAGAGACAGTGATGATCTTGCTGAGCCCTCGTCCGATGCCGTTCTCGGCGCGGCACATGTACTGCCCTTCGTGGTGATGGGCTGCTGGCGCGATGCTTAGCGACCCGTTAGACAACACTGAGAACTGCAGCTCCATGTTCGACACCGGTCGGAAATCACTCACTCCTGAACCTGAGAAAAACATTTTTTAAAATATCGAGGTATGAAAAGCCGTCAAAAAAGTTGTGATGATCTGAATTCTTTTTTTAAATTTGATGGAGTATAAAAAATAAATATGGCCGACTTTCTACAATATTATAATTATGGCAATTATTAAATAGCTTCTGTTAACCATGTAGGTGAATTTCGTCTTCAGATTCTGCTGTAAAAATCATGAGCATTTTCAAGTAATCGCTAAAAAAAAATTCAATGTATAATTACCATGTCCTTTCAGCCAACTGATTCTTGGTTCTGGATAGCCTTTGGTGGCGCAATGCGCTACAATCTGCGTCCCCAGCAGCGCTGATACATCTTGGGGCTCATACAGCCATGAGGGTGCCACTGAAAAGGTGTTCATTGAAATATTTTTACGGTAACTACCGATTTTTTTCTTATAAAATGTGCGGATATAATATTTATGCGTTAAACATTTGCAATTAAGTATTTAACATTTAAACATTTTTAGGAATTACTTTTCATACTAATACCAATATCTGCCTATTTTTTAAGTGAAAAAATAGCCATCACACTATGTGTCAGAACTTGGCAAAAAGAAGCTGCCCTGGTTGGACCTGTGCCTTTCTTTTCGCGAATGAAGGCTTTGTGAGAAGGTGTTGTTGAACAATAAATATGAAATTACCCTTAACAGCTAGCCTGGCAGTATGGTTGACTTCAGCAGCCGAGTTACTGGCGACGCAGGTGTAGTCGCCGCTGTGCTTAGATGTTACGTGGGAGAAGATCAGGAAGCTGAACTCGTCCAGCGCTTTCTCTTGGACCTAGTCATAACGAAAATGCAGACATAATGATTAAATTATATCATTACTTAGGACGTGGGTACATTTTGTAACTAAAGATTATAAATAAAAATTAGGTAGCAGTTAATACATGTTACAAAACTACATTGAATTTTAAGAAATTTCCGTTAGTTTGAATTCTTCACCAAACTTCCGGGAGAACGAGGCGATTTATTTTCGAATCGTGTTAATAAATTAAACCACAACCTCGTCTTCACATCTGCTAACATTGTGCTACTGATTTTACTTTTCTTCTAAGATATGGTAATATGGATACCTGCAGACTGGAAGGAATGTGCAGCCCATCTTTGAGCCAGGAAAAGTAGACCGGCTTGTCTCCAGATGTGATGCCACATAGCACCTGAATAGAACTGCCTTCAACGAGGTCTCCAGGAAACGTGAAACCCGCGATTTTTGGTGGATCTGAAATTATAGTTAATTGTTTATGACTATATATATTTTGGGTAATCTAAGACGGTCATACCTAAAATCTAATAAAAAAGATATAAAGATAAATATCCTTTATTACGGAACGTATAGTGTCATTTATCGGCGCACTGGACAAAACTCCAGGACCATAGATCTACATTATGGTTATTGTAATTTAATATTTTTCGTTTTATTTGTGATTGTATACTTTTTAATTGTTGTAACTGGCTCGCACGGCGGTTGAACGCGATTAATAAAAGGCGACGTAATTTTAACGAAATACACTAAATTCAAAATCAGCTAATCAAAGGATTTATTGAAAAAATCCTCTTTCCTGCCCGAACATCCTTTATCCCATTTTTTTTGCCCCCTGTATCACTGACCACATGCATCATATCTACGCTATCACGACCCAGTGTGTGCAGCGTTTGGGAAAACCATTATATTTGTGTCATTTTAAAAGTAAGTTACTTCTGACGAATATCTGCACATCTTTCTGCGCGTACTGTCCCGAAGGTGCGGTGACCCTGCACGAGTAGACTCCAGCGTCAGCGGGCTCGGCGGGCCACAGGAGCAAGTCGCCGTTGATGCCCGCTAGCGCTCGACCGCCGCTCGTCGACAGATCCATTCCACCGCGCTGCCATCGAATCTCACTAGAATGGGTACAATTTTATGGTATAATTTCTTTGTAAGTTACGAGTGTTTCCAATGTGTACATCAACGAAATACAAATTAATTAATTTTGAATTATTCCAAATTTAAAAATATTTTGGGATATTGAAACACATCCGTTTTTTTTCGTATTTTAAAAGACTTCTGTTTAGAAATGAAACAATTTAATTTCGGACCAATATCATTAGAACAAGGCAGGTACATATTATACTAATGATTTTTAAAATATATTTAATCAATGTTTATTCGGGTATCGGTACTAAAATATTCCATAACAGGACCTAAGGGTTTATTGAACGGAGATATAAGACCAAATCAACATCAAATGAAAGGGTAACCAGGAAGACAGTTGGAGCGAAAGACTACCAAATGAAACGAAACTGAAACTTATAATTTTACTAAGCAAATGCACCTCCATCAACCTGATTGGAAATCCTGAGTAGGGACAGTAGATTGTGGTGTTGACGCCAGCCACCACCCGTACAGGACCAGTGTTCCTTATCGATGGAGGACCTGCAAATCAATATTTTATATTTTATTTTGAACTGAAAGATTTTAAATTCAAGGTTTATAGCCATTGCTGTGATCTTCAAAAATTTACAGTTAAAGTTATTCTATAGAATTAATTTTATAAATTTATGTAATATTATATTATTACCTTTAATTTGGTAGTGTTATTTATATCTTTTAGAGTTGTTTTTAAATTATGGTATATTCTATTCTCTTTGCGTATAATAGTAGCTTATCACAATTACTTATAAGAATTAATAATTTAACAATTTAAATGAATTGAATATAATGAATAATATCTAATTATATTTTTGATAATATATTCATGATCTTGGTAGTATAAGGATACTGCAGTTGATACTGAAACTATCCAGCACCACTACAACTCCTATAAGCCAGGATCGACCCGTACACATTTTATTACACCGAGTGATAAAGCTCGGCGAGTCTTTGGGAATACTAATTAGTAATTTTCTGTCACAAAATAATCAAATGGAAGTATATAGAAATAGATTTTTCCACTTCCCTCTAACAAAGAAAGAAATAAAATTATGAACGGATGAAGTATTTTAATCTTAATTATAGACACATTTACAACTGCAAAAACTAGATGGAAAGAACCACGGGTAAAATTAAATAGTTCTTTCATTTGAGGTGTAAGATTAGAGTTGGTACCGTAAACATTGAGCCTGGTGGAGTGGTCCACAGCGCCGCGCGCGTTGTGCGCCCGGCACGTGTAGCGCCCGCCGTCCTCGGGCCTCACCGACGTCAGGTTCAGATAGCTCACCACGTCGCCACTCGGGTTCATGAACTGAGTTATGCTCCTGTGTAATACCGAGATAATTAATCGGATCGGAATATTAATTGAAAATCGGCTTATATTCCGATACGCTGTGTAGACTTTGAAATATTCTATAATTAAGCCACGAATCCTTGAATAATCTTAAATTGATTCTAGTGAACAATTAGTAAAACATTAAACTCATTGGTTCCAGCGAGTATTATGGTTATAAATATAGCTGTGGCTTCCACTTTCCCCTACTTCGCCCGTAAAATATCAGGCCAATATCCTTGACATGAGTGCCAGTCAGAGTTTTAGTTAAGTTACCTCAGACCAAGAGTGACCACCTAGTAATGCTCATGAAACATTTAATTTTTTTCAAAACAAAAAATAAAAATATTATCGGTATTAGCCCGGAATCTGATATTTGTGCCCGATATCATATCCCCTATCATATTAATGAACGAACCCTGTGTTGAACACACAAATGATGAAATATGTCTCCCTGGTTGCACCTCTGCCTTCCTCATCATGGATAATGGCATAATGTGTGTGAGTGACTGAGTGTGTGTGTTCAATATAAGTGTCCTACCTCTGCGGTGTATTGTGTTCCTCGATCAGCTGTCCATCGAGCAGCCAGGTGAACCGCGGCGGTGGTGATCCCGACGCGGCGCAGTGGAGCGCCAGCGCCGGCCCCGGGTGCAGGGCTTGCTCGATGAACGTGTAGTGCAGCTCCGGCGCCGTGTCTGAGAGTACAAAATAACAAAGTAATATTCAGGTTGGACCGCAAAGAGCCCGCAGTATGGGAGAGGCCTACACTCATGAATAGGATTCTAGAGATTGTGGATGGTGATAATAAATTAATACATTCAGTGCATCAGATAAACTGACCCCGACGAAATAATAATACAACCAATCCTGGTTTATTATAATAATCTTATAATTGTTTTACCGATATAATAGTTAAGTGGACTCAAAGACTATGACCTGATACAAAGTATACGTATATGTATGTAGATATAATTATTAACTCGTCTCGCCAAAGGAACTTCACTGAACTTAATGCTTAAGTGAGAAATATTTAGATATTACGTAACTTGCAAGGAGGAACTTAGCAGAGTTGGCGCAAGAGTTAACGATAATTGAATACATAATATAATCTGCTAGAAACAGCTTAGCTTGGAGTTGTCACATTAGTTTAGCGGTTACATTGTGAGGTCTGGGTTTGAATTTCAAAATAAATATTTTGTACATTTAAATTAGAGAACAAAGGCTCTCCTAAGTAAAAGACATTCTCTACGCGCGTTACCCGAGTTAAGAATTTTTCCCTATATGCCGACAATCTCCTTATACAAAAATATAGGATAAACTTTAGATGCATTGATAACGTCGCTGCAAACCCCTACAAGTATAAGGCGTGAACTTACACATGCATATGGAATCAATTTAACAAAATTCAAAACGTCCAACCCGCAATCCAGTTATAAACTATAATGAGATTTGACACCGCACTGCTCTACAGAATAGTATTAATATGTATATCCGTTGATCCTATCGTGACGTCACAATGACCGCAGTGTCCCAAACTATCAAACAACTAAATCGTGTTATTGTTTGCATCTAAATTAGCATATAATCAAGCACGGTCGTTGTATTGCTGTCCATTATGATATAACGTGGGATTCAATATATAACCCTAAGAGTTTTAACAGTATATGAGCAAATGAGGAAGTGGATCACCTAGTAGTGGTAGGATATTTGGATCGGTACGGCATTCATTGAAGATGAGGTTTCATTCCCGTGATTGTGACCAGCGTAAATGATCACTAGACTCTGTTGCAGTTAGTACGTTTGATATCTAAACATTTATAAGGGATCTTGGATGCTAGTTCACCCTAGAAGACTATCCCGCCCTCACACCCACCACTACAACTCCTGTAAGCCAGGATCAGCAGTGAGACGCATTTTATGACACCAAGCAGTGAAGCTCGGCGAGTCTCAGGGAAAATTAATTTGTCATTATCCCGCAACGAAATTAATCAAATAGAAGGATAGGGAGGAGTTAATTAATCAAATAGTAGATAGACATTTAGAAACCTCATAGTCTTCATTAGTCACTTACCCACGATTCTACAGTGTATTAAACACTAACCATAATTCCACCTACTATTTATGCAATCACATCGACTAATAGTATAATAATGTATAATAATATCAGCCTTGTACTATATACTGTCCCACTGTTGGGCACGGGCCTCTTCTACTACTGAGAGGGATTACGCCTTAGTCCACCACGCTGGCCTAGTGCGGATTGGTAGACTTCACACACCCACAAAATTCCTATAGAGAACTTCTCAGGTATGCAGGTTTCCTCACGATGTTTTCCTTCACCGTTAAAGCAAGCGATAATTCACAAAGATTACACATATTTTTTTAGAAAAGTCAGAGGTGTGTGCCCTTGGGATTTGAACCTGCGGACGTTCGTCTCGGCAGTCCGTTCCACAACCAACAAGGCTATCGCCGCTTTTTTAGTACTCCGTCGATACCATTGTGTGATTAGAGATCTTATGATTTATTATGATTCTAAATAAACCAAACGTCCGGATATTGCGCCGTGCGAGCCTTGTTTATAGTCGCGCCGCCACAACGCTGATTGGTGATTGTTATGACGTCACAAACGTTATACCACTAGGGAGGCGAATGTGTCGATGAGTTCAATATTTAGATTTTAGAAATGTTTACGTGAGAATTTAAGTTTATGTGACGTTGCATATTCTTGTTATGGGTTACAGCTTGAGATATAAAAAAATATGTTTAAAATTAGGCCCGAGAATACTGTGTACATGGTGAGTAATTTCAATTATAGCGTCTAGACGGTGAATATACAATAAGACAGGCCGTCATAATTTTGGCAACTATCAAGAACTGACTCATGTTAGCCAGCATTATATTTGGAGTACACTGCAGTTGACATTGTTGTTTAGTTGTAGTCATATTATTGAATATTGTTAAGTTTTGTCTTTCTTTCTGATTTGTTCGTTATAAAATAGCAAAACAAATTTAAATATTGCATCAATCCGTTTATTAACAACTTTAATTATTTTAATAACTTATTTATTAATATATGCGCCAAGCCTCAAAATATCGTTTTCAATTTGACAATAGTTCCAAACTACAATAACTATCGATATTGATAACTGTGTTTGTTTGCGACGGATATCATTCAACATTTCGAGTTGCATGTTTGTTGTTTTAATGCAACTGCATGGACCAATTTATATCTCGCAGTAAACACGCTCGCCATCTGTTTACATACATCTCGTTGTTTTTTACCCAAATACGAGTGTAGTCACCGTGTTCTGATTTGGAGAACGTTTTTGCTAATTTTAATAATTAATCAAGACATACGGGGTCATTTTAAATAAATGAAACCACATACTCGTTTTCAATTTTGCTATTTTTGACTGAAAGTGTGATATCGCTGCGACGAATTTTCTTAGAGTTGTAATTGTGTCATTAGGGCATGTAAAATTAAAATTACTTTTTTAACTGCTACTTGACGGCAGAAATAGACATTGCAGTGGTACCTATCCAGGCGGACTTGCACATAATATGACAGACCTAGCACCAGTAATCAGTCTTCAACTATTTCTACGTTTACTTCTAAAAACATTTTCACAAAACATTGCATTTATAATATTACTAGGTTTTGCTCGCTGCTTCGCCCGCGTGATATCGTTCATCCCGCTATATATTTTTCCGGGATAGAAAGTACTCTATAACCTTCCCAGGGTCTTAAACTATCTCCATACCAAATTTCATAAAAATCCGTTGAGTAGATTTTGAGAAAATCGATAACATACAGACAGACAGGAAAGGGGACTTTGTTTTGTAATATGTATAGTTTTGTGCGATACAAGTCATACGTTAAATATAAATTTTGAACTTACCGATTTCGGAGTAAAACATAGTTTATTTTATTTATTACATCGTGATATATAAAAAAGGACACATCATGACCAGTCATCATATTTCCAATTGCATAACTAGCCTATAAATGCCCAGTGCCGGCTGGAGGCAGCCATACCTCGTAACTTCATTGGAGGCTAGTAGGTTAATGAACTCTCAAGTATTGGAGAGTAATTGTTCACTGTATGCAAGGAAGTTGTGTCCCGAAAATGCTCACACAAACCCATAATTTACTACAAATTACAATAAAATTTCCTCACATTATTCTCTACTAAACTAATAACAATCTGCATAATTACAAAATACAACCACGCATAAACAATACCATTATACAAATCACTATGAACTAACAAAGCAATGTATGACAAAATAATGAAATTAGCCACACAGTAATGCGATTATACGAAATGAATACAATGGCCGCTGGAATTATGAGGCAAGCGTTTGTGGTGGCTTTAAACGGAGCAACCGGACGCACTGACAGACGATCTGTTAGCCTGTGGCGCTGGGCAGCGGCGGAAGCGGCTCGGATGATATAGTAGTGTAAGCCGTAAGGAATTAATGACATTAGTGCAGTGCCTTGACAAGACTCCCGGATGATCGAAAAATGAATTTCGATATACATCACGGGTAGGCAGAGACTATGGATTGCCACTTTGCACGTTTCTAGCATACTTCTCTCCCTTTCCACTTTCATCAATCTTTTATGCATTCGCGCTGGTTCAAGGTACTTTTGACCTCGCCTTTACTAAAAATGTCGGGTATCTGACATTTTAGGGTTCGGTGCAGGCGACCCCTACCGGCTTTTCTATCCACATTCGCCTTATATATCCTTTTTGTCAGTATCTTAACATCCAACATCTTCAAATACCCAAACCACCTCAGCATATTTCGATAGTTACTTCATTAGTTATATCCACTGTCTTTATAATAACCTCCAAGCACTATGCATTCAGTGGCCAAAAGTTTTTGTCAGTTTTTGTCTGCAGCTTCCATAGGCCCGATAATAAAGACGTCTCTATTTTATAGATAGCTTTCTCGTATCTCTAATTGCTATACATTAAAGTCTATCTTGCAGTAGCGAAGTGTACATACAATCTGATTCCTACCAGCTTCCCTTTTAGGTTTATTTACGTTTATCTTAATTTTTACTTTCTTAAATTGGCCGTAATGTGTTAGGTAAGGTAATTTCTTTTTTTCGGGTTACCTTTTAAAAAAAAACCTTTTTAGCCACTGCTATGTTGCTATCCTATTGCTTGCTCACACTAAGGTCCATTCTCCCGTGCGTTACGCCTCAGGTCCTGGCACGGCGCCCGTCGCTGTAACTGGACATCTTCCTGCGGGAATCCATGATGCCACACCGATAGCCGACTAATTACATAATAGCTACGATATTCATACCAATTAGAACGTCTGAATGTTCTGGCTTTAGTTGTTATTAAGGCGCAAATATGACTCGTGATAATGAAGATTACTTAATTGGATATGGGGAGTTATGTTTTCTTGATTGGTAGACGGCTGGTAGTAGACTGGAATCGGCGAAGTTACGGTTAATTAAAATAAACAGATGAAGATGTGAAATGATTTCTTTTGTTTACGTGAATGTTAGACATCAAAGTAAAACTATATTAAGGACTAGCTTCCGCCCGCAGCTTCGCCCACGTGGGTTTCGGACTTCAAAAATGGAGCCGGTCGCGAACGTTCGAGAATGTTCGTTTTACGAAGCTACTCGCTAGGTGATTCGCTAGCCTCTAGGTGCCAAGCAAGCCGCCTGCTTGTGCGTTCGCAACCTTATATATACAAAAATAATCCTTATAGCATGATTCAGTATTCACGCATGATAGCTTATTATTAGCGTATTTCATGTATAACTTTGGTGTTTCTATACCGATTTCTATGATTCTTTTTTATGGAATATTTAATAATGTTAACTTTTTTAATTAGGAATGACTGAGAGTGTTATAAACGTAAGAGTAGACAAATATAATGAGAAAGCTTCGAACTGCTAAGCTATCGGGAGTTACACTTGTTATTGTGAGTCAACCATAAAAGATAGACATATGCTGTCGTGGGATATGTTTTACATAATTTTAAGGAGAACATTTCCGTCATACATGATTTCTGTGTAGCTTGAACCATTAAGGTTGCACACGCGACGGAAGCTTAAAAAATGCAATAACTTCTCCCGTTTTCCCAACATTTCCCTTCACTGCTCTGCTCCTATTAATTGTAGCGTGATGAAAAGTATACTATAACCAGCACAGGAGTGTGACAAATAATTGTACCAAGTTTCGTTAAAATCCGTCGAGTAGTTTTTGTTTCTATAACGGTTATACAGACAGACAGACAAAAATTTTACTAATTGCATTTTTGGCATCAGTATCGATCCCTAATAACCCCCTGATAGTTATTTTGGAAATATATTTGATGTACAGAATTGACCTCTCTACAGATTTATTATAAGTATAGATAGAAGATAGATTTTATAGCGGTTTTTATATCATAATTTTTTCCCGATGTTTCGAAGAATTTGCAGCCTTCGTGCGACACCGACGCCCCACGAAGTATTAAATTTATTTTTTTTGTACAATTACGGCAAAATGACCCCACTGCACCCGATAGTAAGTCAAATGGGGTCCAATGGAATGTCGACTGACGACAGATTATTACCCCTCGGCAGTCGATACAATTATGCCGGCCTGTAGGAACTGGATATACACAGACTGATCCTGGAACGCGACACACCAACTTAGGCCACTGTGGTGGATTTTATCACCTTGTGTACGGTGGTTGCTACCCGGGCAGATATAAAATATATCCTACCACCAGTATCAACAGCATTTGTATATTAGTAATCAAAAAAGTCTTGCAAATAAACACAAGACCATCGAAATCTTCCATCTTCTGACTAAACCACAAGCGTCAACATTCGAGAGCAACAACCTTCAAACAGATAACATGTAATTAACTAGAGCTTATGTGTAGACTAGACAAAGACGAGGGCATTAATTAGCTTATCTACACTGAGTTATTAGTACTAACAACATCAAAATGTCCGCTCGTAATTGTTATTGGTTATGGCAACATGGATCTAGTTGATGAGTTGGCAGAAGACGTCTTTAGGGCTTTAAACCACAGATATATAGCTGAACCTATGGTTTAATCTATTTATATATATAAAAATGAATCCCTATTTCCCCTGGTCACGCCATCACGCGTGAACAGATGGACCGATTTCACATTTTTTTTTGTTGTGTTTGTTATTGTCAGGAGAAGGTTCATATGAAGGAAAAATTCAAAAATTGCGCGGAAAATTAGAAAATTTAAGAAAACTTAACGAAAATATTAATTTTATATAACTGTCAATTATTTGAAATAACTGTCAGCGATTGACAGAATGCGCGCTGCAAATTCATAGTTAAGACGAGACAACATCTGTTGGGTCAGCTAGTATACATATATAAATATAAATGTGTGTATAAATGTTCCTGTAGCGACAATTTCGCACATAATTTCAAATACTTAGATAAATCATGGCACGTACGTTACGTACCAAATTAGAATATAAGCACCATTTGTACATAGAATTAATCAGATTAAAAACCATCTTGTGTCTCTTTTCATCCCATACCATAACACTGGGATATTCTTTTCGCGTAAGTAATCGTCAGATTAGCTCAGCGGGTGACCCTGTGAAGTTTAGTAGCAATAAAAAAACAGATATAATATAAGTGCTACGAACCCATGCGAAGCAGAAGAAGTTTTTCAAAACTTGTGATTGTACTTTGTACTGTCAAAATATTGTATCATATTAAATGTGGCAGACAGTTTGGAAACATGTTTCGATGCTTATTACCTAACACAAATAACAGTATTAGATGGATTGTGACACAAATATAGACCATGCCCTAAATTAACATAAGGGTGATTTTCCAGGCGGAGGATTTCAAGGCGACTGAGCATTTTAATCTGGCCGCGAGTAAAACCTAGTTTTTCATAAAAAATGATTTATCCCTATCGTCTATTGTTAAATGATTGAGATTTTCCGTTCTTCGGGCATATATTTTTATTTGAAGTTTTTATGTGCCACGGTAGAGTGGCAACACGCGAGTCACATGACAACTGGATTTCACAATATATTTTATGCGCCTATATACTGTCCCTCGGAAACGTCAATATGCAACAGTGCCCTCCCAAGCAGCTGTCGTTCTAGTTTGAGTTAACACTGGACCTTTAGAAGAAGAAGAATGCCAGCAAAGAAGCAAGCGATTTATTTGATAAATAATTTTACCGTCATTACATAACGTCCACAATGCCATAACAATCATGTCAGCTGGGAAATACATATAAGAAAAGGAGGAAATCTGTGTTTCTAGGTATCTTACTAACCAAACAAAACGCAACGCAACTCTCATTCTATATTAGCTTTCTGCACCAGCGGTACCTCCTATACTAGTCAAGCCCCAGGCTGTAGCGGGATATGTTATTTTGAAAGAGTTTAGCAAACTTTTGGTTTCATGTTGTGTCATATGTTTAGACTCAATACGGAGTCACCCCCCCCCCCACCCCCCCGGCGCAATTCTTGTGCGCTCGGTCTTCATACCGAATGCACGCCCATGCATGGGGGGACATTTGTCGCGGCCCTAGGCACACAAAAAGTGATGCCTACACCCCCATGGTTGCAAGTTCACATGGGGGGTCTGACAGGGACTCGTAGAACATTTCACCTCCTTTTCCTCTCCGCCCATCCTAGTACTTCCTTTTCCTTCCCCCACACTCCTTTCCCAATTCTTCGCTCCCACTTTCCTCCTGGCCCCTGCAGTCGTTAAGCCGGGGGGAACCAGTATACCGTTCGCAGGTTCTTCCCGATGTTGACTGAAGGATCAGCCGTTAAAAAAAATACGGAGTCATTTCACAGGGTCGTACCCTGTGACTCGACCCGGGACACGGCGTACAATGCACTGCCCCGGGAGCGGACCAGCTCGCCGGGCCACCATAATTCGTGCCCGTTTCACGATGCTCTCGATTGCTTTGGATATCCGGTTTTGGGCGGTTGGTGTAAAATGTAGGAGGCAGCGGGGGGAAATATAGCAATTGTTATTGAAAACATTATTATATTATTCTCTATGAAATCTAGTTTACGAAGAAGTATAAGACTGTATATTATACAAATATGCATTGTTAATACGTTCCCTACGTGAGGCTAGTCATGGTCTGTATATTTCGCGTAATGGAAAAAATATGAAGAGCTCTCAAGTGTGGAAATTTTGTTAAGATGTTTTATACAAATGAATAACGCGACGAGTAAGTCACGAGCCTAATATGAGCCTAGAGCGTAATGACCACCAATAAACATTATCAATAATACCCCGGGCCAAGCTTTAGAAATCGCGTGTAATTATACTGGCTGTAACGTCCTACAAGTTTTTTTTTATTGCTGCTTGAATGACGAGACGAGCTTGCCGTTCGCCCGATGGTAAGTGGTACGACCGCCTATAAACAGTAGAAACACTATCCAACACCTTGAATTACAAAGTATTGTTTGGTATTCCACTGCGCTCGCCATCCTCACACGTGAGAGGTTAAGTCTCATTATGTCCAGTAGTTACACTGGCTAACATAACAGTGCATACTTTGTCTTTGCCATGAAAATTGACAAACCACTCAATTTCCTTTACGAGACACTACACGTAGTATTTTCATATCCAAATATTGGTCAGACAGGAGCCAACACGCTGTCGTCCCCCGCTCGCGGCGCATCTCTTTTGTCACGGCATCGAGTGACGCATGGCCTGTCCGGTCATTACTGCAGCTGACGTTAATCAATAACGCGCCTCCCTCACACTCCCCCCAAACCCACCTCACTCCATCTCGCACAACAAAATCGCGGGCGGCGTGCACTCTGCGAAATTACACGATTCGTAATTACAGATCGAAGTGGCCACCGATTGGCCAATCAAACGTTCAAAGTACGAAATGGACCAATCAGGGGGCAATTTGCGAAATGAAAATTCCGAACGTTTTTAGATTGTATATTTTTTGGCGATACGTTTCAGTGAAAATTAAAATCGAAATTTCCGTGTGTGGACAATTAGTTCATGGTTTCGTTTCAGTATATTGCTTTTCTTGTGGACATTTCGTATACATACTAATATATAATTTTATTAATGGCCACGTCATTAAGACACGGATGTTATTTCAATGTATTCTGTTCGTTTGAAATCATGACCATACCGATCAGTTACTTCAAACCCGACTGCATAGAATGGCATAATATCAGACGGCAAACTGGAACACGAAACGAAAGATGATAGAGCCAGTTGGACCTGACTTGTAGGGTACCACTATTTCACAGAAAATCAACATGCTAGTTCTTTAACTCTAATTCTCTATGTCACATGTTTTTTTTACAGTTCATAACAAGAAAGTAACGCACCTCACCACGTTTATGGCAATTTAAATTGACATAAAGTATACCAAATTTTATGAAGATAACATAACACGGTTGTTGTACTTGTGTACATTGTCGTAGAGAATAAGACTCGTGCTTGCTATTGCGTTATTTATGTATATGGCAAGCGATATTTCCGAAAGCCCAAACACGCTACTCGCTTCCCTCATTCAAAATGAAATAATTTATTTAAACCTGTAAAATGTTATGCATTATTTAGATTCCGTCAATATTAACTCTACGATCATTTCGGAAAACAGTTCTCACTAGAGAAGAATGGGCAAGAATCTCTGGTGTTGCTCTTTTCAAAATCAATTCAAGGTATAAACTACAGTACATGATACACAGAAAAGAGAAATAAAACACAATTGTTTTTCTTTTTATTGCTGTTTAGAGCAGTTAATTTATATGCTCGTAAAATAGGTAATAAAAGAAATTTCCATACGAGAGCACAATCCTCTCAGGAATCATGAAATATAATACTTATAATACCCCTAGCAATAAGTAATAGCAAGCGAAATGGGTAGAACACTCAACACAAGCGGCACCCGTTCACGAGTATGACGCATCTGCCAGCCATCAGCCTCCTCAACCATATTGTAGGGAAGTGGCCGACCCGTCACACGACGCCGCCGCAGGTACAGACAGTTAGAGAGTATGTCATCCTCTTCCCTCTTCTTTTTCATTTGCTTCAAAATCTGCCAACGTGTCCATTAGTCTGGTATTATGGTTGGCAGAGAAAACTTGCCATCAGGTAATGTACTTAGTCTTACTCCTTCGCTAAGCCGCAAAAAATGTATTAAATATTTCCGCTCTCGCGACATTCTTTTACTCAGACAGCTTCCTTTTCTAATTTCATATATAAATTTTAATTCATGTCGTAAATATCACTAACACGAATGAAGTTATTTTTCAACACATTTACAAACTCGCTTAGTTATACAATTGCGTAAAAACATTAACCTCTTTTCTCAAACTCAGGTAAAATAATTAAACCGCATCTGTAAACAGAATGGCATTCCAAATGCACATTAGCAGACATTAAAGCGACCATTAGTATCCAAAGTGACAGAATTATGTACGATGCCCCGGCGTGCGCGGCGCGGCCCCCGCGGTCACGTGACACCACGCTGCACTCTCTACAATGCAGCACCGGATATAACGTGGAGCAAATATAAATGAGCTCGCATTCATTTAATTAATGATCTTTCGTATTTACAAATATTATATCCTACTTTATACATGAGTTGAAAATTTTGTTCTGAATGTACTAGGCATCACTCCTTCCAGAACTTTGAAATGCAAAGCGCAACACGTTAATGCACTGCGCTCGTCACTCTTGCTAGCATTGTCACTTTGTGTCGGGATTAAAAACGGATTTATAGATCATAAAGCATACTTGACGCTGTAGGTATTGAACACATTTAAAAAAGGTCGAAAATTTAAATTAGTGGCGCTTCGTGTCAGGAGACCTCTTTAGGTCTGTGTCTTAATGTACTTACCTCCCAACCTTAGCTCAGCAGCAGCCTGCGCGCTGTCCAGGTCCCGTTCCGCAAAGCACTGGTACATGCCTCTGTGTGCCCTGACCACTCCATGCACCCTCAGCACTCGTTCCCCGCCGCCTACAGGCACTCCGTCATGAAGCCATCGAACCCTCGCGTCTCCTCCTTCCACCGAACAGTTGAAGGTCACTGAGCTGCCTGAGTTGGCCACCTGGTGGACGAAACTGAGTTAATACATGGGAATAACATGAACATTACGAGTAGCATGATTAGGAGACAATGACATTCATAAAATTTTAAGATATAAAATTAATTAAGTTGCTATTCAACTATTTTAGTATATAAATACTGGTTATATACAGCGGGAATGTTATCTAGCTTTCATATTAAGAAAAATCTGAATTAAAGACATACCTAGAATAGCGAGTTTCTAAGCAATGAGACGGTAATTTATATATATTTTTTTCATATCCAGACTCTAGCTATTATAATTAGGTGCAGGGAAAAAAAATAAGATAGTTGTTATAGCACTAACTTTGGGGAGACCAATACATCCAGCCGCCTCGTGACCATGAAGTTTAAAAAGGCTTTGAAAAGTCCAGAAGTTAAAAAGAGTCCGCCCGGATTAACTATGATGAATTTCCAAAAAAAAAACACCATTAAGAAGTGGGACATAAAACAATAAACTATGATTATGAAACTCTGATACAATGATATTCTACCAGCGATAGTTATTCACTTACCCCAACGAGGATAAAACAAAGAATAAATAAGTTACTAAACGCGGTATCTCTAATAGCACTATATCAAATGTTTTAAGACATCATTCCAGTAGCCTGGACACCAAACTATTCTTACGAAACTTCGAACTACTAACAATAATACCCACAGACGTGTACAAAGTTTTTCAATAAATCCAGTTGGAATACAAAATATCCATCAAGAGATGAGAATCGCGCAACTAATTTAAAATTTGCAAGACAATCAAGTCAAGAGTTGTGAAGTCGTTTGGTTTAATTAAATCTCACAATATTGTTTGTTAATTTCGTGATTTGGGTCAATTGTTCCGTTTCGAGTTTGCCGAAGTTATAAATGCTATTATCTTTTAAAGTTCTTAACTCAAAAGTAATTTTGAATTTTTTATTTAGTGGTGTAATGCTGGAATGCTTCGTGTCGGGTGTTGGGGTGTCAATTAGAACACGGGGTTCGGAACACAACCATATATTATACGTACAAATCAATATAAAACGGGCTATTACAATTAGATTATCCATACGACATAGGCGCGCGCGCGTGTCCCGTTCTCGAGTGTTGTCGCCGGACGCTAGCGGCGGGGAGTGCGGTGACGGAGGGGACGGTACGGGAACGAGGCATAGTGCATACGCTCGGTTCGGACAGTGCTATAAGCCGGGTTTAGTGTACGTAACTTACGTTCGCGTTACAACCTCCCCCTCTGACCTGGAAAAGCGCCCTCGCTCCAAGGTCAGTATTTTCTCGGCCTACCGCGCTTCCGTTTCTCGTTCACCGGCGGCTGAATGTCACCTACGTATGGGGTCAACTGGGATACGTGGTACCTACCTAACACTTCACCACTGCTTATCCGCTCTAACACGTAGGTTGTCGGACTCGCTATATTCTTAACGCGATAAGGTCCGTCTCGCCGGGGTATGAACTTCGGAGTCTGCCCACGTAACGCGTCGTTGCTCCCTTGAGTCTTGAGTAAAACATAATCCCCTGGGGCGTACTCAGGTGCGGGGCGTCGGCCTTCATCCGCATGACGCTTCTGGCTCGCTTGTGCTTTTTCGTGGACCTCCCTCGCTTCGTACAACACCGTTGATAAGTGGCGTAGGTAAGGCGTGAGGCTGGTCACAGCGTTGTCGTTTTCGACGATGTGGCGCATGTCGGTGATAACGTCAGCAGGTGCGCGCATCTCACGTCCAAAAGTGAGGAATCCTGGTGAGTGACCCGTACTACATGTCACAGCCGAGTTCATGGCAAAGCGTATTGCGGAGAGATGTACGTCCCAATTCCGATGATCCTTGCCAACTAAAATGGCGAGTTGCGGTTTCAAGTCACGGTTTTTTCTCTCTACCGGGTTAGCTTGTGGGTGATACTTAGGTGTAAGAGACTGACTTATGCCAAACGAATGACATACTTGCTGCATAGTCTCGCTAATGAATTGTACCCCATTGTCGCTTATGACTCGCCTAGGTACTCCGTATCGTAGAAACACTTCCTCTACAAGAACCTTGGCGCACTCTGTACTCGTCGCCTTCTCCAACGCGAATAACTCTATCCATCGCGAGCATGTGTCTTCTACAATAAGGATCCATTTCTTCCCGTTAGGCGTCGCTGGTAATGGTCCGAAGAGGTCAACAGCGACAACCTCAAAGCGTCGGTTAGGAGCTGGAGTTTGCAGCAGCCCAGCCGGTTTCCGATTATCGGCCTTGTACCTCTGGCATTCGACGCACTTCTTGATATGCGTGGCGATACTTTGCCTCATTCCAGGCCAATAGTACTTAGCCCTTATCCTAGCCAGTGTTCGTTCGACTCCAAAATGTCCAGCTGTAGGAGCGTCATGGTATTCGGCTAATATTTTGGCACGCTCGTGTTCTGGTACTACTAAACACGCCGTATCCTCGTCGCTATCGTCAGAAGCGTAACGGTATAATATGCGGTCGGATATAATAAATCCCCGGTCGGACCATACCCTCCCCCTAAATGGATCGTGGGTGGATTCAAGATCTTCGATGATCTCACGCACTTCGAGGTCTTTAACCTGGTTCTCCCGAACCTCCTTGGGATCCCTGGACGGCAAATCCACTTCGGCATAGCGGATGTCACAATCAGCTTCATCGTCGCAAGGTGGCCGTGAAAGAGTGTCGGCTATGGCATTCGCCTTACCAGGAGTATACTCTATTCGTAGATTGTAAGCCTGTAACGTCAGGGCCCATCTTGCCAAGCGACCGCTCGGTGACTTGACGGTCATAAGCCAACGCAATGGTTGGTGGTCACTCTTTATCAATACTTCCGAACCTTCGATGTATCCGCGAAATTTTGTCACGGCCCAAACAACAGCTAACGCCTCTCTCTCCGTGGTGTTATAGTTTTTTTCGGCGCTATTTAATAGACGACTCGCATATTCCACGGGTCGCTCGTCGGTGCCCTCTCCTTGCATAAGCACAGCTCCGAGGCAGTATCCGCTACTGTCTGTCCTCAGGGTGAATGGCTTAGATTCGTCGGCTTGACGGAGGATCGGGGCGGAGACAAGAAGTTGCTTAATGTGGTCAAAGGCTTCTTGCTGTATAGGCAACCATGTCCACTTACTGTCCTTTTTGAGAAGGTTTGTCATGGGTCTGGCCACTTCAGCGTAATTGGGGATGAATCGACGGAACCAACTTGACGTCTGTAAAAACGTCTTTAGTTGCTTGACGTTTTTGGGCGGCGGCATAGTCGAGATTGCGGCCGTTTTGTCCGGGTCGGCTTTAATTCCTCCCGGGACAATCACGTGGCCTAGGAATTTAACTAATTCACGAGCGAAACAACTCTTCTCTCGATTTATCCGAAGGTTAAAAGTCTTGAGCCTATCGAATACCGCATTCAGATCCTGGATGTGCTGCGGGAAGGACTCGGAAAGGATGATCACGTCATCTAAATAAGTCAGAAGACACGTGTTGGACAATTCCTTACTGGCTTTGAATCGATCCATAAGCCTTTGGAAGGTTGATCCTGAATTGCGCAGACCCATCGGCATGCGCTTAAACCTGAATGTGCCCAATGGGGTCACAAAGGCCGTCTTATCTCGGTCTTCGGGTTCCACGGCTATTTGATAATAGCCAGAGCGCAGGTCACACGTAGTCATATAGCTCGTGTTTTTAGCCGCGTGTAACACGTCTTCTATTCGCGGAAGCGGGTAACGGTCGGGTTCCGTCACGGCGTTTAATTTTCTAAAGTCGACGCATAGTCGAACTCCACCATCTTTCTTCGTCACCAGTACGACATTTGCGGCCCACGGGGATTCGCACTCCTCTATAATATCGCCATCCAAAAGTTTCTGCAACTCTCGTTCTAAGAGCTCTCTCTTGCTTGGTGCCATCCGGTCAGGGGTGAGGCGATCGGTTCTTGCCGCGTGTCGACTTTTATGCGGTGCAAAGCGTAGTCCGTCGGAGACCCTTGTTTCGCAAATCTATCGGCTCTGTTTATAAGAAGCTCGTTTAATCGGGTCCTCTGATCCTCGGTTAGGCTGGTACCCTCATCTTCTCTCAACATAAGTTTCGACACATCCATCTTCATCAACGTCGGTTCATCGCAAGCGGGTAATTCGTGATGGGCAGCAAATGGATATCGACGTCGTGTGCAATCACTAAAACTCCACTTATTCTGTGGTAAATCCAACAGAATCTTGGCCTTCCTTATAAAATCTCTTCCCAATAGGGTACGCGTCTCCGCCTCGAGGAGCACTACAAAAGTTGTAGGTACGTCGCGGCCCATCAAGGTAACAATAGTGTTATATTCGTGCACGGTACGAATTTGTTGTGAACCGTCGGCAAGGCTAAACGTAAGTAATATGCGCTTGAATTCGACACTTGCATTAACAAAGATTCGATGCAACATAGGACCTGCGATCGAATGCGTGGCTCCCGTATCTAACATCGCGATTCCTTGGCGGCCGGCAATGAGAACCGGGACTAAAGGTTGCGCGTCTTTCAACTCGTTTACGTGTACACTCTGGAATTCCGAATTATTACCACTTTGCACATTTTTACACTTAGGGCACTTTGAACGTACTACGCCCAGTTGACCACACCCGTAGCAGTGCAACTGTGTTTTTACGTCTGAACGGCTATACTTAATTTTCCGACACTCGTCGACGGTGTGTCCAAACAATTTACAATAACTACACCTAGGTCGCGAGCGTTTGTAATCGTTACATTTACTAAAATCGGTGCCCATATTACCGGCAACGGTTACTGGAGGGTTAATTAAGGTACCCGTGACCTTTGAAGGGTTAACACTCACGTGCGCGGGACCGACACTTCGGCTTACAACACTATTCGAACCAATGCCATGCGAGGTTGTAGGAAGGTCTGGGGTACATGGCAAGGATTCCTGGACGTTGGAATTGGAAGGATAAGCACTTACCTCCGGCAGCGATTCTTCGACTAACCTGGCCTTAGCGACAAGCTGCTCGAGCCCGTTCACGTCGTCGCGTGACACTCTTTTGCGTATTTACCTACTTAACAGTCCATACACTATATCTACACACATTTGTTGTGGCACTTCGTATGGCAGTTTTGCCACGCACTTTTGATATAAACGCGTCGGCACGTTCGTTTTGTTGCTCACTCGCGAAAATGTCTCTAAAAATTTTATGCGCGGGTCGCGGCACACCGAACGATCCTCGAAGTCGTCGCAGGGCATCCTCCCACGATGATACGGACGCCTTAACTCCTTGCCACCATATAGCGGCCTCGCCCGTCAGCAGTATCGGCAGACCCTTGACCGCATGTTCATTACTCACGTTAGTGCATTCTTTATAAACCACAATCGCGTCTATGAATGCTTCAAGAACATCCGCGTTTTTCGTCGACCCGTCGAAGCGCGCCGTGCACTTCGCGAAATTTCCGTTCGCGGCGTGTGAGTCCGGCGGAGGGGTCGGTGTACTCGGTGTCTGAAACTGGTCACTGTTCGAGAAGAGCTCCTGCATAAGCTGCCGATTCGCTTCTGCTTGACTGCGCGTGATGCCGGCGACAAGCGCTTGCAGCATACTCTCAGTAATTGTCATTACCGGTTCATTACTTTGCTGCTCATCATCTGTGTCAACTGCTGGGGAGTCGTCCTGTTTCCCGTGTCGTTTAGGCGGCATAATATCCGTTGCCGGGGCTCGCTTGACGACGAAAACTTGAAGTCGAAAAATGGACTCGCCCGAATTTACAAAATGGTTGTGCCCGCAAGTTGGGCGTCACTGTAATGCTGGAATGCTTCGTGTCGGGTGTTGGGGTGTCAATTAGAACACGGGGTTCGGAACACAACCATATATTATACGTACAAATCAACATAAAACGGGCAATTACAATTAAATTATCCATACGACATAGGCGCGCGCGCGTGTCCCGTTCTCGAGTGTTGTCGCCGGACGCTAGCGGCGGGGAGTGCGGTGACGGAGGGGACGGTACGGGAACGAGGCATAGTGCATACGCTCGGTTCGGACAGTGCTATAAGCCGGGTTTAGATGTACGTAACTTACGTTCGCGTTACAGTGGTTATTTTAATTCTCCATATAGCTGAATGACAAAAACAGGAGAAAGCTCGTCTGGTAGTCTGCACCATTCTATAAACGCTGTCTTTGAACTTTAAAGAACTTTGAATTGAAAAGAACTACTTAATTTGCATTCGCCAACTTAAGACATAATTATAATATATTTTAAAAAACAAAAAAAAAACACATCATGGCTTTACCCCGAAGGTGTAGGCAGGGACAGCACTTACTCTTTGCCATGACATGTATTTCATCAACATAAATGCAGTAACATAAGAAAATAGAAATCTTATCAATATGAATCAAGTTGACAGTCTTTAGTTCAAAATACGCGACGTTCTCTTAGAGGAACACGACTGTAGTGTAGTAAACTCAATATACTTTATAAATTCTTTATAAGATTCTCAGGCATGTAGGTGAAATAGAAAGTCACTTGAACAAAATTAATTAATCCACCCACTGATATAGATCTTTTCTTTGCCATGCCACTCTTCTTTGTCTTGTGCGAGTCTTAGCCACTTACTTGCATGCTTGCCGGCATACCGCGCGAGGCCATCTGACCATCAGGCTAGTGATCTGCCTCTACCCCTTGCTTTAAGTAAATTGCTTTACTAATCAAAGATGACACAGTCTGCGCGGCATCTTACGGATTCCAAGTTGCCGCTCCTAAATTCCCAGTAAAGTAATCTGGTTTGACACGGGCCGTGCGTGGTGCGCCTCCATCAGCCGTTAAACGCGATACTTCCAGTGAATTATTCATGAGTCCACCGGCGCGTCCCGCCACCGTCACTTGCTTATCGAATTCCAATAGTTAGGGCAATTGTTTAATTTACGACGCTTTTCAAAACTTTAAGAGTTTAATAATCTATTGATGGAGGGGGATGTACTAGTTCTAAGGTCCTGGATTTGAATCCCAGATCGGGCGAAGGGAAATTGGCTTTTTTTGGTAATGCATTCTTGATATACATATGTGTAGTAGTACATAATGCGAAGATTGTTTGGATTTCTTGTGTTTTTTTATACTCAAGTGTATGTTGGGAACAATGCCACCATCTTGTTTATTTCTGTAGTGAAGAAATGTCCAAGTATTATTGAACTTCCTAAGGATATTAAACAGAGTCTAATTGTGACGAGCACAGTCAATTACTGAGTAATGTTTTGTTTCTGACTATACTCTTTATGGGCAGACATAGTATTTACCATCAGGCGGTCCATCAGCTAGTCATTAACTATTTATACATATAATTCGTCATATTTACTCAATCCGGGAAATTGCTTTTCGTGGTCAGTCTGCGTGGGGTCTCGGTGTATCTCACTGAACACTAACAAAAGTTCAATTGCCACTGCAGTTATTGCGACGAGTAATTTGCAAAACATATTTGTCGACAGCACGAACTAAATGTACAGGGAACTACTATTTCTTTGTTTGGCAAACTGGCTTTACTGCACATGTTAACAGTCTCAAGGAAAGCCGACAACAAGTGACATCATATTATTATGTTTAAATAATGTGCGAGATTTCAAATAATCCGAACAAGCCTCTCTTCAAATAATCAATCATGAATACATGTAAATAATAACGGTTCGTACCCTAATCTTAGTTTCAAACAATCAAAATCATGAAACCCTTTTTGTCAGTCAGCTTTTAATAGGCTATGAAGGCATTTTACAATAATTACTAAATAATTTTCCCACAATTGTCTAATCGCTCCTAGTATGACCGCATCCTGTCTTACATGCCACGACAAGTCACGCAAAAGTCAGGCGAGATGTCTTGTCTGCTGCGCTGTACTTTGAATATAAACTTATGAAATTTGTTAGAAAGTAGTGTCTCCGCTTTGAGTAAGGCCGCGTCTCATTGTAATACATAATTTTCTTCATGAAACATGTCCAAAAGGAAACTTGTTACTTCTTTTTGCTCGCGGTTATCTCCGCGCGAGAATCTGTTTTCATTAAAAAATTATAAAGTAAATCGCATGTTACCACAGGTGGTGGCTTATGACATAGAAAGCTTGGATCATTCCGTTCCCAAAGCGTACAACACGTAAGTCTTGTAGTCTATGCTTGACCGAATAATTTCAAACTAGATAAGCCTTGCTCCTCGGTCATTGCGTTCAGCTCTTCCGGCCATCAAACGGCTGTCGCTGTCCGCTATCACCCCAGCCGCTGACAATCTAGTCTATATTCGGCGCGCGAATGATTCGGATGGGCATGTGTCCCGTCGCCCCGACTGCCTCTGTGCCCTGAATACTTATTTAACAATTTTCACCATTACATTGTTACGTTTCACGCAGCTGTCAATAATTTTACGTGCGGTTTAATAAGATTTTGCGAATTGTTTTAGAAGAGTTTCTTGGTAGAATGTTAGGTGATGCGTAACTATTGGCAGTCTGTCAATTTTGTTGAGTTCAGTAGTCAGATTGCTATGTCATGTAAATATCTCAGAATAAAACTTATTTATATGCGCAACGTGGCAGTGCTTATAAATAAGTAAATAGGTTTAATAAATACCGTGAATGTTCTAAACCTTTATAACTTATCCTAACTTGAAATCCAACTACTTCCAACTAAAAAAAACTTGATGTTTTGCTAACTTTATTCAGTCAGTCAACGAAGCTTCAATTGTTTTCAACTTAGTCCTATTACCTGGGATTGCTAAGCAGTGACCCAGTGCTCCAGTTCTGAGCACTTTGTGGCAGATTTCGCAAACGAACAGTAGCTGTTGAACTAAAACCGCTGCGGGCGCCGACTCGGCGCGGAATAGAACCAACTCAAAGACACGTAAAGTATGAACCTCGACAAGTTTCACCTGTAAATGTTGCGACAAGTTGCAAGTTACAAAAGCAACTGCATAGCGTAAGAAGTAACGCCTTTGAATCTATTTGCTGCAGTAATTAGAAATGTGATAGAATGTCGCATAAGAGACATGAACACATGCGGTAGGCTATTCCAAAGTGGTAGCTATGATTTACAGTGTCTACTTTATTGCCTGGTAATGGGTTACAAGCACATCGCAACATTATGTACAAATATGGCGTAGCTCATTTCTAAAAAATAATTCTTCACAAATAGTTGAAAGCTTAAAAACCGGTCACTAATTACGATTCACAGCTCAAACTCAAGAAATTTATTACGCGATTTATGAAAAATATAATAATAGTCCCAAAATATATGCTTACTCATCGGCATGTTTGAAACGCTGATTCTTATAAATATTTCCCCGACGTTCTTCAGTGAGGTTTTAGAACATCTTTTCGTTAACTGGCAATCCTCTTAAAAAAACTAAAGGCATACCTGCAATTGAGGGTGTATGCTGACCACCAGCCTGGCCCTGACTCTCAGCCTGGCATCCTTCCTCTGCTCTCCATACTGGTTGTGAGCTCTGCACGTCCACACTCCCGCGTCAGAAATCTGAGCTCGGCGGATTATCAGCACCTGATCGGAGACTGATATACGAATGCTGTTGGAAACTGGACTCAACCGGCCGTTGGAGTGGCGGAACCAACTGAAATAAACAGTTTTATTAATTTTGAATAAAAGCTAGTTGCTCGTCGATTGAGGACAAGTATTACAACCATCCTTGAAGAGATACAACGCCCTCCATAATTTTAAGTAAATAAAACTCAGTACTATACATCCTAAGCTATCATTTCGTGTTATTATGTAATGATGATCCAAAAAAATAACACATGTATGAACTTCCTGTTAAAGTAGGAATTACATTGAAACATTTTACCTGTAAGTGGGTGGAGGGCTTCCAAGAGCGCAGCAGACGAGCCGTATATCTCCGCCTTGCAGCACCATTTCATCTTCAGACACCGTCAGCATGCGAGGCGCCATGCTGCCAGTTGCATCTAAAAATGGATATATTTTTTAATATACGGATTAGTCATTTACAATATAATAAGTTCTTTAGAGTGTGGACATTTATAAACTGTATTTGACTTCATAATAACACCCAGAATAATAATAAGAAGCATGAAAGAACCTAAACACCGTGCTTCTATGTTTAAAATTGGAAAATTTTAGCTTATTTATCTGTAACTGTTATGCGTTATGTTGTACTAACGTGAAACAGCGAGCATGGCTGGCGGGCTGCGTCTCTTGTCTCCAGTGAGCGCGTGCTGCGCCTCGCACGAGTACGAGCTGGCGTCATCAGGGCGGGCGTCGCGCACCACTAGAATGTCATTACGACTTCCACCGATGATGTACCGCCCTTCTGCTGACAAATATTTACAATAAGTTTCCAATTAGTGTCCGAGAACATTATAAGTAAGTTCCCGAAGTTCCCAAGTTTCCAAGTAGTGAGTTAATAAAATCAATATGGCTAAACACTGCCATTTATATTAGTAACCAAATTTATAATATTTAATTTAAGGTAGCTTAGTGATCAAACGAGCATTTCGATTGCCTAGTAATAACCGACAAGTTCAAAGACTATATGAAAAACATAGAAGACTTCTTACTTTAAAGAACTGGATTTCATTTTGGAATACATTCATATTCTGAATACTCATTCACAAACAGATTTAGCTAACAGTAAATCTTCTAAAAAGTCTCTGTTACTTTTTTATAAATCACTAATGAATAAGTAAATTTAATCAAGACCAATCAAAAACTAATATCTAAAATTGGATTGGATTACTTTATTTGATTGAAATCTCAAGGGTCTATTCTATTACAAAAAGTAGAAGTGCGAAGATCATTACAGTCCTGCGGGGGCGCCTGAGGGGGCTGAGAGGGGAGGGGTCCAGTAAAACGACTCATGACTTTGAAATTAGGAGACAAGCGCGATCAAGTGCACTTACGCATTTATAGAGCGGACCGACACCGTTCAGACTTTTTTGTGTAGTACACTCATCCACACAAGTGTTTTAACAAATTTACTTGGAAGCTCAGTTTATTTTGCTTTAGATAAAAGCGAAAATGTTTTATCTGAAGTAATATTATATGCAGTTATACCTAATTGACTTCACCGTGGATTTCAAATGGCGATTGCCTGCATGCATTATTATATTATGAACTGTGAGTGTCTTGAGAATTCTGAAATTTATCTCAAAATTTCGATAATGACATTTCTTTCATCATACTACGGGAACATACAATGCTACAAAATATTATCAGCCCTGTATTATATACTGTCGCATTTTTGGGTTTGGGCTTCCTTGACGAAGAGGGTTTTAGACCTTCGTCCACTACGCTGGCAAAGTGCGGGTGGGCAAAGATCACACATCTTCGAAATTTATACAATGCTACCCCACGTATAAACGAGTACCACCACACTCATGCACAATGTTCTATAACAAACCATGAAACTTAACAAGAACCAGCTGACAACTGGTCATAAAACATCCTTCAGAAACTTAACATCAAACAATAGACAAAAGAAGCTCCAACATAGATATCTTCATTTAACTCGCGAACAATTTAAATAACTAAATTAAAGTAACATTTTCCCCAACAGAATGTCATTTCTAAAGTGAAACTTCTGAAACTTGCGGCCGCGACTGTCTGCGAGTCGGAAGCTTCTCGGCCGTCACCGTTTACCATCAGATAACTTTCAGACTGGAGTTTTTCAATGAATTCTAAATGCAAGGCGAGTGCTAGACACGCTCTCTCACGCCCGCTATGGATTGTTACTGTGATGCTGAGATACCATTGTACTACACTTATCGAAGATCGTAGGGTTGATGGGGCGTTTAGTTAAGATACAACGGTTAAGAGCTTTTTAAATCACATTTTTAATTGGTCATAAATTGTAAACTGCTATACGCGACAAAAAGAAAATTTTAAACTTTGCAAACAATATATATATATTTTTTTATGTATATATTGATTTAGCAATCAAAACAACATTAAGTAAAATCGGCATAATCGTTAGCCATAAAAATAATATAATTAATAATTGGTTTTATCCAGATCGCGTCCAATTTTGTGATACAGTTTGGACAAGACAGTCAATTGCCTATTCATAAACAGTAGAAACAATGCAGAATATTTAATCCGTGTTTGATCCTTCTCTTCCATAGTATGTCATGTAAAGCATCCATTAGTCGCACACTCTATTTACCATCAGCTTCAGTCAGTTATCTCAACTTCCCCATTTTTTGCTCGTTTAAACTTTAATCTCGTATTTATTCTGTCGGATAAGGTCTGAGACGTCGTAATTGTTTCCAGAACTGCGGCTAATTTACGTTGAATGCAGCGACAGTCCTCTCCTTGCGTTTGAGAAGAGATTTTAATTGAATTTATTTCATTAAGAAATTGTGTACTTACTTCCAGCAGGTTTTATGAAGAGTATTTCGTTTTTTGCAGCAATGGGAGAGTGAATGTGTGCATGCGATGGGGAAACCTGGTGGTATGTGGCCACCATTTATTATTTCCAGAGAAATTTTGAGTGCATAAGTAAGAGTGATGGGGTAACGAGGCGAAGTTTTCATGCTCTGGCAAAAATCCAAATTAACTTAGAAGCTTCAAAATAGTCAGAAGAAAAAGACGTTCATAGGTACATATGTACCTAAAGGAGTCTCACGTACGACTCATGTGACAAATTGTTACGGTAGGAGAAAATATTACTAATAATATCTCAATCCAGGGACAATTGTTAAGATCTGCGGCAACTTTGTAAAAGAGAAAATATTTTATTAATTATTTAAGAATTGAAACTTTTGAGCATCATTTCATTTTGTAAGACAAAAAAAGTACATTTTAAACCATCTGAACAATGTGGACACTTTTATTGATTATTAATGAGATTTCATTATAACTAACTATGTATTAAAAGTTGTTATTTTGCTTTTTAAACATAAATATGAGTATACTCATTCTATTTTGATTGCCACCTAAACGTCGTAGTAAAACTGTATCATTTTAGTATTTTTTTTTGCGGCAAAGATCACGTGGAAAAAAGGCTAAGATCACGTGGACCTGTTACTGAACAGTGATCCTCATCGCCCATGGACTTTCACAATAATGAAAGAATAATAGACGCTCTACCGCCCCTCATAATCCTATGTCCATCCCCACAATCTAGCAAGTTATAACTACTCGTTGGTTTTCTATGACACAAGAAGATTACCGTGGTAACTCAGCCCATTGATTTTGAAGACAACTATTGTAAACAGTGTGTTTCTAATACTTTACAACTGCTTGGTCTATTTCTGCCAAGAGTAAAAGCGTGCGGTCACTGTTATATTCCGTTTGTTGATTGGCCAAACATTTATACGTCCATAGAGAAGATTTCAGTGGCATGCTATAATTATTAGTGAAAGTTCTGGTTGATCTTGCTTATTTACTTTTTCTTACTAATAGTGGCACTAATACGGCGAAAAACTTTCTCTACATTCATTCGTATAAAATCAACTATTTATATTTAACCAAGCGTGTGTTTTTCAATATAGCCAGTTTGCTCGAGTGCCTTCAACGCCCCGCCGGTGTACACCCGCTTAATTTCACTTTAATATTTCTCTCAAAGAAAATTAATTTCCTAAACGGGACTCAATGGAAGTAGTTTTAAACAACGGAAAAAAACTTTTTGAATAATTCTCGATTCGGGACGGCTTTTTAATTTACCGTATAAATTGGTTGTATAATTTGTAGAGAGATTCGTTAGAGCCTTTGTTGGAGAGGTGTTGGGGGAATTTTCTTTTAGCGTTGGCTTTGTCGGTCGTGGAACTAATATAACTAATTTAGGTGAAGACTCCAAAAAACCTATGCTTCTACAGGTATAGAAGCATTGAATATGAATTGGCTTGGGATTTAAGCTCAACGGCAATAGTCTCGCCCGCTTCAGATCATAGGATAGATAAGAACTCCAAGAAATGTAGGTGCACTTATCGACCATATTTTCTCTTTTAATTGATAAAATACGTGATTGCTTTTGAGTAATTTAGTAGGCAATAAATATTTCCTTCCTAGACAATGGCATAAAATATCGTATTTATTATTTCCTGCATGCTATTTTCAAGCCTATTGTGCAGGTATGCGTATAAAACATTTTGATAGTTGTATATATATTTATTTAGCACATGAACCTTAATCCCTTGGAGCTATAACTCCAGGCTGTTCATTAATCTCGCGACGCCGGTTTACGACCCCCATAAACATTGCCATTCAAACTGCCATTAAAACAATTTTAAACACTATAACGCTCACACTCGTTAACTGTTGACTCGCGCAATTAAGTTTGCAGTAATATAAGTCACATATACATAAACAGTACCCGAAGGAGTGGGTAGAACGGTTGCTAATTAAAGTCATTTCAACCATAGTTTTAAAGCTGCAACTAATTTTAACCAGGAAGTCATCCAGTTTGTTCTGTAACGTCGCCTATGTTTTTCGCCTCTGAAGAGCTACGCGAGAGAAACATATTTTGACCGAGATAGTTTCTTTATCAATTACCTTATTGCATATGTGTGAAAGCAGTTTAGCTTTCAGCATGTGAATTTCATCATCGTCTTGGACGCTCGAAAAAAATTATGACTAACCTAGTATTCCCCACACCATCCGCACAAAAGAAATCTTATACTCTGTCGTCTCTCAGAATCGTTCTTACAATTTTACATTTTATTGCCTTAAATTGCATTTACAATTGACAATAAAGCGTAAGTAGATTCGGGTATCTGACTTCCGATAATCGCGTAGATAATGGAGTGAAGCCTCGCTGCTAGCAATAAAACTCATAAAACAAGCTACATCGGATAACGCTTTAATTTTCATGACTTGGTGTACCTACCGACTACTGAGTAAATTCTGGTTTTCGGGATTTGTATCTTATTTTTGGGAAAACGGAACGCAAGGAATAGTTCGTTTATAAACCAGCCTGTTATCTGTAGTGGCTTGTTTTGAACAGGTCGATTTCGGGGTTCCAGTAGTATGTTCCAGTATTTAGTAGTTCATGGTATTTTAGTTACTATTGATGGACGTAACGTCTCTTGTCATCAGGTATCGTATCTTGACCAAACTTCATTTGGCATCAAGCGCAGTAGCTCTACAACATGCTTTTACATTAAGAGTGCTAGAAATAACATACATTTAGAATACTTTCAATGAACCATACAGAATTCTCAGTACACGAGACCTATTCGCACTTGATAGTTTTTCGTGGAAATTATTCAATTATTTATTTGGCAATATTTATCATGGTACAAATATTATTTTGTACAATTTTTTACATCAAAAATTTAAGCTGCAAATTGGATGCTGTGTTTCGTTTATTATTTACGCAACTTTCAAAAGAAATCCGATTTAAAAAGCTTTCGACTCTAAAAAACACGTGGGCTATCCAGGATTGGTTTATATGGCACACACACGTCTTCATGTATTTTATTCCTGAAGGGGTAAGCAGAGGTACAGCTTGAGCACCCACTTTTCGCCATGTGCCTTCCGTCCCATGAAGTGTTCGGGGGAAAGCCTATCACCATATTGAGCACAAATACCAGACTTCGAACTGAACTATCTATATATCTATATCATATGATGTAATAGTAAATCGATAACCGTCGACTTCAGTTTTCTCTTCCTACCCCTCTCGAGCCGTGATCCTCAATAAATAAACTAAGTTAAAACTTCTCCTCATTTATCCCTAACAAAACCCGTTAACAATTTCCTAATACACAAACTTGTGCAGAATAGTTGTCTTGGTCGTGAGTTGTCGAAGTGTCGGGCGGTGTCATGCGGTGTCGGGCGTTGTCGGGCGGTGGCAGCGGCGGTGGCAGCTATTAAATCAAGCGCGTCGGCGGTTAATCTGCATAAACGGCGAAACTGCCAACTCGCGACGTGTACCGGGGCCAAATGGATAGTGGGGCTGGAAGGGCCAGGGTAATTGAGCGTAGCTTTCCTTAGAACCACGTTATTATGGTTTACAGCATTAATATTTTGACCGGGGCTGCAGCAGGGAAAACAGGTGTGAACAGGCAGCTTTTTTCGCGCTGCTGGCGGGATATTTGTATCGGATCGAATGACAATCACCGCACTTGAGCGGTAAACCATGCTATGATGACCTTCGTAAGTACGTATTTTGCCGCGTTCCAGGATCAGCTTATCCGGTGTCAAGCAGACCGGCATATTTATGTCGACTGCTACAGGATAATCATCTCTCGTCCATCGACACTTTATCTGGGCCCTACTCAAATTACCATCAGGTTCATTGGGATCACTTTGCCGTACCGGGTTACAAAATAGTTATGTAAGATTCAGGAGACCCAGCCAAGCAGACAAAACTCGTCTACCACTTACCAAAAAACTCCTAAATGAAAACTTCTCAGAGTCGCTTCCAGCGTCCGCGCAGGCTGTAATTCCTACCAACTGCATCAAAGGCAGACATTAAACTTGCATTAGCGACGCTTAACTTTTATTGTAAGTTTAAAATTTTGAATCTTATTACGTCGCACTGCAGCCGTTTTCTGTTTAGCAGTTGGGAATAGTTTCGAATGAGTTTGTCTCGTGCAGTTGAATGCGTCAAATTGTTTTCATTCTTTCGATTATAAAGTTTTAGTTAATTATTTGTTCTAAGAGAACGACTCTGTTACGTTTACTAATGTTATTTTCCGCGACACCATTAGATTGTATACCTCTGCACTAAATATTATCGCGTTATACTAGATTTAAGAACAAAGCATTGTAATATCATTTTAATAAAAAAGAAAATCCCTCATCAGTCATCAAAATTATGGCGGCGTGCACTACGCTTTGTTATACTCCGTTAGATCTTGCGACTGTCAATAACTGCCCTGTAGATATATTGTAAAGTTTTCATGTATAAGATATTCATTATATAGTCAAGGACTTTTACCCAAAACTATCACCACCCATCTCCCGCTGTAACTCCAAATCGAAACCCAAACTATAACATACTTGAATGGTTTATGACAAATAAACAGTCGTAACCGAGTTATCCTTCGGACGTTATCTCAGGCATAATTATTAATTCAGGACGTCGGGACAAGTGTTCCATTGTTGGTAATCCTATAACAAAGACATGGATTTAGCCGGGACCTAAACTTGGCGTGTAAAATGACGCTTTGTTCTAATGAATATTCATTTATCAATGTTATTAATTCGTTGGAAACTTCATACTTAATTTGACGATATTTATTATTTCTATTTGTGTTTTTTTAGCATGGGAAAATAATTGTCCAAGTGCTTGCTTGAATTGCTCTAACGTAGAATACGTCGTCGATAGGCTCGATCAAAATTTATCATGATCGGACATATTATTAAGTTGGACAAAATTTCAGTGCCCTAGATGCGCCTCTACCTAGCCCCTTAGATATAAATTCGTGAGAACTCGTATCGTGCATACGAGATTACACGAGCTTATAGGTCTTTAAGCGGAGTTAAACGAGAAACTGATCGAAAATAAAATAACTTCGGTATATACAATCAATTGTACGTTAATCGCTTTTAATACAAAACGGAGCTAGGATCAAAAAGATTGCAAACAAAGAAATAAATTTACTTGGATTATTGTGTTGCCGTCAAAAAAATACGAAATACACTTGTTATTTAAAAATAATTTCGGGAGGAATCAAATTATAGGTTGAGCCAAGCTTATCGCCCGCCGCGGGGTCTTTCAAAATATAATGTGGTTTCGCGATTTGAAATTAGAATCTATACGCTTATAATAATACATTTCGTACATTTTGAAATAGTTAATATAAGACACGATGGACCATTTCCAGCGTAGACGATCATAAGCTTTAATGTTTAGGTGATAAAGTTGCTAGTAATTTATAAAAAAAACTATGGACTGCTAAGCGAAACGATCAAGTTTATGACGAAGCGCGTTTTTACCGGCGAGAGTGCAGCAACTCGACCGTGACGATCCGTCGGGAGCGTTATTAATTAAGACATTGTGCCGTCCTCGGATCACCCTCATAATTGGGTTATACGATAAACTCTACACTCCGTTGGATCTACTAAATGGATGTTCACGAAATGGATAGCCTCTATGAATAAAACTTTTTGTACCCACAAAATTCTTATCATATGCTACATTTGGTGATTATTCTTCAAGTAATATTCTGTATTATGACGTGGTATGTTTCTTGCCTGTCGTATTATTAAGTATATTTGTAATTTCCAGCAACTCGTTATTCTTTAATTAAAAACCTCACAAGATTTAACGTCTTGTATCTTAAAAACAATAGTGATAAAGATGATAATAGCGAAATAATTTCTTCTGAACCTTACAGTAATTGACCGAAAAGAACGGAAAATACCGAATTTAACGTTCAACCGCTAGATTACGAACTCATAAAGACGCCGTGTCGCCGACAGCTGGCCGAAGAAAATACTTAATTTACGCCTTTTGAAAGCAATAATCTACCGTTTGAACGCCAGCGAAATTAATTTAGATTTTATAAGCTGGAGACCGGCCAACTTTCCAGACAACCTATTGGGATTAGCGTTGTTTGATTCCAGTTCGAAACTTAGCTGGAGGGACAAGCAAACATGATATGTTATTCGGAGTGCAAATAGGGGAGAGTTGGGACCAATGTTGGTGCAAAAAATTGGTTGTTTATTTACTTTAGTAAAGCAAAGGTAAGGGTTTGTTAAATATTAAAACACGATTGGAATAATGCATAAATCTTAAATCGAATCTAACACGTGATAAAGGAAATAGATGAAATAAAAAATTATACGGCATTCATATAAACTCATAATTTCTGACTGACGCTATCCCAATTTGATTTTAGTATTCGTCTTTCTTTTCTGTCACTTCCAATTTACCTTCGACATTCTCTAAATTAAGATCATAGTTAATTTAAAAACGTGTAATTGCTATCACACACGGTACTTATTAACTACTCGCGACCCGCCCCCGATTCTCACGAAAAGCATAGCATAGAACCCTAATTTTGTTTTCTGTCGTACAAAATCGTTACTGAATTATACACATAAACATTCTGCTTAAATTACTTCGTCCATTAGTGAAAACCGTTTGAAAATCTGCTCAGTAGTATTAGAGTTTATCGCGTTCAGGCAGACAGACGGAGTTGGCGGGGGACTTTATTTTCTAATATGTAAGGATATCATAGATACTGACCTGCTTCAGCCGCCAGTGGTGCCAGTACAGTGCCGTCCTTGAACCACCTGGTGACGGTAACGTGGCTCCTGGCGGCTGCTGGCGCGGTGCAGGTCAGCAGCGCGGCCCCACCAGCCATGCCATGAGACGGTTGCACGCGCACCTCCCACGAAACGTCCATCACTGAAAAGGGGGGAAGAGTTAGATCGACGTTATATCCTAGAGTGAGGGTCTGGGAACACTGGACAGTAAAGATGGTGTAGTCCAAATATATTGACTGAGGAAAGAAGCTAATCCTTTTTTATTAGAAAAATACCGTCCGATATTGAAAGATCTTATTCTGATATTTTTTACCCGTATTTTTTGTGCCAAGTGGAATTCCTGTTAATTTCTGTATTATTTTATATGTTATGTTTCCACATTATATATTATGGAATTTATTGTGGAATCAGATTAATAAAGCCCTTCTACTTCCTCCTTGTTTTTGAATGTAGTTATACCAGTAGAAACCATGACTCCAGAACGAAATATTTAATTGGCAAAAATAAAATAAAACGACGTATCCATTCATGCAAAACTTCATTGGTATTGTATTCAAATTAACGAGAAAGAATCAATTTCACGTTAAGGTTTAATTTGCGCAAATTTATTTTCGATGTACCAAAACGTAAACAAACCACCAACCGTATCGTCCAAAGGTCTCTTGATTACAAACATATCATGACGATTAAACATGTTCAAATAACTCTGGAACTAAAGGCGTATTTGAAAACCGGATCCCCGCCCGAATTTAAACTCTGGAGGAATTCACACGCATGAATAATTAGGACTGAGCATATTTTCTGCGGTTACTGCATATGATTTAAATGGTAGTAATACATTATGAGAAAAACAAAAATGCGTCAAACAAGTACAATCACATTATGAACATAATAATACATTATGTCTACAGCATGATTGAGTAGTAGTTTAGTTATTTTACATTTCACACGTTTACAATTGTCTCCCAGAAAATTAAAATGTAGCAAGAGCTTATTGCCTTTCGAATAGCGTGTGAAAAGTTAGGCGACTAAAATATTCCCCTTTCTCCTTAATTTATATTCCTTTCCTTTACGCGCATGCATAATTCTTTTGGTATTGTATCTATAGAGATGACTTACCATTAAGTAACCTAGTAAGATATTCGCTGTTCCATATTTTAAATAGTAAATAATAATATCAGCCCTATATTATATACTTGCCCACTGCTGAGCACGGGCCTCCTCTATTACTGAGAGGGATTAGGCCTTAGTCCACCACACTGGCCTAGTGCGGATTGGTCGACTTCACACACCTTCGAAATTCCTATAAAGAACTTCTCAGATGTGCAGGTTTCCTCACGATGTTTTCCTTCACCGTTAAAGCGAACGATAAATTCACAAAGAATACACACATGATTTTTTAGAAAAGTCAGAGGTGTGTGCCCTTGGGATTTGAACCTACGGACATTCGTCTCGGCAGTCCGTTCCACACCCAACTAGGCTATCGCCGCTTTTAAGTAGTGTTAATATACAAAATTTTACTCTGTAGTCATGATGCGAGCATTCACAACACATGCCTTGAGTTCGCTGACAGCTCACTAATCATTCATCATTATGTCACTCATTACTGGTGTGTGTCACGCCCCCGCACCCCCCGCTCACCCCCGATGGCACGTCAACGAGCCCATTAATTAAACTGGACATGTGCCGGATCCGGGGCAGTGGTCATCGTTAGGTTATTGTCTCCGTGGGATTATACGGGTTTTAGTTGATGCGAATTGTTAAAATATATCATTTTCGTGAAAATGGATAGTCGATTAGTGGTGATGTGGTTACGAAATTAGGTGATATTGGTTTCATATTTTGTCATTCATTACGGAATTTGTTACGAAATATTAGATTTTATGTTAAAGATATAGTAGGCTGAAGAATCATTAGTAAAATTTTGGAAGATAAAGCTTCGTTGTACTTAGATTTGTCCACAATATGAACATGATTCGTCGACCAGAAAACCCTGTATTACCTAAGTACTTATGCGAAGTAATAGATTTAATAATCCTTAATATAAGAATAGTAAGTAACATTCTCAGTTGTCGAACCAATGAACTAAGTAATTATTTTACTCTTCCATTCTTCTCCTAAAACATTAACTATCATGTGGTCCAACCATTTTTTTTTCAACCTTCGTTCTTCTTTTCTTTTGTCTAAGCAACCTTATTTCTTTAATAATCCCCTCATTTCAGCCAAATCAAACGGATTATGGAAATTACCCCGCGATTGTATTATTCTTTGATAAAAATATAAGCAATTCCCAATTTTTCAACTGTGGAAAAATAATCAAAATATTCCACAAGTAATTTCAAAGCCAATTGAATATTAAACCAAATGTTGTTTCGTCTGTACGGATACTGATAAAATACTCTTTATAAGCATTCTAGATTCTAATTGTATAGATTACGTTGCTAGCATTCATAGCGAAATATGTTGCAACATCAATGAAATACATACAAATGAAGAGATTTTATAGAAAAGCATAAGATTATAAAAGCCACTGATACCTCTTGATTGAATTCTATATATTTTATATAGCATTATCACTGGAATTTAGTTTTGGTTTATAGACTAACCAATAATACAATAAGCCTGACGTATCTTGGTCCAAATAACACCATATTTTGACAGCGAACATTTTTATAAATTACTTTCATCCAGGCCAAGATTGAATGCTTACACTGTACATGTATTTCCTCGCAGTCCCCTTAGAATGAAGGATCTCTGAAGAGCACTTTATTCTGCCAGCCCGATGTAATCGAGCATAAATGTCAGTCGGCTGTAGGCGAGGGAAAATTAATTTTGATATATGTACACGGTGTAATTGATGTACAGCACTGATGCAATGTATACGAAGAGAATACGAGCTGCTGACTTGATACCAGGCAGCTACTGCCATACTTAACTTACATACAGATGCTTGTACATCTTGGATTTTTTACAAAGAATTATCAAAAATGTCGAGTTCTTCACGATCGTTTTCTTCAAAGTTACAGCCAGTGATAATAAAAATGAATACACATATAACTTGAAAGAGTCACCTATCACATTTTCAAGTTATGTGTGTATTCATTGCCTTGGAGAAGAGCTTGAAACTGCAACCATCGCCTCGGTATACACTCCCCTCTTCTCTCTAAAAACTATTGCCTTTTATTAGACTATTAATACGCATCCGTTATTTGTATACACTATGACAACCCCAAGGGGAAAACAAAGCCACAACTAAGCATGTATATAGACATAATTGCGTGATATATTTTACGCGTAAACCAAAAGTACGATATTAAGACAATACAACAGTCAAAATTAACCTCCACGCAAAGCCGCAGGTTAGAAGTTGTGTTCAATAAAGCCAAGATGGGAAATCCTATTAGAATTATTCTCCTTAATCGATTCCTTTTGCTTCATTCTAATCCGATGAAAATTCAATACTTCGTTCCCTCTCGCGGAGGGTGTGGCAGGGCATTGTAAAAATGCAGATCGAAAAGTTAATTAAATTAACTATTGGCTACCTCCAGCAGTCGCCCTTTACGTTCTGTTTTATTGAAATATGCTAATAGGATAATCCCGGATGTATTTTTGCTATCAAAACAGATACTGAAGTCACATTATTAAAGTGAGCAGCATAGTGGCTCTAACAACTCAACCCAGTGTTAGATGCTGTAAATCTATTAAGATAGATAATTTTAATGAGATTCGAGTCCACAAAATTTCTTGATGACGTTTAATGTAGACAAATGAAAAAATGCTAGGCATGACGTGTTCGGCAAAACTACGAGAAGTAAGAGGAGGATGCCTCAAAACGACCTCTTTCTTAGCAGTCGGTTCCACTCCTGGCTAAGCTAGCGGTACCTTTGATATCAATAATTGATCTTTTCATAATTGTAAGAATTCATGTTCGGGCGATTGCTATTGACGTTTCTAACTGACCAATTTAAGTTTCGATATTACAAAATCCGCCAGGCAGTAAATTCGGTAAGGTACGTTTTGGGGTATTTTTTCAATAGATCCCTTGCGTCACGTTAAGGTATTGATAAAATATGTTGCTGATGGAGGATGAAAATACTCAGATAAAAATATAAGGTTTTGGCCTCGCACTGTAAACATGATGATATTATCAAACTGGCAGTTGCTGATAGTAGAATATCTAGATAATATATTCGTCCTGATATCGATCAAAAAGAGGTGTAAAACCCGGCACTATTACTCACGTAAATTTTTCGCGCTGCGGGATTAGCACGTGTATATACGATTACAAACAGGCCGGCATAATTGTGTCAACTGGCAATGGGTAATCATCTCTCGTCATTCTATACTATCTGGACCCTACTTCATTACCATCAGGTGTAGTGCAGTCGCTTTGCCGTGCTTATATGTAAAGAAGTAGTCAGTGTGTACGCGGCACCTATTCTTTTCTAAATGGCTCTCACATTGTGAATGATTAGGTTTTGAATGTTTAGTGAACGAGTCCTAAGAAAAAAAAACTAGTGATAAAATATTAGAAAGTGTTTCGCCAAACCTTGAAGAAAATAGAAATCGTTTACGGACAATTGAGAAAGTTCCTTTGTGTGTACAAATTTGTATTCACAAACGAACTCCTTGTTGTCTGTTTGTAATGAAAAACGTGTCCTCCCTGGCGAGGGGACAGATTTGTTTTGTAAATAAAATACGACTATTTAATTTCGTTTTTTAAACATTATTGGAAATAGGTTTCTGTTTTTTACAAGTATTTTTGGGCAGTGGATTCTTAAGGACAGACTGTATGGTTACATGGAGAGTTTAGGACCGAGTTTATCTATAACTTTATACTAATATATAAAGCTGAAGAATTTGTTTGGACGCGCTAATCTCTAGAAGTAATAAACCGATCTCGATTTTGTTTTTCACTAATAGGAAGCTACATTATCTACTGCTGGACTGGCTATTTTATATCCCGGGAAAATATTTGATCGTAAGAATCTTTTTCACTGGAGCCGCATGCAAAAGCTAATATAGAATATATTTTGTATCCGCTCAGATAGCGACCACCGTACACGAGGTTTTAAAACCTGCCATAAGCCCACATAAGTGTGGAATGACCCGGTGTTAACACGTGTATATCTGGTTCAGACAGGCCGGCATAATTGTGTCGATTGCCAAGGGATAATTATGTCTTTTTAATGAACACTCTATCTGGTTCTCACTTCACTCACCATCAGACTTTATTTAGACAGATTTAATTAGACTAAGTTATAATTTTGTATTTTCAAAAGATTTTAAGTTTGCATTTATTTTATAAATGATAATTTATATTTGATTTCAATTTTCTGTTATACAAAAAATATTTAGCCAATAGTGTTGTATACACCTGTAAAGATTTGTCACCTAGAATAAGTACCTTATATTGTGGATCCTTCATTTGTATTTTTCTGTAATAAATCGTTGGTGTGTCTTATATTTAAATAATAAATAAATAAATCAGGTGCAATTGAGGCGCTGCCGTACCCGTTCAAAAATCTTGGATTAGTTAAGCGCAATATTTTAAATTCCCATAAATACAAATTCAAAATAGGCTGTGATATCCCAGATCTGCAAGCAAAAGCTAAACTATCTAACTTAAAAATATCCAATTTAGCATGATGTACATTTGATTTTAAATTATACACGTCACATGCGCCAATGTGATTGGAAATTCTACGCGACATGACTTCTAAATCAGAATATCGTATTAGAATTTTTATCGGATTGTATTTTTATAATCTTGGTGATATTACTACTGAGAAAGGTTTTTACAACTCGCAAGATGGAGATTAGAAGGATTGGAATGCTTGATTGGAATGGTAATAGACTCGCCTTCGTCACACAGTAGGGATATAAGACGAAATATGGGTGTGGGTATGGACCCTTCCTGATATTTTAGCGACAAAAGCGTATGCTTAGTTGCATATGATAGGTTTTGTTGGTGGCACCATTAATGACTTTCCTCAGAATATATATATTTTTTTTATGGCTTCGAATGAGGAGACGATGTTGTAAATATGGTATATGTTCTTAGTAATTAAATAAAGTTAGTAAAAAGATGTTATTGACATGAGTGTTTATTTCGGACTAAAGAGAAGTAACTATGGCAAACAAAATACAATTAGTTCTAAAAATAGAACATATAAAAATAATAAGTCACGACGAAGGTTATAATCTCCAACAGCCGCCCTTAATCGCAGTTGTGACAGAAACAAAACAAATAAAATAATTAAGTTTCTAAACCTAAGTTAACTACACATCGTTTGTGTGCTAGAGGTCCGAGGGCCTTCGTTAGTACATCAGCAGGCATATCGTTACTTTTTATTCCAAGCTCGCGGTGCCTGTTTAAGACCGTAAAGAGATTTCTTCAATAAACAAACTTTGTTTTCTTTACCCTTTTGAATAAAACCAAGAGGTTGCTCCATGAAAACTTCTTCTTCTAAATCTCCGTTAAGGAAAGCTGTATCGACATCTAAGTGCTTCATTCTCAACTTCATATGTTCTTAGTAATTAAATAAAGTTAGTAAAAAGATGTTATTGACATGAGTGTTTATTTCGGACTAAAGAGAAGTAACTATGGCAAACAAAATACAATTAGTTCTAAAAATAGAACATATAAAAAATAATAAGTCACGACGAAGGTTATAATCTCCAACAGACGAGCTTGCCGTTCGCCTGGTGGTAAGCGATACAACCGCTCATACACAATAGAAACACCATCCAACACCTTGAATTACAAAGTATTATTGGTATTCCACTGTGCTCGCCATTCTGAGACATGAGGCATTAAGTCTTATTAGGTCCAGTAATTACACTGCCTACAATATCCTTCAAACCGAAACATAACAGTGACTACACAGTGCTGCTTGGCGGCAGAAATAGACATTGCGGTTATACTTACCCAGGCGGACTCTCAGAGGGGTGCTAGGTCAGGAAACCTCCTCGTTGGTGCACCCTGGACAACGGCGCGTCGATCAGACCGATCAAGCTGATCTGCGCGCCGGCGAATATCCTGACAAATGTGCTGGATGACGGTCGTCGCCTCTTGCGATGGCCGCCGTGTCGTCAGTGCAGAGATTGGCCCATCTCGGGCGGCCCCGGTTTTGTCCCGGAGGTGTCGACGGGCTCGGTGTGCGTTCACCCCGCCCCGAGCAGGCAGTGGGGAGACTCTCTCTCCCATTGTCGCCGTCGCAGATCGTAATCTGGTGTGGAGGTCTGTGGATATGTCTCGCGCTCCCGCTGGACCGAGGGTCTTGGCTTAACTGCCCGGATCGCGAGGAAGAAAACCTCTATAAAAAATCACCCCGAATCCCAAGCGGCGGCGCACCGCGAGGGGATGCATGGCCGATGGGTAGTTCGGTCTCGAGTGCGACCCCGCCAGAGTACCGGCCGACACTCTGTGCGGGTTACGCTAGGCTTACCCAGGTACAGGGGCTCTGCCTGGGCGGACCACCCTTTCCCCATACTCGTGGGAACAAAATGGAATGTTCAAAATTTAAAAACCCTTACATACTTTGACGAGGTTGCCTACCCCGGTTCCGTCTGGGGAGGCGGAGTTCGACGGGCGAAAGCCCGGAGATGGTGAAGTTTTGCAGGAGGCAAAGGGCGCTCAGCGCAAAGAAGCTGTGGCCGATGAGATCGGGCCCATACATATAGATATTGATTCGGAGTCGAGCGGCAGTGTCTCCTCTGTCCGGAGCGGGAGGCTCTGGAGGAGACAATCCCGCTCAAAGAATAGTCTTTCACTCTGCACGAGTGATACAGACGAGCCGGTACCCAAGGCGCAGACCACCGACGGCCGAGGGAGGGGGCGTCCTCCCACAGTCGGTAAGTACGTAGGCCTCAAAAATGCGCAGAGGGAACGCGACCGACTCAAGCGCGAGGAGGCACGCCAAAAGGCGGAGGAGGAGCTAGAAAACCGGCTCAAATTCGTGAAGTCGCCGATGCCTCCGCGTTTGGATGAAGAAGAGGACCGCCCCGTCACAAAGGAGGACTTAAAACAGTGCGAGCATGTGATGCGCTCCATTGTCTGCAAGACGGGCAACCGAAAGGAACGTCCCAGAAAGCTTTAAACTGGGTGACCAACAAAATCACCCAATACATACAACAGCCGGAATCCGCCGTCATCACTCGCCTCGAGAGTGAATCGAAGAAGTGGCAAGAGCACAGTGCCCGCCTCGAGGCGAATATGAAAACGCTGCAGGAGGAGAATGCTGCTCTCAAAAGACGCCTCGAAGAGCTGGAAGCGTCCACCAAAGGGCCGTCAACGGAGGAGATGCTGGCTATGGTGGAAGCCAGGGTCCAGGCCAGGTTAGAGTCGGCCCTGATGGGGCCAGCCCAGAGGCCCAGCCTGGCCCACGAAAAGAAGGCCGCCTCGGGGGACATACAGCTCCCAGTGACAGGAGGAATAGTCGGAGGTCCTCCCCCGCCAAAATCCAGGAGGGAGAAAGGGAAAGGAGTAGGGAAGAAAACAGCTCCCGCTCAGTCCCTCCCCGCCCCAGTACCCGGACCCTCCAGCGCGCCGCCACAGGCTGTCGCGAGTCCTTTAACGGCCCCGGCAACTGCGACAGCACCGCCCGAGAAGAGGAAACCCGAGAGGAAGAAGGCGACGACGACGGCGCCCAAGCCGAAGGCCCAAAAGGGCAAGAAAAATGGCCCTCCGGCACAACCCGCTCCGGAGCCCCGCCCGCTGCCGCCGGCACCGGCCTCCATGGACACGCCGTGGGTCGTGGTGGCCAAGAAAAACACCAAGAAGAAGGGGAAGACCGCTGCAACACCAGTGGCAAGCACGCAGCCGCCGCAATCTACACGTCGGGCGGAGCCGAAACTGCGACCACCACGTTCTGCGGCCGTAGTGATATCCTTGACGCCGGCGGCAGTAGCGAAAGGTCTTACCTACAAGGGCATCCTCATGGACGCACAGAGTCGTGTAGACTTCACCGGCCTGGACATCACCAGGCTAAGGCCGAAGTTCGCGGCGACGGGCGCCCCGATGTATGAGGTGCCCGGGGGCTAATTCGGAGGAGAAGGCTGACTCCCTCGCCGCGAGGCTGAGGGAGTGTTTCGGTGGGTCGGAGGACGTGAAGATATCCCGGCCCACCAAAACTGTCGAGCTGCGACTGTCCGAATTGGACTATACCGCAACACCTGAGACGGTCGCAGCAGCCCTCGCCAAGGCCGGTGAGTGTCCGCCAGTATTAATAAAGGTCGGGCAAATTCGTCCCGATCGTTCGGGAGTAGGATCGGCGTGGGTCCGCATGCCGATTAAGGCGGCCCAAAAAGTCAGGGGGGCGGGCCGCATACTCATAGGCTGGACCGCGGCTCGGGTGACTGTACTGGAGTCGCGGCCAATGCGGTGTTTCCGGTGCCTGGAGAGCGGGCATGTCCGGGAGCGCTGCAACTGCGCAGTAGACCGCAGCGATCTCTGTTATCGCTGCGGTCAGACGGGCCACAAAGCCCGGGAGTGCAAAGCCCCAGCGAACTGCACAGTCTGCGCGGCTGCTGGCAGGCCCGCCAGGCACCGGCTCGGGGGGAAGGCATGCACTGCCCCCTCCCGTCACAACCGGCGCCGCCCCCAGCAAAGGAGTGCCGCTGCGGCTGAGGTTCTGTCCCAGCCGCAGGCGGCGAGCCCACTGCACACAGTGGCAGTGGCCGAGATGGAAGTGGAGGAAATCGCCCATAAATAATGGACTTCAAGTTCCTCCAGGCGAACATAAACCACTGCGCCCGCGCCCAGGACCTGTTGTCCCAAAGCCTGGCGCAGTGGTCGGTGAACGTGGCCGTGGTCGCCGAACCGTATTTTGTCCCGCCCGAGACAACTGGGTAGGGGACATCGACGGGTTGGTGGCCATCATCACCCAGGGTGCCGCTGGCTCCCCGCCCTTCGCAAAAGTCGAGAAGGGTCGGGGATGCGTCGCGGCTCTGTTGGGGACTTGTGGATAGTAGGAGTTTATTTCTCCCCAACAGACCCCTGGCTGAGTTCGAATATTTCCTCGTTCGGCTGGGGCCCTGGTTGAGCAGGGCCAACCTCACCCGGCGATCGTCGCCGGCGACTTCAACGCGAAGTCCGCGGTCTGGGGTTCGCCGGCGACCGACGCTCGCGGTAGGGTCCTGGAGGAATGGGCGATTTCCGTCGGCCTGGCCGTCCTGAACAGGGGGTCGGTGAACACGTGCGTGCGGCACAACGGCGGGTCCATAGTGGATCTGTCGTTTGGGAGTCCCGCCGTCGCACGTCGTGTCCAGGGCTGGAGAGTCCTCGTGGGCGTGGAGACGTTGTCGGACCATCGTTATATTAGGTTCGACGTCTCCGCGTCCCCGAGTATCCCGCCCAACAGTGGTGGACCGAGTGCCCTTAATCAGGACGGCCCGCGGTGGGCGTTAAGGCGCCTCGACAAGGAGGCCTTAGAGCTGGCCGCTCTGGCAGTGTCATGGCTCCCCGAGCCGGAGGGTCCGGTTCGGGTCGAGCAGGAGGCGGAGTGGCTCGGGGTGGCAATGTCGGATATTTGCGACGCCGCCATGCCCCGGGCGCTCCGTCGTCCTCCGCGGCGGGAGGTGTACTGATGGTCGGCGGAGCTAGCGCAGTTGCGCGCGTCTTGCGTGGCTGCGCGCCGCCGATTCGCCAGGCATCGCCGCCGCCGCATTCGTAGTAGTGACCATGAAGACCAGGAGCGGCAGCTCTACGGCCTCTACAAGGAGGCGAAGAGAGCGCTGCGGGTGGCCATTCACAGGGCCAAGGTCGCGGCACGTAGGGAGTTTCTGGAGACTCTCGACGCGGACCCGTGGGGGCGCCCATACAAACTAGTGATGAACAAACTTCGTTCGGCGGCGCCCCACTGTCGGAGAGTCTCAGGCCGGATCTTTTGGCTAACGTAGTCGCGACCTTGTTCCCGGCCACCGAGGTAACCACTCCTCCACCGATGGCGCCACCGGAAGTGGCGTCATCGTCGTCATCGGCAGGGGATATTCCAGAGGTTTCGCCCGCGGAAATGCGGGCGGCAGTGTTTCGGCTGCGGGGCAAAACACCGCCCCGGGTCTCGACGGCATCCCCGGGAAAGCCTGGGTGCTAGCCCTCGAGCACTTGGGGCCGCGGCTCCGCAGCCTATTCTCCGCTTGCATGGTGCAGGGCGTCTTCCCGGCGCGTTGGAAAACCGGGAAGCTCGTCCTGCTTAAGGAAGGGGAGACCCGCAGAGTCGCCGTCGGCCTACCGGCCCATCGTGCTGCTCGACGAGGTCGCCAAACTTTTTGAGCGTATTCTACACACGCGCCTCGTCGAGCACCTCGAGAGGGTTGGTCCCAACTTGGCCGACAACCAGTTTGGTTTTCGGGGTGGACGCTCTACCGTCCACGCGATTCTGCGGGTCAAGTCGCAGGCGGAGGAAGCAGTGGCCAGGGGTAAAATAGTGATTGGTGTTTCTCTAGACATTTCTAATGCGTTTAATTCGCTCCCTGGCCATGTATTAATGAAGCACTGCGGTACCATGCGGTGCCGCCCTATCTAAGGCGTTTGGTGCACGCGTACCTTTCTGACAGGTACGTGATGTATCCGGGCGCCGACGGGTGGCACCGGAGAGCGATGTCGTGCGGTGTCCCACAGGGTCGGTTCTTGGCCCTCTCTTGTGTAACATCGGGTACGACTGGGTGCTCCGTGGTGCCAATCTCAGGGGCGTCGGCGTGACGTGCTATGCGGACGACACGCTAGTCACGGCCACGTCAAGACCTTCCAGGACGCCGCGATTCTGGCGGCGGTGGGCGCCGGCCACGTAGTGAGCCGAATTAGGCGTTTGGGTTTGAAGGTGGCCCTCGAAAAGACCGAAGCCATTTGTTTCCACGGGCCTCGGCGGGGGCCACCGGCCGGTGCCCACATCGTGGTTGAGGGGGTGCAGATTCCCATCGGCAAAACGATGAAATATTTAGGTTTAATTTTGGACAGCCGATGGGACTTCCGCGCCCATTTCGAGAAGTTGAGGACGAAGTTGTCCAGGGCGGCGGGCGCTCTTTCTAGCCTGCTGCCCAACCTGGAAGGTCCTGGTATCCCCTGTCGAAGGTTGTACCACGGGGTCGTGCGGTCCATGGCGTTGTACGGCAGCCCGGTCTGGGCTGACGCCCTGGGGAGGCGTTCTGTCGCCCTCCTGCGGGGCCCGCAGCGGGTCATTGCGCAGCGGGCCATACGGGCGTACCGCACGGTCTCGTACGAGGCGGCTTGTCTTTTGGCCGGATTCCTGCCCTGGGATCTGAACGCCAAAGCTCTCTCCGACACATTTCATTGGAGGGAGGAGGCGTTCAGGAACGGGCAGGGTCCGACCTGAAGGAGGTGGAGGCCAAAGGGCCTCCTTACGGCGAGCCGCCGTGGAGGAGTGGCGTCTCAGGCTGGAGGCCCCGTCAGCGGGGCTTCGGGCCGTTACGGCAGTGCGTCCTGTCTTTGCACAGTGGCTAGACAGGCGCCACGGCGCGGCAACATTTAGATTGACACAGGTGCTCACCGGGCATGGGTGCTTCGGAGAGTACCTGTGTCAGATAGTAGGAACGGAGATTAGCGCCGTGTGTCACCACTGTGACAACTGCCCGCGGGATACGGCCCAACATACGTTAGAGTCCTGCCCAGCCTGGGACGATGAGCGCAGCGCTCTCGTTTCAGTCGTCGGAGGAGATCTCTCGCTGCCGGCCGTGGTTGCTTCCATGGTCGGCAGCCCGGAGGCCTGGCGTGCGGTGGCCCACTTCTGCGAGGTGGTCCTCTCGCAGAAGGAGAGTGCCGAGAGGGATAGAGAGGGAGGATCCCTCCCGCCGTCAGAGGAGACGTAGGAGGCGACGGGTGGACGACTGACCGGCGTCTCCCGCCCTGTGGAATGGGGGCGTTTGGAGAATTCCACCACGGTATCCCCTGCCTGTCGTAAGAGGCGACTAATAGGGGCCACGAAGGGGTCGTCGGCGGGCAGCAGGGGCTGTCCGCCCTAGTGCATTTTTGAGCATTTTTACACATCTTTCGGTTGACCCCGGGATGGACGGCAGTGTGCTGTTGGCCTCACACTGCCGTAGACGCCGAGGGCGTCCTTCGGTGCGCGGGGCTTCTGAGCCCCCCCATAGGAGACGGGCCGCAAGACGGCACCGCGCAGGGGAGCGGCTTTGCGGTCGCAAGACTAGACACTTCAACGTCAGAGGAAGCCCGCACCCGTCCCTAATGCGCCGAAGAGGGTCACCGCGGAGTTTTAGCTGGTAGGCCGTGCATAGGTTAAGTTGTATATAGGGTTAGGGACTCGGCCCGGCGGTCGCCCGAAGGTCATCATCAAATCCGGGCGGCTCAACGCCGGGCCGTAAGGCACGGTTACCCCAGCATAACCGCTCAGTCGCCCCCCACGAAGGCTGGGCGGTAGTAATAAGGCACTTTCTCCGCGAAACCAAAAAAAAAAAAAAAAGGCGGACTCTCAGATATAAGAAACCTACCCCCAGTAAAATAAAAAAGAAAAAGTTATAATAGAATAAAAATCATATTGTGCATTTTCTGAGATAAAAATTGGTCTTATCATATTAATGCATACTATGATTTATTTCTGTGCAAACATTATCCAAGCCCCTTAAGCGGCTTTAAGGCTAACATAAAGCATAAAATGTTCACAAATTTTTGCAAAAATATTACAGACTCAAACAAGAGATTCGACACCTGAAAGTGGCATAATATCGCCACATTGATTACAAACATTAAAATTTTGATAAAACCATAAAGTTTTGAGTGTTCGCAATATATCCGGGGTTGAAGTTAATTAGTTGTCCCCGAGCCCCGTGAGTTAATGTCGCAGATGCTGGTTATGGCGCGCTGGTTGCGTAGAGCACCCAATACTTGTACCGATTGCTATGGTATTTCATGGAAAAATGTATGATCCAATTAGTTGAAGTCGGAACTAATGTTCAAATTATACTTTATTTTTTTAAACGACAAATTATGTTTACGCGAATGTGAGACACAAAAATAAAACTTTCTTGCGGATTTTATGTTATAGGACCACAAAAAGCTAAAATTTTAAAAATTACATAATTGTCAAATGTATTGATATTGTAACTTTGACTTTCCGGATGACCGACACCTCAGTCCCCCGCCTGACTGCAAAGCTGCAGTCTTCGCAACGTCGGAAAAAATAACAATACAAAAATCGCGATAAAATGAAACTAGTTTTATTTTAAAGTAGAATGGTATTTAAAATGGTAACTGTCGAGAAATGATTACCTGTCGCCAATAGAGACTATTGTGCTGGTCTCTGTTCAACCGGATATATTATACAAAATGAATTCGGAACGCAACACATAATTAGGCCACTTGGTAAGTTTAACATTATAGTCTGATCAGGAAAGTAAAGAACCGGCTATGGGCGTCCACTATTACTTTCTCGTTAGGAACTTAGTACACGAAGTTAGTTACATATTTTGCCTGTATATGGCGAGGTTTTTATTTTCCTGGTCGGGGTATAAATTCACTATTATTTTACTAACCCGTATGCCACTTCAATGGGGTTGACGCAACACCCTTTTTAAACATGTTGCAAATTGGATTTTGCTAGATTTGTCGTTTGGTCGCTTGTCAGCCCTCTGGGGGAAATAGATTCAATAATTCCTTTAAATCGCCTCATCACCTTAAAGTATTATCTCCGTCCATCACACCTCGTTATATACACAGTTGGAGTACATGGGCAGTCGCCACGTCGGCAGTATTCACCCTTTCCGCTCGCCTTTGGAACAATAGCCCTTTTACTCGGATCCTGGAGGGCTTTTACCGTTAATTCCACCCTTGAGTGGAGCACCTCTCAAACGAAGCTTAACTTCATTTTGTTTAATTCTCTACAAGTTCCTTTGAACGAGTTGCGATTTTAATGCTTTTTGTGTGGAAGTAATAATCGGTGGTATTACAGATTTGAATCGATGGTTCTGTATTTATGGCATGGGAAGGGTTTGCTCGAGTAGAAATCATTTTGTACTTCGTATTCCCCAAATATCATATTTGAGTGTTGAATATATAAACACAGTAGAGACATATAGCGCTGTTTATAGTTATTCTGTAAATATAAGCATGTATAAAACGAATATTTGGAAATAAAAACCAAAAAAATATTCTAATTTCTATCGGAACTTAATCTCTATCGCTTTACCATTTTTGAATATAAAAAAAAACAAAGTGCGTTAACCGCTCTCATCGATAAACATAAAGCGAGCCCCACGTATTCAGGATCGCCACGGCACTTATCAGGGCGTGCATCGAACCGCCGCTCCAGCGTATCTCAAGCGGCGTCTTTTTGCGCTCGAGCACCCTTCAGCGTCGCTCTTTTGTTGCTCGCTGCTTCGATAACGTCGTCTTGAGTGGTTTACGGGTCAGATGCTTTATAGTCAACGAGCAAATCACCTGATAGGTGTTGTGCACCAACGCATGCTGGTTGGAAAGTGGTCGATATCACTATTCCCTATTAATATAATGGCAAAGCGCCCATACAACGCGATTCCTACCTTCCATATTAGGTTTATTTACCTTTGTCTCAATTTTTGTTTTCTGTTAATTTGGCCGGGATGTGTCGACTAAGGCATTTTTTTGGCTTGGTTTATCTTTTGAAATATTTCACCCTTCGCGAATGGTTCACGGTACATAAAACAGTATTTATACCTTGATCCGGTAAGTCATTTTGGGTAAAGATAATGAACATCTAACATTGTGAGTGATCAATCAGACAAAAAAAAATGTTGCTGATTATTCAATTCATAATTTAATTCCCCTTTACTCATACTCTTATAAAAAAGTTTTATTTCTAATAATAATTATAATGCCATTCAAATTTATTCATAAGCAATATGATTGAAGTTATTAAAATCGAAGAACACGACTTCTCTCGTTGGTTACTATCTACTATAACAATATATTTATATTACTAAAATGATATAATAATGTATTGTAATATCCTTACTCTACCTTTTTGGTTTACTAGTGACGGGCATGCCAAGGTAAAACATGTTAACATTAAATACTATTGTATGAACCTCACTATGACTACAGAGTATTCAGTAAAATAATGATTACGGTTTCGCAGCTTGTATTTTTAACAAGTTTATAACAACACGACTTTAGAGTAAATAATTGATGGATATCGTTAAAATCCTCAAACGGCTCAGCCTTTTAGACTTAATACTTGCTTAATAATAACTGCATGCTCGTTTGTAAATTCGAAGCTTCACGTAATTCTACACATTCGTATCAGTCATTATCATGTGCCTGTTACTTTATGCGCGGTATTTATTTACTAAGTGCATGGATGTCTGTTATCAAGTATTACATGAAGCTTACAACTTGAAGTATTGGTGTAAGAATGATCTTCTTGCCACATTAAAGCGGGCCGAGTTAACTGACTACAGATAAATCATGCAATTAATTAAATCGACTATAGGACATCTTATATCTGCTGAACATAGAGTTCAACCTATCTGAACAAACAAGTATTGCAACAGAAATTAGATTAAAATAAAATGTATCTGCACTCTGATAGTCTGATCGCGTCTTCACTCCTGACCTGACATATTGACACGACCGCGACGGAATCAATCTTGGGGGAATGCAAATACATTTTATGCGGGAGGTCTGAGGGCCGGTAAACCTCTGAGATTGAGGCAACCTCGCCAATATCCCCGCTTTGTGAGGACGCGAAAAAGGTCCGCTAATGGAATCAGACCTCTGCGGAATACCGATGTCTTAGGATCGTGAGATTTTTCTGTCCTACCGCGTCCCCGAATTAATGTGAATTTCTGGAGAGGTGCAAGCTCTTAAGCTAAGTAAAGTCCGTTGCGGATGAATCCTTTTATGTACGAGGGAAACATACTGTATTCTTTTTGTTTTCTAACAATGTTATAGACACATTCTTGTTTTCGTATTTTGGAAGTACAAGTTGTATTCCTATTAAGAGCCACGCAATAAACAAGAGTGATACTAAAATATTATATTTCAATGGTATTGCACTGGGTTCCTTAATTCGATCTTCATAACAGTTCTTAATAGTAACAGTAGAAATAGATAGAGTAAGCAAATATAGACCTACACTAAATCCCTAAATACATAACAATTTCTCCAAAAGTCTCCAAAGCCCATACGGTAAAGTAACAAATTATTCAACAAAAGAAAACACGAAAGTCGATAATCGCTAACGTCCAATGAATTCCAGCTCACGCGTACGACATCTTAAAGTCAATTTTCGTCTTATCCCGGGTTGCTTGTCATTCCCCCCACGGCCCCGCCGGGGGATTGAATATAAACACACGGGTCACGTAGGGCTGTTTTTCTACACACGCGACGAGGCCGAGAAGGTCGCTGGTAGTAGCAATCAAGTGAATTTGTAGTGCATGCGTTCAACGGATTGTGATGGAGTTGTATTAGGAGTTTATCGTTTACTCTGCATTTGGGTAAATAGACTTTTATTTAGTACGGAGAGGTGAATTACATGATGTTTGTTAGGTGCCAGATCCTTTGAAAAAGTTCGCTCTTTCTTTATTATATATAACGTTGCTGTTTTATTCATTGGCGGACTAACACCAGATGAGGCTTTTTTCTCACAACTTTGTTGTTTATAAATAAAATTGTTTTGTATATAACCTTATTCATTTATTACCAGTAACTTAAGCTACAATTTCCTTCAAATCACTATGCAAATGATACTTATCGCCGATACTAATCATCGCGGTGATATTTACACGTATGACTCTCTCTAATAGAGGCATACTTAGCAGTCTATTGCGCATCAGTCCCGGTATACTTGGTTATATCGGGATTGCGATACCAAAGCAGATAAATTAGTATTTGCTGACTGATTCTAATCCATTGCACGCAGTCGAGCGCATGATTCCGATCCCTGCGTGTTGATTTACACGCCACTAGATGAAGATAAAAATCTGCTTGGTACTTGATATATATTTTTTTGTTAGGGCGCGACAAAGTGGCCCACTGTAAGTGGCACATGATTGTAAGTGGAGTGAAGTTCAATAGAATGTCGATTGTGATGGTTATTCCTCGGTAGTCGACACAATTATGCTGGCTTATTGAAACTGGATACACACTGGCTGATCCCGGAACGCAACGCACTTACGTGAGTCACTATGGGTTTTAACACCTTGTACGGTGGTTGCTAACCGGGCGGATATAAAATATGTATTTCCTACCATCAGCTACTTTGTGGGATATAGGAATGGGTAGTTATTATAGATTTTAACGAATGAAACGATTTTTTTATTTACTGCCAATAAGAGCTAGTAAAGCTCAGCCAGTCATGATGAATCCTGCGGAAAGTGTCATTAACCCTATATTAAAGTGAGAGAAAAATAATGTAGCAACAGTATATCCACATTCCGACTCTACATTAAAATATAAATTTTATATTAAGTCGGATAAAATATTTATTTAGAAATCGAACCTGCAAAATCTCGGCTCACAGCTCATCGCCCGAAGCACTATAAAGTCTGTTAATTAATTCCCTCTTTAACGAAGCCGACGCTCGATTTTGTAATTCTCCGGTAAACGTTTTATTAGTTTAATAGTTTTGATTCAATAATGTTACCTGTAATATAAACTTACTTCCAAGTACCAATAGAAACCTCTATAAGTCGTTCCTTCTCTATAAATATCTCAACAAGGTTTAGAAGCGACTCTGACAAACCTCACAGTGAATCTACCAAATCTTTTCCCCGTCAATAAATAATTCCAGATTTTATCACATTGAGACCCTTCGCTAAACTTGTTTGAGTGCTTATTGGTACAAAAACGGACCTTAATGGAATGGACCTTACCCTGTTTGGTACACTTTCTTTGCACTTAGTGAATGAAATGTTTGAAAGTAAAAATATTTGGGAGACTAATTTGGTAAGGTAATAGCTCAAAGAAGTTATTGAATAGACTATATTGGGATTTTAGATTCGTAGAAATAAAAAAGACGTGCGGAATTTCCATACTGTGATGATTTATTCATTGAAGGTATTAAGTTGTCCTTGATTAAGGGCAAATCTGTTTGTAATGCAAGCAGATTGCACGTCTTGCTTCTAGTTACATTAAAAAGGTTCACCAATAAATAAACCGACGATGGCCGGTAGGACAACCCAGATACTGCTGGAGCGATATGGTGGAAGTTGACCTGCGCCACTAACTAGCGAGAGCTGGCGCAGGACATGGACATTTCGAGGACTCTCGTTTCGGAGGCCAAAACTCACTTTGGGTCGCTGAGCTAACGGAGTAAGTAATAAATAAAACGATAATTACTCAATATTGCATCTTCAATTTCTCAACAACTCTTTTGATTCCTAATCCTAAGGGAATTACTTTAAAACTGAGTGTTACAAATGAAGAAACAGTGGACAAAAATGATTAAATCCTACATGCACAGCGACCGTCCGATCCAGCGCACCGCAACGTCGCTTTGTGGCGAGGAGATGTCACCTGTGAGCATTACCGCAATGTGTTAGCAGCTGCTTATTGCATGCAAGGTGACCTAGTAAGGACTAGATTTTGATATTGCCTGGGATATGGAGGTTATCAACATTTTACTTGCATTTTGTATGTCTGCTAAAAGACGATTAAATGGCGTATTTATTGTTTAAATCCCTGTAATCATGAAGAATTGGAGGTCTTGCCTTGCATTCTGATACTCATAAACACGATGTTTATTACACAGCAATGAAAAGCCTTTGGATCTTTCGAGACTCCGACTTAATTATTGTATCAACTGCAGAAAGAGAGGAGGGGGTTGGGGGGCAGAATGGACATCCTTTCGACAATATCACTGTCCGTACAAAATCTTTGCTTATATAATATAATGCTAAAGAGTTTGTTTGTTTGAATCTTAATCTGAGGAACAGCTAAACTGATTTTAAAAAATAACTAATAGGAAGTTACACTACGTCTGAATGCTACTTTTCATCATGGAAAAATATTAAGTGGGACTTTTATCCCAGTAAAACTTTTTCACGCATGTAGAGCCGCGAGCCAATTGCTAGTGTAAAATAAAAGCTGTCACTTCATGTTAGTTGCTTCTCAGTGAGATCGCACTTCTAATCATGTTCATATTAATCACTGACAAAGTTGTAAACATGCCTATAATGCATCCACCATATTATAATGCCTTGAAATTCAAGGTTTAGTCCCCTTCTCATTTTGATGAAGGTGAGCTTCTTACTCTATTCATCATATAGAAAGGTACCCACCTGCTTCAAGGCGCATGTCTCTGGAGAGGATGACGCCGACGGTGCTGGCGGCGCGGCAGCGATACACCGCCGCGTGCACATCGCTCCGGTACTGCGCCGCTGAGAACGGGCCCAGCCACAGCGTGCCGTTGGGTAGAGCTTCCCTATAGGACAAGGAATTGAAATTTTTACTAATTGGAAGAAATTATAAGATTTTTTTTATTACTGTTAACACTAATACGATGCTATAACTAATATACATATTAATATTAAGTCCTTAATTGTGTCCTTTAGTCCTTATTTAAGTTTTTTTCTACACACTTATTTGCTGCTTCATTTTGTAAGGTTTAAGGTTTAAGGCATAGCATTGAATGTACTTAGTATAATCAATTACTAGATAACGTCTCATTTTATTATTATGACAGTGAAGTGAAGTATTTTGTAATTATATTAAGGTAAGAAGATTATAATGGTCTTGTACATGAATAGGTATGAGGTTTAGTAGCAGGGAAGCGGTAAGCTCTCCTGATTTGATTCTATAAAAAAATCTTATTCTGTTCTATAAGGAAAACCTTTAACTAAAGATATTAAAAACAAATAAAACAACACATAGTACCATGTATGTACCAATTATCATTTTTCTTTTGGTAGCTTTGGTCCTATCGCTCCAACTTTGCGTTCAGCCCTTCTCGTAAGATCTACAACAATCTATTTACTACTGTTATTGAATGAACTTCAAAACCTTTTTAATAGAGCTCAACTAATGCATTATTATAATTTTATTTAGTAGAAAATAAAAAGCATTTCTCCCTGTGATCGCTTTTCCAAGCATTTCCAATCAAATATTTATGCCTTTGTGATGTTGCGAATAAACACTTTATTGGAGTTTGCCCTTTAAATTTCTTAGCACGCGTCAGATGTACCAACGTTTGCATTTATGTCTTGTTCAAAAAGTATTTCTAGACTCGCTAAAACGAATATATTTCACTCAATTCAAAGGGCCTATTGAGTCATGTCTCTGGAACGTGACTAAAATTTTATATTTCAATATCTTCATAATCTAAAATATTTATTTTTAAGCTTTAACTCATTATATTTAATATAGGAGTAATCTTAGTTACAAAAATGGGTTCCGAGTAAAACGAAGTCATTATAATTTATATAGGAGCAAACTAAGCCATAAAATACGTTTCGACAAAAAAAATCAGTATGTTAGTGCAAAAGGAACAAACTTTTTAAAACTCACACTTGTATACAATATAGCAATAAAGCCAATTTTGTTAGAGTAGATTAGATATCACTATAAATGGAATAATTTATAGGTGCATCAGTTACATTCTAAGTACTTCTACGATAATATACGATAGAGTTTAGGCGATTTATTAAGTTAAAACTATTATAAACGTACCAGTCAAAGAGCCAAGTGAGTAATGACGCGGGAACGTGACGCCAATTTTATATTCACAACCTTTATTCTCTAAAACTATTTTACGTACTACTCGATTCTACCAGCTCCAAGCAGATCTGAAACGGTCGTCTCTCATAAAACAAGTTTTTTATTGAGGTCGTCGCGTCCAAAGCCGACTTTATGCCGGCACTAGATAAATTTAGATTCCACCCGAGATTTTTAGGAACTCGGAAACCTTTTTTGTCAAATGCGGATAGTAAAGAAGGATAAGTAGGATCTATTTAATTGATATGTTAGAAGTTTTAATCTTGGTTTAAACTGCTTGGGTGCTTAATTTAAGTCTTAATGGTGAATTAAGTGAGAGTCCTCTTAATCGCTCTTGTTTTGTCTTGTGTTTTTTCTTGAGACAATCGATTGTCACCATTAGCTCGTTTCGTCAGTCGAGTAGTGTTGTCGCTGAGTCGATTAATATACGGATTAGCAGAAAGATTTCTTTTAAATGTTTTTTAGTGTAAAATACACTATATATTTGATTGTGTTTTGATATTCATTCACTATTTCAAACATGGTAAGTAATTTTCTATTTAATATCAATTTGATTGACATTTTATGAAATTAGCGGCTTGGTAACCCCAGTTCACCAGTGCAGAAAATAGGAGGTATATATTTCTCTTTTATCCTTTTTCTAAGAGTGACGACCGCATTGTAATATGTTGTGACCAAAAATCCTGGGAGGTGTTATTAGTTTTTATAAAAAGTAGTAGTGCTTTTAAAAACTTATGTACTTGACTCTCTCTTAATCAAATATATCAGTTAGGAAATATCACCCACAATACAACGAACTAAGACATATTATTATCTCATTACAAAAAATCGTCAAAATTTTGGAATCTAGAACAGTCGATCCAACAAAAAACATCGCTACAAATACAGAGGCAAATCCCATTCAGACAACAACGAAGCATAATTAATCAGAGAGATTTCATCTTGGACCCATCCAGCCATTATTGAATAGGGAATCATTTTAGAACTCATGAATAAGATTAATCGTCACAATGGATAAAAAATGACCCCTGGAACGTTGTGAAAACAGCTTTTGAATGGAAACGTACCGACTCGGGTCAGATGAGTGAACGAGTCATTAATATCGGTCGACTGCGAACGATAGCCAGCGGAACGAATGTTTGTACAAACTTCGCTGGTCAAGAATATCTCTAAAACCCAACACCAAGTCACGCAAATGAACCAGACGTTACTGATTAAAACGCCTAACATTCGTTCCGCTGGCTATCGTTCGCAGTCGACCGATATTAATGACTCGTTCACTCATCTGACCCGAGTCCGTACGTTTCCATTCAAACGCTGTTTTCACAACGTTCCAGGGGTCATTTTTTATCCATTGTGACGATTAATCTTATTCATGAGTTCTAAAATGATTCCCTATTCAATAATGGCTGGATGGGTCCAAGATGAAATCTCTCTGATTAATTATGCTTCGTTGTTGTCTGAATGGGATTTGCCTCTGTATTTGTAATGTCGGCGTATTCCGAAGTAAAGTTTGTTCACATAAAAAGTCGTGGACCAAGACGGATGAAACGGTAGATGCGAGGAAAGGGTAAGGAAGATGAAGTTTCTTCTATAGAAGGACTATCCTATGGTTAGGTCTTGTGGGCACATACTAAACATATATATAAATATTTCGCTAACAGATTTTTGGTAAACAGCATGCAACTTTGAAAGCATGGATGATATTAAGATGACCAATCAGAGATAGAAGGCGAAACAATAAAGCAACACCAGAGTTCCTTGCCCGTTCTTCTCTGGTGTGAACTGCATTCGGAACTGGTGGTAGAGTTAATATTGACGAAATCTAAATAAACATTTTACATTATTTCATACCAGTGCATGGAATAATCGAGATATAATATTAATACTGTAAAAATAGAAGTTTGAGTATGTTTCTCTAGTTTTTATATGGACATAGCTAAATAGAGTTGAAAGAAACTAGACGTACAGAAAGACCCTGTCCTAGAGTAACATATGGCCTAGTTATTATCCCAGATATGTTCGAAATGGGACTTTTATTCCAAAAAAATATTTTAGGCAGACGGAGGCGTGTGCAACGGCTAGTATCACTAATATATCGACAGGAACCTTCAAAGTAATTTCATTAAACCGTAAGTCGACGTGAAGCAACTTCCACATAGGTTTCTGTTTCGTGCAGTTATATAGCCTGAAGCTCAACAACGCCGAAAGTTTTAGCAACCAAATTCTCTATTCGCGTGTAGTCATCGAGAATAGTGATACCTTGCTTGCTTGAACTTAGTTGCTAGCTGATCGTAAACTGATTTAAATAGCAATTTTCTTATCCATAGTTCTGGTCCCAGACTATGACTGCATTGGATTGCACAAAGCAATGTGCCGCGTATCATTACTTTGGTCCTGCGACACTCAAACTTGATTTTTTATCTTGGTACAACACAGTAATTACGCTCATAAATTCGACGTTTCATACAATTTATGCAGTTTAAATAGAATATCAAAAAAGGAAGTCATTTGGTCATTTAACAGTGTCCAAAATTATGGCTTGTTTAAGTTTACTCATGAGTCAAATATATTTATCTGAGTACAGGCTTCTCAGTTTTATCAGTGAAACCGCTGAGAGAGAACCAAAAATATCTAAAGTTGAAGTTAACAATTAGTTTATCTCCAACCCTGAGCCCGCGTCAAAGTTATTAGAATACAGGCATTACCGCCACACTCGTGTTCCGCGCCCAGTTGCTACAGACAGGTAACATACGATTTTAATTAATTTCATACATAAACTTTGTTGGGTCCAAGAGAAACGTATAATGAACCAGAAATATTATTTTATTTTTCTTGATGAAGTAATTTTATTATTTGGTTATTTAATTTTATTATCATCGTCTTAGTTCGTATTTTTGTAATAATTCCGGTATCAGAGTCACGATTAGCTCCTATTACTTGTACTGTTTAACTTCGTAGAGCGTCTTCGCTTTCGTTCACACCTATATGACGCTTTGACCCTGAATTGTTAATTCTATTTCTATAGCATTGAATATTTTCTGCCAAATATTATACAAGCCTCTCGCTAACTCTCTCACCTTGCACCAAACCCCATTGTTTGTTCGTTTTCAGAGTCAAATATCGCAATGTAAATTACAAGTAAACAATGCCAATGGCAATTAACAGTTCCTCTTTATTAAATGTACTGTGGGATTTCATTAACAGCCGACCTAGTATGATACAGCCGGGCGTTGTGTGTTTTCAACAAAAATATACTATGACTCATACCATACTGTAAATGCTTGTTTGCCGTTTGCTGAACCTTTTTATGGCTTATGCCGGCAAATTAGCTAGGTCACCTGATGTTAAACGTTTATAAGGCTTAAATACAACACCAGAGGGAATACAATGGCGCTGCTGGTCTTAAAGGAAAAAAAATGTCAGTAGAAAATGGATTGCGTGGTTTAGGAAATCTAAAACGTAGTTGAAATACTTATAGGATGATAGCATTGACCTACTTTGGGTATAAAGATGACACAAACTTGAAATTTTGTTTAGCTACCTTTAGATAAGTTTTTTATTGTCCAATTCAAAACTCTTTCAAGCGGCGGTTTCTAAACAATATAAAGTTTTTTTTTGTTGAAATCGATAGACTCAACCTGAATTAACCTCATTGTCTCAACTTAACGTGGAGATTGAATGAAAATCTTGTCACATGTTCAATTTCGCCTATATGAGTTTATAGATCAGCAACGCTCTAACAATTGGTCTGAAAATGAGTATTTTTATAAGGTGCTAATTATTATCTTACAACCCGCACGAGTTGACATTTTACCACACAAAATACTAACCATATAAAAGGTGTTTTGTTGCCCAACTCATTGTAATGAGAATGTTTACGTATGCTGAATATTTAATCAGCTAACGACATGAGATCTCATCTCTCGCAAATGAAATCATATGCTGATTCTCTCACATTCAACCCATGAATAATGCATGGGAATTCCGACAAATTGTGGCACAGTCGCGCCCTCAGAGGGCCGGCAGCGATCAACTATTGCTATTGTTAGAATTGGTAAGAGTTAGGCTGGTATAAATATAATGATAAATGATTAATATAAATACATATAACCCATACTTAATGTTATATATTACGTATTTATAACAGGAGGAAATTCACAAAACGAATCATAATTCTTCAAGAAACATGAGGGAACGTTAGCACTGTAAGCCCTGTAAATAATTCTTCCGGAATATAAATCCTATTTTTTTTTTATCTTAATCAATAAACGTCAGGGTCAGGTTTGAACGATTTTATTTGCATAAGAGTTACAAAAAAACTCATCTACGACATCTACCTAACCTAAGTATATTCTATGCCTACGTACTAGTATGAGTTTTTAGGAGTTAACTCAAAGTTTTACCATACAGTGGAGAGGCAAACCGAACTGTGTGAGTTTTATTTGCTTTATATGAACTGTTTGAGTTTTATACTACGGATTAACTACACGATCGAGCCGCTCGCCCGACTTTAAGTCACGATTCCCTAAACATAATAGTAACAACTACCAATTTACTTCAGAAAAAATAAATAAATTGTAGTAATTTACGTAGTGGTGTATTCAATAAATTAGAAGCATAATCGATTCCAGTGGTAATTTGATTACTTGATTTATTTATTTATTTATTAGGTTTTCCAGCAGACTTAACACTATGATTACAATATTTTAAATATTATAACTTATAGCTATAATGTGAACCCAAGTTAGGAAAAATCAATATGCATATAATTTAAACTAAAAGTGACTTAAGCGCAGCAAATTTGATTTCTAAACAGTGGTGAAGAGTGAAATTTTCTGCCAGGGAACCCGATACAACATAATATGGGTATTAATATGCATAAATGCAGTCTGCAAATTTTTCTAATGATTATTAGATTTTACATGAATTACGAAATGGAAGCCGGCAGGAATGGAGTTATATTGACTTTCGTTCCGGCTAACCAGACTATTAGCGAGTATAAACTACATTGGTAAGTAGGTACAGGATCAGAGAGTGAACCAAGCTACAGCTAAATATAACAGAATTAGTGGCGGCGATAGCCTAGTTGGTTGTGGAATGGATTGCCGAGACGAATGTTCATAGGTTCAAAACCCCAAAAGCACACACCTCTGACTTTTCTAAAAATTTTTTGTGTCTTCTTTGTGAATTATCACTTGCTTTAACGGTGAAGGAAAACATCTTGAGGAAACCTGCATACCTGAGAAATTCTCTATAGGAATTTTCGAGGGTGTGTGTAGCCTACCAATCCGCACTGGGCCAGCGTGGTGGACTAAGGCCTAATCCCTCTCAGTTGTAGAGGAGGCCCGTGCCCAACAGTGGGACAGTATGTAATACAGGGTGGATATTATATTATTTTATTATATAGTGGCGGGTCGCGAGTAAAACTTATAAAAAAACCACACACAAAGGTGGTTTGAAGGTGATCCAAATCGGAAAGTGTAGGCAGATTCGGTTCACAATAGCTGTCCCGAGCCGAGACATTCAATATCCGCTGATGAAATATTCATGAATTAGAGTACGATTAGGGCGCGAGTCAACCCTCGGTCCTTTTTATTACACTTGCTAATGTCACCGGGCCTGATCTACGAGATGGTTGGAATGTATTATCGCTGTTTACCCACCGAGGATTGAGCTTGATGCTCTGAATTCTTTGATTGTTAAGTTCTGGAGACTCATTTATTATGCGAAAGTTTGTTTCCCCTGTTTGTCCTTAGGAGGTGGTTTTCTTGGATGTTTCAGAACACAATAGAGAGCATTGATTTACTTTGAAACATTTGTTAGAACATGTTTTCAATGTAAATGGCCTTGTAGTAATGGGTACTAAACTACCAAGACGAGAATCTATATATATATAAAAGAAAGTTGTTTTAGTTACACTATTTATAACTCAAGAATGACTGAACCGATTTGGCTGAAAATTGGTGGAGAGGTAGCTTAGAACCAGGAGACGGACATAGGGTATTTTTATGCCGTTCCCACGGGAACGGGACGTGACATAAAACGTGGTATAACAAAACGAAATTTGATATGGAGATAGTTTAAGATCCTGGGAAGGTTATAGACTACTATTCCGGAAAACTACTTCACGCGGGCGAAGCCGCGAGCAAAAGCTAGTATATTATAAAACAAAACAAATGTACCCTAAAATTGGAATCAAATTGCATCCTCCGCAGATTTTTTTTGTCTACATACCGTTATAACTAAATGAGTCATTACAAACAAAGAATCACCAAAATTTAATATATTCAGTACTACTACCCCAAACACACTATGCCATTTGGTTCCAAACCTCCAAATTTACAAATTACGGAATGACTATTTCATGGGAGTCAAAGGCTTGCTCTAAAACCCGGCACGTGGCGTAACACAAACACAACAATTTATCAAGGGTCCCGTATCAATTCGAAACTGTTTAACGAGGTCAACCGGCACTTGAAATTCTAACTAGTTGATACGAGGCCTTATGTAAGGTAGGAAACACAACGGGTTAAACTAATGCTCTGTATGCTTATTGTGTTTTAGTTTGATGACATTAAATCCAAAATTACTTGGTATCACTGGTGCTCGGTCTCACATATTATAAGAGAATCCGCCTGGGTAGGTACCACCGGAATGTCTATTTCTGCCGCAAAGCAGCAGTGTGTAGTCACTGTTGTGTTCCGGTTTGAAGAATATTGTAGCCAGTGTAACTATTGGACATAATTAGACAACATCTTATGTCTCAGGATGGCGTGCCCTGTGGAATACAGATTATCATCCAAAATTCTAATATTGCTGTTTATCAAAAAGACTTTTATTCGAAAACAATAAAAGATCTTGATCTCTAGATCGCTCGTAGGAAAGGACGAATCAGAACAAAGTTTGATCGCTCACATATTTTTTAATTCGTTCAATTTTCTGAATTGAACTAAATAATCATTCATTTTAGCCGCTAGGCAAGTAACCAATTCTCGTCCTAAACAACACTTCAACCATCCTCTCTCTCCACGTATATCCGAACAGGTCCGGTGTGTTCCGGGGCGTGTTTACTGAACAAACACACCGCGTGCTCTATGAAACAATGTCATCACTCTGTAATGACGTGATGTCGCTCAATTAGAGCACAAAAGGTGGGAATTTTGGTTGTGGCTCAGTTGAATACTTGAGTCTATTAGGGTGCAATAAATTCAACGAGACCCGGTTTAAATTGGAGTCACTGATAGGGGTTAAAACTGTCATTGAAACAAAATATATAAAGAAAATTTAATTTAACATTATTTATTTCGATTGATTTGCAGTCTTATACAACGATAATAATAGTATTCAAAGTCCAAACAGAAATAATATAGAGTCTTTTAATACACCAAATCATATTTCTCTGAGATGTTTAAAGTAACCTAAAGGGCAATAAACAGTTACAATAACACTTAAAACGCCAAGACAACGATATTCAAATAGAAGCCACTAATACGAACCTCACACCGTTTGCTATTCCAATGGTCCTCGCCGGGGCACGTGGTTTATATTCAAGGTCTTGCATTCGGAAGGCAGACAGTAACCCTGAGGCACCCCGGTCGTCCCATTATACGACGGATACCATTACGCGAATCCTCGGGTTTATTTTTATAACGCTTTCGCGGTGAACACGTATTTCGAGATGAAGGTAGATAGCCTTTGATAAGATTAATAAAAGGCTAAGTATAGCGCTGGTATCTAAGTAAGGCACTTTTTTATCTGGTTGAACTATAAATAGGTTTATATCTGTTGGTGATATTTTACGTTTTCACAAACATGTTATTTCGCGTCTAAAAAATTATCGAAATTATTTTTATAGAATTCTATTTTTAAAGTAATCTGTAGTGTTTTAATATTAAAAATGTATTTTTAAAAAGCATATTTTTGTTTTATGGCAGCACTGTTGCAGCAGCCTAACCTGTCTGTCGGGTCTCGTTGCGTGTAACACCAAAATAGAATAATATTTTCAAAACATTTTACATTTTCTTTTTCGGCTTTTACTAAATATTTTTTTGGCGTGTTTCGTGCTGAAACAAATATACCGTAATATTCAATTACGAAAATCAAAATACAATATCTGTTGTATCTTTAAAAATACATTTTGTATTTTATAAACTTTTAAACAATAATAAATATATTTTCACTCACACAATTATACATACTAACTTATCCGGAACCAATAGCTCGTAAGTAACAGAGGCGTACCTGGTACAAACACACTTCAATTACACAGTTCCATGAAGTGATAGAGAGCGATTGTGTTGCTTCCTCTAAATATGTAATTTTAGGTAACTTGGACATGCCTTGTTCAAAAAACGTATAAACTTTAATTGCTCAACCTGTGAGCCTTTTGGGGTTTGTTCTATATGTTTGTGTTCAAAGACGTCAATGTATAGTGTTCATTGAATGTCTTTCGTCATATTCAATTAAACCACCAATTATTCTACAACATTTATTACCAAACGACTAGACATTGTGCCGGGTGTAACTGGGCTACTTAACAGCGCTAAACAAACATGCATATAAAAATGCAATTATACAATAATTATCAATACGTGTTTTTTTTTATGTTATAGGGAGCAAACGAGCAAACAGTAAGTGATCACCGTCGCCCACGACCATCTGCAATACCAGGAGGCATAGGGATGCGTTGTCGGCCTTTTAGGTAGGAATACGCTCTTTTTTTTAAGGTTGCCAGGTCGTATTTATCCGGAAATGCTACTGGGGCCAATTGGTTCCATATTTTTGTAGTGCTTGGTAAAAAATGTCGGCAGAAACGTACTGTAGTGGATCGCCAACTTCCTAGGTAGATGTGGATGGAATTTGGACATGTATCACTACAACTCAAATCCAAATCGTCGCGGCCAGAAGTAGGCACTAGTGTTTAGACCGAAGAGGCGATAGTAATTCCTAAGACTAAATTAATGTGTGGATTAGAATTGATTGCTTTTCCCAAGTCTTCTCAATGAATTATATTGTAAATCGAATAGAAACGGTCGATCCTCCCGAGGCGAAAATCCTCTAAATCCGCTTATTCCGAAGTTTATACATCGTGGTTGGTGATTAAACCAACCCGTGTGGATCCAAACACAACTCGAAACTAGTTAAAGAAAGATTTAAAAGAGATCTCACTCAACATTACAAAGTAATTTTATGTTTCTATATTTGTTAAATTAGGTTTTCGAAGGTCTATGTCTGGGGAATCCTCTTTGATGATAGAGGATTTGTGCAAATTTTGAGGTAAAATTAAATATAATATATACTTATCGATATCGAAAGATATATTTGTAAGTATTGTCAACGTTTCAGGAAAGTATTTTTTTCATACGCGCTCGGCAAAATGATCCCACTGCGCCTGATGGTGAGTGGAGTCCAGGGATGAGTACCCCTCGCGAGTTGACATAATTATGCCGGCCTGTTAAAATCGGATATACACAGGCTGATTCCGGAACGAAATACACTTAAATGGGCCACTATGGTGAGTTTTAACACATTGTATACGGTAGTCGCTATCCGGGTGGATATAAGATATATCCTACCACCAGTTACAAGTAAAGTTCAAGGAAGTTTCTTAGACCTCGGGCAGTAACAAAATATGCTTTGTAAATCCAAAAATGCACATTATGTTTTACAGCTACATGTTTCAAACTTCATTGGTTTTCAAGTAGAAGTGACTGAAAAGGCAAGTTCTATCTTATTTTTGACGATTCCTGCAGACTTTACTACATAATGTGTTAGGGTACTATCACTACTGTTTTGATATGAAAAATAATATAGACAATATATAAGTGAACATTTAACATCTCAGATGAACACAGCGTAATACCATGCACTAAAATAAATTAATATTTTAAATATTCTGTTTCTGAGCAGTTATGGTCTTCTCCAGGCAATTAAACATTATCATATCCACAGTTGTATTTGGAAAACATTTTGTTCTAGTATTTTGAATACTTACAGCACAATAAACTTCGCGATCCCAGTGGAATCGTAAACACATTCCGCTAGTGACCTCCAATATACATTTTACAAGGGGCTGTACAAACTTTAGTTGACTTTCTATCAATAAATCTCGAGCAATATGATAATTTGACAGCCTTTATGGCTCAGTTGGTGATAGCTGTGCCGTAATGCCGAAGGACTCCAAATGAGTTAACTACTCACTGTAAACTAACACGATACAATATTACGTCCATAAATCAACAACTGCAACTCCTTCAATATTCACAAACTATATTTGGTGATGGTCATTCGTTCGTTATTTTTTTATGATCACTAACGTATTTTACTCGCAACAGGATTATTCCAACAAACGAGGCTGTGTATAATCCAGCAAATCCCACAGACCGGCCACATGCAAAAGATAAATTTAAGAGCAAATTTCGCCGGCCATTACAAAGTGCAAGTAAATAACAGCCCGCATGTTCACGCATGGCGGGAATCTCGTGTAATGAAAGCTTCGGCGGCGGGAATTAGAGGGCGCGGGAGGCAACGCACGCCGCTCTGTGATTCACACCAAATGTAGTTTTTTATTTCAATACGGTACGAATGCTGTGGTTTAACAAAATCCGGGATAATGAATGAAATACTTTGTTAATTTATACGGGTTGCATGATGAGCGCTTTTTTCAGTTACAGATAGGCTAATTATGATTTAATAAATAAGTATTTGAACTTCCAAAATATTAGATTCAACGAAACAAAAGTCTGGATGGCTGATTATAAAAAAAAAGTTTCTAGTTCAGATCTGGGTTTGAAATAAAACTCGAAATACTATAAGCTATTTTTTCGTGCCAAATAACTATTTTATTAACCCAGGTCTTAATTACTAAGTGGTCTAATTGTCCAAGAATCTGGGTATAAAACACAATCAACACCATTGTCTACGGATAATGCTCATAATGTTAGGAAACAATGAAAAAGGCTTACATATTTGATATAACATTACGTTAAATTACAGTATATGATATCATAATTTTTTTTATAAAGTCGAACAACAAGCCTTGTTGCATCCGCTGGTTTCCAGAACGCAGCCAATTTAAATAAGATGCCTGAGGATATACTACTGAATCTTTGATTATGAATACTTTCTTATTTATATTAAAATTTAAAATTATTTTGTTAACAGACCGTGCCTTGGAGCTTCTGTAAGAATGGTATGGTCCGCTTTGATCTTGGAAAAATCATATATTTTTGGATGTAGTACAATGTAATTACGTTTCAATTCAAATACATTATTATTATAATTTTCTGTACGCGGTGGAAACATTATCCAGAGCTTTAATACCAAGAACTCCAAGGCACTGTTCTGCGCCCAACAGCTTGAGTCATTATAATGTATTATAGTGTCTAGTAATTTTATAAGCTTAAGAGCGTTTACGCACCCGCGCGCCGTATGTCTCAAAAACAGCACTTTTCGAAGGAGATAATATCCATCAAAACATTATTTTAAAAACATATGAATTAGTAATTATCATAGACAATTTTGTTGTCTAAAAAGTTAGTAGAGAAATTTTTTAGATTTATTGAGTATTTGTAAATTGTTTAATGATTACTAAACAGAGGTTTCCAAATTTACGCTTCGAACGTCTATTTCGAAGCTCAAAATATCTTAAACCACTAAGGAACATAACAATATGTTATTTTTATCTAACTAAAAGATCCTGAAGAAAAAAAAGTTAGTAGAGAAAAAAATATCTTTTTATGTTTAATTCATGAGAAATAAAAATTCAAAGAATTCGAAAATTTCAGAAATGTTGGTCATTTGAATGATTTTTTTTTTTATCACTATATCTTACTTAATTGAATATAATATTGGATTACTATAATAGAAGAACATCTCCTTAAAAACATACAATTTAAAAATTCTACAAAATTAGTTCTGTTATTTTTCTATAAATATTTTAAATACCACTATAAAACGCAACGCGCAAATCGTTTCAAATTAGTCCGCCTTGAGGCTTTCTAGAGAGAGGACGTATCGCTCGTCGCTCCGGCCAGACTCCAGTTGGACTTTGCTGTGCGTAGAAAAAATAGTCACGTGTATACAGTGATTGCCACATCTTAGTACTTTAGTAAGTAAAATATTTTTTCTTTAATGATTGACAATAATTTTAGAAGTTACTATAAATTATTATTATATTATTATGTTTCAGACACAATGGGAAGTAAAGCTATTTCTAGGCAAGAAAAGGAAACGTAACAACGCTGAAACTTCGGCTAAAGCAAAAGCTAAAAGATTGATGTACTAATGTTATAACATGCGTCTGTAGTTATGGTTGTTGCTTTTTACTCATTAAACACTTGAGCATAGTTACTCGAAGGAAAAAAATGGAACCTTAAGCTAAAAACAATTAGCCCATTGAAATGTTACATGAGCTTTGTATTTTTAGAGGACCCAATTTTATTTTTAGAACATGTGTGGGGGGTCAATAGAAGCTTAATCTCAAGTTTGTGAGGTCGCCCCCTTGTCCCCTGGCCGCCATCATGGAAAAGGGGTGAAAACACTTTTTTCGCGATATCTCGGAAACTATGCGTCTTACATAAATTTTGTAAAGTCATAATTTGTAGCAAATTGTTTTGCCTACAAATATGTTTATATAACTTTTTGCCCTAAATTAAAAATTAAAGAAGTTATAAGCAAAAATGTGAGAAACTGTTTATAAAAGTTTTCTTTTTTGCTCTATAACTTTTTTTTTTTACATTTTACAAAAAAATTACCTCAAACTAACTTGTAAATTATCTTTTGAGGAAAATTGTTCCCTATAATTTTTTTTTATTTCGTTCATTTAAAACGCTGTTACAGCGCTCCAAAGTTTACCGGGTTCGTCAATGCTCATGAGAATCCGGTCGAAACAAAATGTTTAACTTATTTTTGATTTTTTTATTGTAAATATATTATTACAATTTTTTTGTTAAATTCGTACAACTTTACTTATTTATTCCTAACTCTTTTCTTTGCCATAGAACTTACCAAATTTAACTCATCGAATGTTATGCAGGTAGAAAAGGTATGAGTTACCATTTGGGGATAAAGGAGAAAAAACATATTTGCAGGCAAAACAATTTGCTACAAATTATGGCTTTACAAATTTTTTGTAAGACGTATAGTTTCCGAGATATCGTGAAAAAAGTGTTTTCACCCCTTTTTCCAAGATGGCGGCCGGGGGACAAGGGTGGCGACCCCACAAACTTGAGGTTAAGCTTCTATTGACCCCCCACACATGGCCCAAAAATAAAATTGCGTCCTCCAAGAAATGCAATATTCGGTCCTTAAATTGTAACATTTCAATTGGACTAAACGCACATTTCAAAACTCGTTTTACGCCCGCGGCGTGCGGTTGTATGCGGTACCCGCTGTATTGGCGGCCAACTAGTAGAATCGTGCGGGCCACGGTAGCACCAGCGCGCTCTGTGGTTAGTAGGTGGGCGACTGCAGTAGTCGGTAGGGGAGGGGTGGTTACAGAAATCTGACGCCATTTTCCTCCATCGTGATCGTTTCTGATATGTGTCCATGGCGTTCTGGAACTCAACTGACCGTTAACTGTCCATCTTGTAACCGCCCGCCTTGCGATAATCGCTCGCCAAGTTTGCAGGACATAATCGGAACCGCGGTGGTTACAAATCGCACAGATCTCCGGTCGTCATGAGTTTGGAAATAAAACAGCCGTTTCTCAACCACGGCGGGCGCGAGTAAAACCGCTTCGTGAGTTTTAGCCTTATAGAATCACTTTGCTGTCCCGTTGTCAAAACGTTTACAACTCGCCAAATACCCAGTGCGCGAGTCCCACTCGCACTTGGCTGATTTTTTTGCATAATGCATAGGTAACTTTCAAATAACAAGGTTTTTGTGTTCACTGGTGCGCACTGTTAAGAAAATTCAAGTGACGAGAGACGGAATCCTATATCTTTCTCCTCTTTGAACCTTAGAAATAAGGGATTTGGTAATTTATGTAGCTAGTGAATAAAATTACTAGTAGGAGTTAGTATACCTATCTTCTTAACTATTTGGGCTAGTTTAGGTTTACACGCTCACATCAATTTTACATATTATTTTATCCTGACGTATAACCCTGTGCAGATTTCGGCGTCATTATACTTGTATAAATTAAACGCGTCTAGATCCATATGCAGTTTTACTTAAGTATGGAGTGTTTGCGTAAACTTCGATAACAATAATAGTATATTCTATATATTTTTTTTAATTTTTAGGTAATCGAGCCTGTTATTACACTCAAAATAAATAAGGTTATTAAAAGCCGCAAAATTATAGATTTTCAATATTTTTTGGATCAAATTAAAACACTCAATAATCACAACAGAGCAACAGGTTGTAGTATCGAACATTTACAACTATTGAAAGAGAATAATGTTTGCTTGCAGTCACCATTTTTAATGAAGTGTAATATGTGCAATATGGAATTTAAGCTATTTAAGCGCTAAGAGATATACTGATAGAATGGACGTATATCGTGGAACTGTGAATGGAGCTATGATGACTGGAGTTGGTAGATCAAATTTAAACGAACAGTTAGCTTCCATAGATTTACCAATATTAACGCAAAATGTTTACATGAAATGTTACGACGAGTTAGCTAAATGATTGAAATTAGCTGCAGAGGACAGGATGCAAGAGGCCGCTAGGGAAGAAACTGATAAAGATGTTGCCTGTGGCGATGTAAAAGACGGTATTCCCATACTTACAGTCAAAGCTGACTGCTGTTGGTCAAAAAAAAGTACAGAATCAACTATTTTGCTTCGTCGTGTGTCGCAAATATTATGCAAAACTATGGATACAAAACTGGTAAATTGTTATACATGGATGTACAATCGATCGATTGATGATCGATGTCACTGAGAAACAATACCTATTAAAAAAAAAACTATCCAAAAAAATATAACCTACAAAAAGAAGTCTTTTATTTGTCACTTTTTAGTTATACACCTAAAAATGACATCTCATTACATACACCTTCTGACTCAAAATATAAATTCCAATATGTAATTTCTAATGACTTAATTTAAACTTTGGACTTATGGAGTAATTATGTGGTTCATTATAAACATCGTAGCACAGTAATTTTCCTGATTTATTGTCTGATTACGGAGTTCTGGTGCCTATCTTTCGGTTACATGATGGTCTACTTTACTAAAGGGTACTTTCTAAATGCAAATGCTTAAATTTTTTAAGCATTTGCATTTAAAAAGTGAAAATAACAATTTGTAAAATTGCCGTTAAAATTTGTTAAAAATGTTTATTTTTTTTATAATTACAAAATGATACATATAAACTATTTCATGATGAATTCTTATATATTTAATAATAGAATTCTTCATTTATCATAAATTCATAAATCATAAGTTACATTCAAATTAGATAATTAAAGCGAAAAGATCAAAATTGGTTGGTCTGACTATAAAGATAGCCGATGCGCTAACTACGCACACAGCTACGCACGGTTCTGTGTGAGTGAATTTTGCGAAGAATTACCTATAGTTGACTTCACGCGCGGCACGTAAACGCTCTTAAATGTTCTTCAGACTCAAATAGAAGTGATACATTCAACGACGCCGCATAAATAAATTTGCTAAGAAAGAATCAGGTCTAAGAAGCTGTATAGTTCTTAACTTACTGCTGAAATTTTATCGAAACGCAACGCCTTCACTCCAGTGTCAACGCTTTCACTGCATCTAATTTTTTAACGGTAATACACTGCTATTTACTTTCTAAAACATAAAGCAGTTCATGTACTCTTAATACGTCCATATTTTTCCCAAAACAATAATGAATCCCATAACGAACCCACACAAAGGTTCACGTAACAATATGCTGGGATAACTCCAGATAAATTGCCCAAATCTTTTTATTATTTCCGACGAAGGCACTTTGTTCCTATTCGTTTGTTGAGATATTGCCACGTGTCTGGCCTCGAGGTCCTGGGATCTTGACGACGACCTCAGAGCCGCGTGGGGTCACGTGGGATTAGGTCATTTCTTCGTATTTGCGAAGGTTATATTTTTGTACTATTGATCTTTTAAGTAAGATTAGTCAACTACTGAAACCTAAGAGTATTTGATGTTAGGTCTTAGTTATTGGAATGACTGTTATTAGTTGACATTATAAAAGAATGAGCTCCACAGTTAACAAGTGCCTGATGTATTATCAATAAATTGTACAAAAACTAAACTTTAAAAGTCATATTCTAGAAAATTCTCACCCTAGCAACAAAACCATATCCTATCCCTAGATTCGTAACAAAGTTCAATTCTACTCAAACTGGAATAAAACTCTGAAGACACTCATAACGATATGAATAACAATATTATGCATTTTACTGCCCCATATCGCGCGGACTAGTTAGTAGAAACTTGCACTGTGCCGGCATTACTCGTTTCAGTTTGCGCCGGCATAGTGTTTAGTGCCTAAACTTTGATCGTTTCAAGTCCGTGATTAGATTTCACAACTCTTGTAATCCTTTTTAATTTCTGGTACAGAAATTTTTGTACCGGATTATGAGTCCAGTCTTTTCGTACCAATTTTTACTCCAATCAAAGAGTTGACGTTACATTAGATGATGAAATTTGACTTAGTTTGTGGTGGGAATATTTCGGCACCTGAAGTAGCCACTCCGGGAGATCCAGTTCGTTTTTTGTGTTAGTAGAATCATAGGCGTAGCTATAGCTATTTTCCAGAGGGTTGGGTCAGCCTAAAAAACCTTTCGTGTACTTGATAATTGTGGTCATTTTAAAATTGATAATAGTAAGTTGTCAACATCCTGTGGGTAGGCACTACGCAATTCTGGAGAGGGAATGGACCATCCGGCCTCCCGATACGCCAAAAAAAGCTAATAAGTCTGGGAGCTGATAAAAAAAACTATGTAGTTTGGGGTATGATGCTACAACTACAGCGTATATCTCTTGAAAATGTACGTTCATTACCGGACCAATTTACTACCGCTATACATCACCATTCCTAGTATTTCAACTTTGAATAATAACAGTAGTTTACTAGAAGCAGACCATCAGCGCAGGAACAAAGGATAAATATTCATTGGCGCGTCGATCTGTCGGGAATGTCGGAGCGTCGCGCTGCGGCGGTATATCTCACTAAATGCTGGAATTAACCGGTAATACCCGCTCTGCAGACATAAATAACAACTTGAAACTAATTGAATTAACGTTGCTTTGGTCACGAGACTCATAAAATACAACTATATTACCCAGTTTTGAGGCTAAGGGGTAATAACCTAATAAGAATGCTTTGTTACTAGCGTCCGTTCACTTGGTAGAAATTCCTTTACGATAGTTCATGTTGTGTCAAATTTAGGACAGCTTATAATCCAGTTATGCAGCCATTGTCAAGCAGCTTCTGGTGGCAATTAAGGACTTAATGATTAGGACTATACTTTAAGTACCCACTGAAAGATCCAAAGTGATTACTGTGCAGAAACTAAGAATCAGTGGTGGATAAATTTCAATCATTCTAAATTTAAATAAAAACCCAATACCTCACTGTATAGTTCTTCTCTGGTGAAAACTGCTTTCCGAACTGGTGGTAGAGTAATTATTGACGGAATCTAAATAATGTATAACATTTTACAGATTCAAAAAAATCTTTTCATTTCACGGTTGTAAATCAAAGCACCCTGCCACCAAATCAATGCGACTAACCATTGTACTCGATTAAAAATAACAACACAATACTGAAACTTCCATTCACGAACGTGATATATACGAGACATTAAAACTTCATGATGTAACGTTAAAGTTGAATTGTGAGTGGTGGCCCGTGGCAGAGACGGATGGCTGTGACGTCACCGTCCACTACACTAATGACGTCACGGCACACCCGCCCCAGCATGATCGATCGAGGAAGCTTGCGAGCAGTTTAAATTCTACTTCTGTCTCACTTTGTGTCTTGGAGGTTGCTCCATATTGGGACGTAGATTTATCTTGACGTTGAGTTAACGAATCCAGATATTGTTGGATGTATGATAGTTTTGTTAGGCTTGTAGCATTAGGCCGGCATATACGCAAGTAAATCTGAAGGTAAATAAACTTTTGAACTTCAGGTTATACGAAGTAACTTTGAGCCCACTGTCATATTGAAAAAAGGGAAAGAAATTTGAAGATACGCGAATTTATACTTCGCCATTATCACAAACCAAACGAATAACCCAAAAAAACAGTTAATGTATTCTTTTAAGAAAATTATACCATCCTGGTTTTTGCTGTAGTTTATCTGCATGGTAAAGAAAACAATAAGTTAACTACCTAGACACAACAGCTATGAATGGATTGTGAAATGATAAATGTAAGCGAGATACAGATAATAGCAATGTAATGATACTTGCAGTTGATAGTTTATTGAATCTTAGGTATATTGTATCCATTCTTTAATAAAATCGACGTTTTATAAAATGAAAAATTTGCTGCAACACAATACAAAGAGCATCTCACTATATTTCTCAGATAAGTTTTAGAAGGAATGAAACCTGGAAAACCAGTTCTAAACAACAAGTGAAATGGTTCAAAAAGATAAAATTTTGGAGCCCTGTATTATGGTATTCAATAGATCTACCGAACTAATCGAATCCACCAAAAACTAATAATAGTATGTGGCCTCCAAACTTAAAATAGGTAACACTCTGTGATAATATAACACACAAAAAAATCGCGGTAAAATTGGAAATAATCTCCGAGAATATCTTCATGCAGAATACAGAATCAACGAGATTATGATTTAGAAACGACATTAGATTTGAAAGATGATAATGAAGATGTTCCAAGAAAAGATTCTCCCGAACTCTCACAAAGGAAACTACATAAATCGACTGCCGAACATTATGATTTATGCGTCATAACTCACGTGCGAGAACATCGACTTAATATTAACTTTACAACTAGAAACGTCATTCTACGCTGTGATTTAAATATGAAGGAATCTTTATTAGATTAGATGCTAGTTAACATTTGTAAAGTATTAATTTAGCAAATAAAATTAATTAATTTTTTTTCGTTATAATGGTTTTGAATTAATCAAAAATTTATAAATACGCCTAGTTGACAATAATTATAATTTTGGAACATAAAATGTATATCTCAAATAACTTGTAAACGTAGGAAATTAATATTCGCTCGGATAGTGACCATCCTACAAATACAAATACACAAGGTGTAAAATCTGCTATAGTAGGCCACACAAGTGGGTCGCGTTTCGGGATCAGTCTGTAGATATACGGTTTAAAACAGGTCGGCATAATTGTTTTGACTGACGAGGTGTAATCATCTCTCTTCAATCGACGCTCTGCTGGACCCTACTCCACTTAACATCAGATGCAGTAAGGTCACAATACTGAATCAGTATAACAAAAGTATGATTTTTTGGTTCAGCCTTATAATATTTATTGTCACTTCGCATTTCCCTAATTTTTTATTCCATGTAAAAGATGCTTCGATATACGTGTGACATAATATCACAAACGAAATGAATGTCAATGGATGTGACAAGGAGATGACAAGGGAAGACGAGGAGGAAATGTGTCACATCTCATCTTTGGTAACTGCTCGGTGCATGTTTCGATAGGAAATTGATTTCTATAATTCAATAGTTTTTATTTTATTAATCTTGATAAATGTAAATTTTGTTGGTAATAGCCAGTGCCATTTCAACGTGGAATTTTATAGTATTTATTGTCTCATGGTATATATGGAATTTTACTCAATTTCATTAAATGAATAGAAAGGCAAACGTATGAATAAGGTGAATGAATTTTGATAAATGGTGATAATTTTTCGCTGTCGCCATTCGTCGAGGTCACTGACCCACAGATGGAGATAAAAATAAACTATCTAGATGAAAGAATTAATAAAAGTATGTGTATGTATTGTGGCTCAAAAGGAGCACTAATGTAGCTAACAAAATAAATGAATGTCATACGTAGTACCTACATTGACGTATCACGTGTCTTTGTTACTCCACACGCTCCGTGGAAATAGTTTAAACACGTTCCAGAAGGAACTTTGTAGGTATACGAAGATTGGAACAAATACGGTGAAGTCAAAATATTTACCGTTATAACCAATGACATTTTACAAATAGACGCGTCATATCCTAACAAAATTGCACATAAAAACAGCGGAGTATTTACTATAGTCACAGCTCTAGCGGCTCGCATCGATACGGCCCGAGCGAGCCCGAGTGGTTCCGAATGGGCCCGAGCGTCGGCCGCCCCGTCGCCATGACAGTCGAATGAAATGCATTTATTAGTTTAAAAAAATATTTAAATAGAGTATACTTATTACTAACCTATGAAAAGAAACTATTTTTCATACACAGTTGGAGTATAATTTGTACATCGACTAAAAACACAGGAAGGCATTTTATTTATAAAAATACAAGAAGTTAGTAAGCAGACTAGCCGCGACAGTGGTTGGAGGTTGACTAAGTGAATGTCGGGCAGTTACCTTACTTTCGTCTTGCCAGTACTGAGCTCGGATAACGTATCTATGTAATAAAAACATCTTAGGTTATAACTATTTATTTTTCTACACACACATAAAAATTTTAAAAAAAGAACACACTGGTGGTAGGTTACATTTTATATCTGCCCGGATAGTGACCACCGTACACAAGGTGTTAAAACCCGTCATAGTGGTCCACGAAACTGTGTCGTGTCCCGGAACAACCTGTGTATATTCGGTTCAACAGGCCGGCATAATCATGTCGACTAGCAAGGGGTAATTATCTCTCGACAGTTGACAATCTGTTGGACCCCACTACAATTACTATCAAGTGCAGTAGTTTATTTTCATGGATGTAAGAAATAATTATATTCCAAATTCAAAGACAAAATTAATCTAGGTAACTCAATCAGAGTGCAGGAGTGCCAGCAAGGCAGAGGCCCGTGAGGGTCGGGAGCCGCGCCTTTCAGCTCCGATAATTGTGCACACGCGTCGCCGATCAACAATTTCCATGTGTAACGTAATAATTCAACTTATTCCTTGCACACTTGGAGCTTCTACTACAGGTTTCGCTTTGGCTTCATTGGAAAAAACGTTACTGTATTTTTTAGAATTAAAATGTATTAATCATTTAAGCTATCAGTGATATTGGTTGAAAAGCTATGACGCAACGAGATGGTAAACCAATGTTACCTAGTCCTTTATTTTTTTATTAGTCTAGAATATCTTGAATTTCTCAATGACGCTTTGATTGACCTAGTACCCATGCAGAGCTTAAGTTTATAAACCATTCAAGTAAGGCTCTGCTCTGAACGTCTTGTCATCTCAAGACTGCCAAGACATACACACAATTCGACCAACTGTGTGTATGTCTTGGCAGCAGCATTGTGTTCCGTGTCAAAATAGATTTTCCCATGATAGATATAGCATCCCGATTCTCGACTAAGACATTGAAATAATAGGTACATTGCAAATAGAAATTCCAGTTTGTCTCGTGGTAGGAGTCTGCAGTGGCAGACGTTTGCGAGATTGATTTCAATATTGTTTGTTTTCAAACGTTGTCCTTCCGAACAAATATTTTGTTTCAAACGTTGTCCTTCCGCAAACATGAGTGCTGAGGATAGCGTGGTTAGTTTCTTATCTTGGTATGTGCTGCATCTGATGTTACAGTGTTTACAATTGAATGACGAGAGGCGTTCCTCTAATGGGTCGCCTTGAGCTTCCCAAGACCTCAGCACGGTATTCGTATCGCGTATGCATTACAACTATAACACCGAGGAATATCCCTTAGTACCACCTGGTAAGAAAGAAAGAAAAAAAAGCGATTTATTTATTACTTATTTATTTATTATTACATACATGCATAATACGACGCTTCAATCCGATAGGAGAAGGCAGAGTCTATGGATTGTCACTTTGCACGATTCTGGCATACTTCTCTCGCTTCCTCCACCTTCATCAATATTTTAATGCATTTCATTCACCGGTATTTATGACCTGGCCTATACTAAGGATGTCAGATATCTGACTTTTGAAAGTTCAGTGGACATTTAAAGGTTTAGATGTAAATATACAAAAACTTAATCTAGTTTATGCTACATCTTTTGGTTAATCAATTGTTAATTGTTTTTAATAATAATAATAAATAAATAAAGTGCAGTCGTTCCCGAGCGACTCTTCCACCGAAATTCGCCTTATATATAATTTTTGTCAGTCTCCTATTATCCATCCTCACCAAATGCCGAAACTACCTTGGCTGATTGACCGATTGATTATTAGTAGGTATAATTATACAGGATAGAGAAAAACAAGGCTTACGCTCGCCTGCTCTACTCGGTACACACCGGCTGATCCCTAAACGTGACTCGTAAACCGTACGCCATCTTAAACTTTTAAAGTAAATTCAAATTAATCCAATATTAAATCCAGTCATAAGAAAAAAAACTTATTTCAAAACTGTACACCTTCTTAATATTTTTTCAAAGAGACGCCAGCCAACGAGACATTCCCTTATCGACTTCACACTTGAATAGCGGTCGCACCGCAGAAATATTACTTGCTACTTATAATAACTAGCCCAATACACGACTTTCAACCCTGTTACGGCGCAATAAGGCTGGCTGAAAACGTCTTTTGATAAAGTTTTTTCTCGTAAGTTATAACTAGGTTACCTTTTTCTTGGTAATACTTATTTGTAACTTTTTATGTATTTTATGTCTGCAGGTAATGTAAGTTGAAGTTATATTTAATATCAGAGGCAATTAACGTTACCGAATTTGCCTCGGGTGTTTTAAACATAAGATCTAGACTTTATTATTTTGTAATAAAATTAATCTGCGAGCTATTCGTTTTTTTTACTCATAACTGAACAAAGTGGCTCGAGTGATGGTAAGAACTATGATTACACTTAAACAGTAGAAATACTTTGAATAGTAGAGTATTATCATATGAAGCATTGTGTTACATTGGACTAGGTAAATTATTATTTATATATTTTTTGCAGACTACTGCCTGACACAAAGCAAGCGTTAATTCACAAAGAATACACACATAATTAAAATAATCAGAGGTGTGTGCCCTTGGGTTTTGAACCTGCGGACATTTATCTAGGCAGTCTGTTCCACACTCAACTAGGCTATCTTTGTGTATTATCGCTTGCTTTAACGGTGAAGGAAAACATCGTGAGAAAACCTGAGAAGTTCTCTATAGGAATATTACGGGTGTGTGAAGTCTACCAACCGGCACTAGGCCCGCGTGGTAGACTTAGGCCTAATCCTTCTCTGTAGTAGAGGAGGCCCGTGCCCAACAGTGGGACAGCATGTCATTAATGCCTGACAGTAAATAGATATCGGTAAATGTATAGGGACTAACGCATACAAGAAACATATCAAGTAATAACCATAACGGAATTACCAAATAACCATTACCTATTCTTACGTAGTTAATTGGCGTGTAATCTTGGTTTCTACCAGTTTATAAGGATCAAGTTTACATCAGAAATAGCTTTGTAATAGCATTTAGTGTTGGTTGTTGCCTGCATAATGTATTTGGGTCAGAATCATTGTTATTCCGTTGGAGAGCTGTAAATCCCCGCTAAAGATCATATGAATATGGATGGTGGTTTTATTAAACTATGTTTTGTATAAATATTTAGATTCTATATTGTTTTTCTATATATTACTGCCGGTACTGGCGATGGTAGGTCTGTATGCGAGAATGTGGTACTCCATACTAAGCACCAACAGAATATTTATTTCTGCCGACTAGCAAATCGATAAGTATTTGTATTCCGGATTAAACAATGAAGTCAGTGTTAATTCTAGACATATTGAGACATAACATCCAATGTTTTAGACTGATTAGATTAGTATAGTATTAGTATACTCTTTATAGTTACAGTTACAGTGCATTGTATAAGTTTAGAGTTTAGAAAGTACCTAAAAATAATTTACAAATACTCTACTAGTTATATAACCATAGACTATTATTGAAATATCCAACCACTACTGTATAGTATATAAGCCACTTCCTTGCCACACCTGCCATTGTTTATTCCTTGTTTATCGCACCTCACTTTGACCCGTAACAGTCTTAGCTATGAATGGTGAAAGGTGAAATTTTTCCAAATGGAACCTAACACAACATATTGGTGCTGATATGCATAATTTGCGGTCTTCAAAAAATGCTAATGATAATTAAATTTTACATAAACTGTAAATAAAGGAAAGCCGGTTGGAATCGAGTTATATGCACCCTTCGCCATTGTTAGCTATACCTATATTCTGATCAGAATTGTAACCTTGCACAAAATTTACCACACCAAATAATGACCAACTAATTTGTAGTTAAGGTAGTTGGTAGTCCGCCGGTGGAATATATCACGAGCAATGATTGTCGAGATGTCTGTAACGAAGACAAATGAGCGAGGAACGTGGCCGCTTAGCGCGCGGCGTTTGGGGCCTGCGAGCTGCCAGCTCCGACGGGAATACATCGCTTGCAAACGAGTCTGTTTAGCGGGAAATTATGACGGATGGACATGGTGTAGGATAAGGGGAGGTGGAGATTATCGTGGTTGGGGAATGTATGAAATTACTCGTCATTATGAGACCAAATGACTTGGGGGACGAATTAGTTCAGTTGTGTTAGTGTTGCTACCATCAGGTCACTATAATTGACATACTTCATCACTGAGACCAAATGACTTGGGGAGACGAATAAGTTCAGTTGCGTTGTAGTAGTATCTCTGTTGCTACAATTAGGTGATTATATAACCATGTGACATATACATTATATGTATCACCGTACGTAAACTAAACGCCAATATAGAGCGACTCAACTAGATGTTCTGTAAATTAAACTGAGGTAATGTTTTTTATGTATGTCATAAACCAATTAAACACTACAAAATTTGATTTTCGTGATTTTGAGCAAGTTTTTACTTAAAGGAGAAGTGCTCTTATTGCTAATACATCAAGTGTCATTCTTCAAGTGCTGCGGTTTCAGTCATCAGGCGTTTGAGGTATGGAGCGCTGCAAGCGAGAGCTGGCGCTGGTCTCGCGCACGCTGTTATTGCTTTAACGAAGACAAACTTCGCCATATCAACTGTATTACACCATTACTGCACCGTACAGCCAGAACAGATGAGAAATTGATTGCAATTTAGTTCTTGGTAAGAAACCAGTGAGACTGTTTGGAACAAATATAATCTTTATAAATCTGGACCTTTCCATCGTCATTAGGTAATTTAGGTGGAATAATGTTTATACGTGGAGTTTTTAACCAAATTATTCTTTAATATATGTTCCTTACACTGTCGTAGTTCCAGTAAAAGCTTGCCTACATAATTTATTCCTTATTACTTGATTACTTCCAAAACCTTCGAGAGATGCAAGCAAAGGTTAAATTCAAAGCAGGTGGAATCGCTAGCACTATCAGTAATGTAATATTATGGCCCTAACTTCATTAGTTGAGAGATGCGGTCTAACTCATCAATAGACGATGGTACACGTAGGTACGTAGAACCTCGGTTATTACTCTAACGAAGACAACCTCGACAGTATGCCAGCGATATTGTATGAACTGCACGCCTTTGTGTTCGTGGTGCAAGATATAAGGAAACAGAGGGTGTGACGACGACGACGTGACGAAAAGTCGACTTTAGTATGAGTATATTGTATTTTAACTATCCAGGACAACACTAGTCTAGTTTTATAAATGAATAATCACCGCTCGGTCGTGTAGCAAGGTATAAAGGCCGTGGACAAAAAAAAATGTGTTCAGTTCCAAGGTCCCGCAACACTTTCTTCTACCACTATTTGCCAACGATTGGTTCCTTAGAGAGGGCTGAAATCAAAACGATTTTTTACTAAGTGTAAAAAGTATTCTATTTTACAGCCAGGAGTCTGAAATGTGCCTTGTAAATGACAACAGGCTCGTCCCCTATTAAATGGACTTAAAACAGCTGGCGAAATTTATGAGTATCTTACACCACTGCCTACCCGAAAAAAGGGAAAAGGACGTGATGCTACTTGTATTGTACCTATGTAAAAACTATGTTACGCAAATCCCAATAAAAATGAGATAAGAACAAGTGAATGGCGAATAATCACATAAATTTATACAGTAACGTCGCTACATCTTTTGACTTACGCCAGTTGTTCCCTTTACAATATTCGTGTACGTAAACCATTACATTTATTACAGACAAACTGAGAAACGACGTCGCCCGCTCGGAATCAATAACTGGTGCAGCGTGCGGGTTGGGACTAAAACGAACCATTGTCACGAGAAACATGTTCTACTTATAAAAGGAAAGGATATATTTCATGCCTAGAGAGCGATTACCGTTGAAGTTCAAAAATAGCACAGTAACTGATTTTGGTTAGGCCTATGCCCGACGGTCGTCTACTAGCTGAAAAATACAACACTTATAAAACCCATAATCGGTGAAGTAGCTAAATTTCGTTAGCCTGGTGTAATTCTAAATTCTATTCATATAAATTTCTTATTAAGTCATATTTTGGATTCGCTGAATTCTCCAATTGGTCCAGTATCAAATAGCCTCAAGTCAGAAATTGAATAATGAACTTACGAACCACTTATTTTATTATAGAAGTAAACGAGCAAGAGCTTAGTGACAGTAACACTAACCTAGCTGACGTAGTCCATCAAACGAAACTGACCACAGCATACCGCAATTTATCAATCTACAAATACCTACATAAACTTTTTCAATAGTAAACAAGTCCGAAAATCCCTTAGTTGATCTGATATGTGATGTAATAAATGAGCGGATATTCCGTCCATCAAGGGTTGTTCGCGGTCCAGCGGCCGGCTCCGCTAACGTGGTCAGCGGCACGCACTAATTCATCGCCTCCAATGACGTGGAAGGGACGTCGGATTAACGACGGGTAATGCACTCGGGGAGGGCTTGTGATTTTATTAGTATGTTTACTTTGTAATGCTGTTGAAAGTATTTAGAGGCATTATTAGTTATACTGATACCAGTGCTTGTAATCTAATAGGAGAAATAATTTCAGGCTATAGCTTTTATTGATATTTTTTGCTTGTGGTTCTACACCCATTCAAACTCATTTATTTGTTTATTTTTAATCAACACCCAAAGACCTTCACAAATTTAATACGATAAGAAATAAAATGAAAGTGTTGATAAGTTGAGGAACACATACTTTTTATTATATTCTGCGAAGGCGTAAGTGAAGACTAATGCATTTGTGTTTTGTCGACCTTTTTCTAGTAACACAAGTCTAGGCGGTCCAAAATAAGGAGAAAGCCACCTCCTGAGAGAAAGAGTCTACTAGGTTCAAAACAAAGAGAAAGCCAAAGGTCTATTGCACGTCAAAATAAGTGCTATACAATCAAAAAGCAATACCAAGAAAATGAGAGAGGTTGTATTTATCGATTTTCTCCACAATAACGTCGGGCTTCCTAATTCTTATCCACATTCCATATATAATCTAATATTACAAAAAGAGGGACATTTCCGTTACATTATATAGGTATATAATACTAAATAATCACCTATACAAAATAGATGGAATTAAATAACCGGTTCTTTATAAAAATAATTTACTTTCGGCAGTTCACGTAAAGAGATTTCTTGGCAAATAATTCCCACTTTGAATTTTCGGTAAAAAAATATTGGCTAATTCAATACTTGATCTATCTTCATCCTAAACACATTCAATGGTCATTCGTTAGATTTTAACAAACCATTCACATGTACGAGCCCCTGATCGTTTGCCTCGAACAAAATGTTAACTTACATAACGTATTTACTTACAGGCACGAGTAATGGTTGTTGTTAACTAAACAAATTACGTAAAACTAGTAATAAAAAGAAGCATTAGCTCAGCGCTAAGTACTTTGCCTTACAATTGTGGAGAGTTTGTGAAAGCTATGCTATATATATGACTGTGTTGATATATTTGATTGCAAAAATATGAGCTATCAGTGATAGTGGTAGCACCGTAGTATCGTGAAATGTGAGATTCTGGATTCGATTCTCATGTTCATTTAATTAATAACGCTGTTTATTTTAAAGCAAATTTTGATATAAATTATAGTTGGGTGTTAATTTTTTTCAGTTCCTTGCTCTAATGGGAAAAGCTTATAAGAAATTAAATAATTTTATTTTAATCTGTAAATATTAAACATATTACATATTAGGCTAATGGATAATAAACTTATCAATTACCAAGTTGCGGATTATCACAGTTCTAATTCCAGTTAACACTGGTCAAATTCTTCCTTAACATTTGTCAGTGTTTCGAAATTCCGCCACGTTAAAAATATACTACAAAATAAACATAACGATACAACAGAAACTGAGTAAAAGATTAACAAGGCGATTAGGTCTCGAATAAGCAAAGTTAAATCAAGACACAAAAGAAAACATCTCACAGAATTATCTCCAAATATGCCTCGAAACAACCGCCTCGCGACAAGGAAAAATAAAATCAAAAGACGCGCCTACATTTCTGTTATTTTTTTATCAACACCGCTCAGATTTTACAAGCGGCTTTACTGCCTTAAACAAAACAATTTTTATATGAGCCTTATCAACGGAGACAAGAATTAATTGGGCCCCAGTCCCCGAGCGATAAAAGCACATCATTCATTCACTGGAGATAGTGAAAAGAACGAATGGAACGGGCCCGGCGGAGTGTGACGCGGCATTAATCTTGTCCGAGAGCGGAACGGACCGGGGCCTGCGAGAGGCCGGTCTGGTGGATTAGGAGCGGAAATCTGACTATTCTGTTAGCTCCATACAGAGAATACGTAATGAAGGATCCGCTGCAGCGAACCTTTTGTGTGCAGCGCTTTTAAAGGATTTGCACGCGCTTGTGAACGCTTCAGCGCTTGAAACGTAAGTGTACTATTAAAGTACAACATCGCAGTTATGTTATAATATGCTTCTGTGTATTAATTATAATTAAATATCGCCCGCTGTAATAGTGAAGGTAACATTGTGAGGAAATTTTCGTAATATCTGATCGCTCCAGTTTTGAACATAGAATTTTGAATATGTGAAGTTTGATATCTAAAACATAAAAGCATCTAATAACTACACTAACGAATGTTAAGCCCAATATTGAGTTATTTACATATTTAACGGCATCATCGCATTTTATTACTTGCGTGATGATTATTATTCTCGCTTAAAGTATTTTAAAGTACGCTGTACACGGATAGAGTAAATGGCGCTATAATACAGTACAGTGCTAACTATACTACTAACTATCCTATTGTAAAGAGATTTAGTAGAGAATTGAATTAACTCTACTTAAACTGGTGAAGTACCTACTTGGAACTCATATAACAATATGCTTGTTGACATTACTATTTACTCTACCCGTGTCCACCAGGATTTATTGTTTCTCACCTATTCTTTACCATCAGACAGTGAGTAATTAACCAGGCTATTATACTACACGAGGCTTATGTATGAAATCGAATTCGTGACTTACAATTCCTGAGACGGCTCACCACTCGCCGCGCCAGTCTGGTTGTTAGACGTGTTGTATAATTTAGAGAGTATGCGCAAAGTTGTATTGTGGGTAAATATTTATGAAGTTGTGGGCGGCGAGGAAGTTTGTTTGGGCTGTTTTGTTTTGCCAGGGCGAGGGCGACCTTGATTTTATTTCAGTTTACGTTGTTACACCACGTATTTCTTAAAATTCTGGGATTATGTAACATTATATTACTAACTCAAATTATACGTCTTAGTTATAACAATCTTTAAATATAATTAAAATAAGTAGTGTTTTGTGTCTTTTTTTTTAAAAGGAATACTCTTATATAATAAATAATATTATCCAATAATATATACACGATGTTATGTATTAATATATTAATTAGTTCAAAGAATATCACTCTTTTCACTTTTTGCCCTTTTCCCAACTTGGTAACTTATTGCTAGTAAGTAGTAGTAGTTTAGCTAGTTTCTAAGTGTCTTACCTAAGTCCCGGTACATCTGTAACAGGGGCACCATCCTCGCTCATCCAGGATATGAGCGGCGCGGGAGAGCCGTGCGCGGCGCACGACACCCTCGCGCCGGTGCTGTTGGAGAACCACAGCCGCGGCGGCGGCTCCATAAGAAAGATCAGCTGGCCGGATGATGACGTCACTGCGGATAACAGTCTAGGTGAGCTACTAGTATACTTTTTTGGAATCGAGTACATTTTGTTTACATTTTTCGTTTTTATAGGGACATTAGCAAGTGACTCCTGCTGTATGTGATGTCAGTGACGTACAAAGTATCAATTGACAGTAATTATTTATCTCCTATTATCTTAACGGTGAAGGAAAACATCATGAAAAAAACTACACACCTGATAAGTTCTCTATAGGAATTTTAAGGGCAGTCTACAATCTGCAGTAGGCTAGCGTGGACTAAGGCCTAATCCCTCTCAGTAGTAGAGGCCCGTGCCCAGCAGTGGGACAGTATATACAGGGCTGATATTATTATTATCATTTATTATAATTATCTACCGACACGAAGCAATATGATGGCTTATTTGAAATCGGATTTTCACAGACTGATCCCAGAACGCGTTACACTTACTTGACCAGCTACAGCGAACTTTACAGCTTGCATACGGTGGTCGCTATCCGAGCGGATACAAATAACCTACCACCTGCATTTAAACTTTTCGTTGTTGGTCAACGGTGGATTGTGTCATTAGACAGCTCTCGAACCTGACTCGACCACGTTTTATTATTTTTTTTTTATTCCTTTGAATGACGAGATGAGCTTGCCGTTCACCTGATGGTAAGCGAAACGACCGCCCACAAAAAGTGGAAACACCATCCAACACCTTGAATCACAAAATATTGTTTGGTATTCTACTGCGCTCGCCATTCTGAGACATGGGATGTTAAGTCTCATTATGTCCAGTAGTTACACTGGCTACAAAGTCCTTCAAACCTAACCTAACACAACATTGGCTACACACTGCTGCTTGGGGGCAGAAATAGACATTGCGGTGGTACCTACCCAGACGGACTCTTACACATAAGATGCCTACCACCAGAGAAGTATTTGTGACTACTTTCCTAATTTGCAGTTCAGATATATTTAGTGAGCGTAAACAAACCATCATGTGAGTTAAGTGCAACGGGAGGAAATAAATGAAAAAGTTCGTTTCATTTATTAACCGAAGTCGTATCTTAATTTATCAAATATGTTGATTTGACCCAAAAGGAACGACGGAAATGTAAAAGTTTTTTAGTATTTATGGATAAAATATACGTCGAAACAAAAAGGGAAACAAAACATTGACTGACGTGGTCTTAATTAGTGTTCCGTGGGTAATGCAAGCAACGCCATGAAGTAGACATTGACTGGATGTATAATTTGTTTATTGAAATCAATAGACTTCTGCTTGTACAAAACGATTAGAACAGGTTGAGTACCCCTGTTCATGTATCTCCACCATGTTTATTTACAAACGATAGATAAAACGGTAGTTTAAACGTTTGTGAGTTTGATTAAAGGAGGTAATATCATACAGTACTATATTTTGTGATAATACTTTGGCTTACTTCTGTTATGTACAAAAGAATGTCAAAACTACAAAATTGTTTATCTTATAGGATGCTTCCTATAGATATAGACGCTTCCAAAACTGTCCGAAAATAAGACTATTTTTCATTCTTCAAAAGTCACCTAGCAGTGGCAAAGAGTGAAATTTTATGAAAGGTAACCCAACTTATAGGTACTAATATGCATAAATCTGCAAATTGTCCTAGTGATAATTAGACTTTACATAAATTCCGAAAGGGAAGCCGATAAGATTCGGGTTATATGGACCCTTCGCCGCTGTAACCTAGCCTATATTTTATTGGTATTTAATTATTTTTATCTCGCAATAAACTTATAGGCGGTCGGAGTCGCGCGCACAAGCCCGTACACAAAACGAATTCACTAAACAGTTCCAACTTCTAAGAAATAGCGAAAGTCGTGTAATGTGATTCTGTTAGTACATGAATAATAAATGCGAGCTAATTATGAACTGGAAGCCAATTATCTGCTAAAACGTTAACTTGAAGTCTCACGAAGAAGTCGAGCAGATTTATGTCGAATGATAATTGTTTGTGAGTTTATGTGTTAAACTACTAATTAACTTTTGGTAAATACCTGCTTATAATTTAAAGGATAAAAAATTACAATGATGTAAGCAACGATAGTTGGGTGTGGAAAGGACTGCTGAGTCGAATGTCCGCAGGCTCCAATCTCAAGCACACACCTCTGACTTTTCTAAAAATCATGTGTGTTATCATTGCTTGCTTTAACTGTGAAGGAAAACATCGTGAGCAAACCTGCATACCTGAGAAATTTTCCGTAAAATTTTTGAAGGTGTGTAAAGTCTACTAATCCCCACTAGGCCATCGTGATGGTCTAAGGCCTAAGTTCTCAGTTATAGAGGAAGCCCGTGCCCAACAGTGGGACAGAATATACAGAGCTGATAATATGATCGTATGGTCTTAGATCGTGTGTTTGTTGTTACGAACAGTGGGTACAATTCTTAACTTTTTATCCTAGTGTAACAATTTTACATGCGTATATGATGTTAGGGTTTATGGAAAACATGTCGATAGGTTCTCTCCACCCTTAATATAGGAAACAATATCAGGGAACTGTTGATCCATAATCGTGCCTTTACTTCCCCACATTAACAAAACCCACTTCAACACAAAATATGTCAAGAGAAATTCAAACTGGAGCTGAATCATTATCGTCCTAAGCATCAAGTGCTCTCCATACAAACCCGTCACCGAACCGAGAGCGCGCGATGTCAAAATAAAAAGAAATTACACATTCCGCGAGCTCGGGGCGACCACTTGAATTTACTGTGCCACCTCTTGGACTATAAAAAGAGCGTTCGAGCGAGTTAGGAGGACGTAAAATACTCGTATGGCGCGTAGGGTTGGCGAATACAAGATTCTAGTATTTTGTAGTATTGGTGGTGATTCGGATGTAGGAATAATTTAAGCACACGCCTCGTAAGGAAGACAATACATACTTACTAGATAAACCTCTCCACAAACGTACAATCATTTAGTGTCGCCTAGATAGCGACCCCCGTACACAAGATGTTAAAATCCGCCATAGTGGTCCACGTAATGGTGTCGCATTCCGATAAGCCTGTGTACATTGTGGTCCAAAAGGCCGGCATAATTGTATCGACTGTCGAGAGGTTATCTTTCGTTAATCGACATTTTTTGGACCCCACTCCACTTACCATCAGGTGCAGTTTGCTGTGTCCGTATAAAAATGCAGTATATTAACCTAACTGAATTAATCTCTTTGCAACTTTCGTGATGTTTTGACTTTAAGTAAACGGTATTATATATAGTTGACTTAATATTCCTATTAAAAAGAAAATTCATAGAAACTCAAAAGTGGACTTTCATAATATTCCGTAATATGTGTTTTATGTAACGACTATCCACACAGCCTGATACAACCATGTGGGTGGTGACAACCCTATAATCCATACAGGCCAGGTGTGTGGCATAATTTAATAGGCTTTATGTTTTAATGGGGAAGCTAATAACGGCTTATCGTGTATCGATTATTTGTAGGAACTGCTGCCACCGCCGTGATGATGACGTGTGGATTTGATTCCTTATTCATGTGTTTATCGAACAGCAAAATTGTGTCGACTGTCGAGGGGTAAGCATGTCTAGTCAGTAAATCCTATTGGACTCCACTCCACTGACCATCAGGTCCTCAGGGTCACATTAACATGTACGTATAAAAACATATACTTTCTTTAATTTTGTATTTTTTTAAAATGTTACTGTTTCATAAATACTATTATAAATTTAAAATATTAACATAATTAAATTATATTTGAAATTACCTACCCTTTTGCTATTATACAAAAACACCCAATAACAGTCTTGACCAACAACGGAGCACGACTTTTGGTTACACGAGGTCACCGTCATCTTTATTAGATTTACTGATTTACAGTACAACATTGACGTATATTCTATAGACACGCACGTCCATATAAACTATTTCTTCAAAATCTGGACTAAAATGATAACTAAAACGTCACTGTTATAACCTATTTATTCACTTATATAACAAATAATTTTATTTATTTGACTAATATTTTTTATTCACATTCCGATTTGCACTTGACTCGCGTTATTATATTATGAGCGCCACACTCCGTACACGACCAAAAGCATCAATATTGACACCATGCTAAAATCAGTTTGCATTTATTACAGTTCAATTCAATTGAACAAAAAGAATGTTAGGAACGCCAAATCTAGTACGTAGTAAATATATATCGATGCTCTACAATGAGCTACTATAGCGAGTTCTTCACGTGTCCGGTGCTTGCTTCCTCATTGTCTGCCAAATATATGGGATACCCTTTCACTAGTATTAAATTCTTATCTGCCTGAACCGTACAGTGTAATTGAAGAATACCCAAGGAAGTTGGTTGAAACTTCATTAATATCAACATAATCCATTCGGGCTCGTTTAACCCGCCCGTTCCTAAACAACGCAACGACTTTCTACTGTGCCCGACCTCTGCGTCGTCGGCGTTAGTGTAGAGAGAACCGCGTGGTTACTAACAATATATTTAGTTTTCAAAGAGATTTGTAAAACTTGGCGTCTGGGGTTGTCGGCTATTGTTATTTATATAAAATAAATAAATAAATAAAATATATTTTATTTAGTACCAACTAAATAAATACAGTAATAGGTTTTGGCGTCTCCTTTTAAGTATAGATTTACTTGTATTACGAGACACTGCTCTTCCATATCTATAAATAAAATTTAGACAGTTCCATGTACGATTAAAATGACGATTATAGTTGTTAAGTAATTTATATGCTGGTATATCCAACATAGAAATCATTTAAATTTACAATAAACAAAATAACCAATGGAGATCTAACCATTGTTAAAAAGGACAACCCCTAATTACCCACTCGACATACATATGCAACGATCAATGTCAAAGTTCAGGAAAAGTAATAATATTAAGTTTAAAATAATAAGGTACTTGCTTATGAGGTAGAGCTGTACATCTTTCTACCTAACCTATTTATAAATAAATCGGTACCTAAATAGAGTCTACAACTCTTTACAATATCGCTCGCGTATCACTCAGACCACGCGCTAAAAGGCCTTTGATATGCCAATATGCATGCACGACATGCTCTTAGAAGCAAATTGAAATTTAGCGGGGGTCTGGCCGGGCTCCGGTCGGCGCGGGCCGGCGCAGCGCTTGTTAGCCCTCCCACCACCAATCTTATTCATTGCCACCGACCCTATTGTTATCCGGATTGTTTTCACTTACCTCTCCGTGCTATCCTGTATTCCTGAAATGGTAGAGTATATGTAAAGCCTTTTCCCAATTGAAGATTCCCAATCGTTAATACAAATAAAAATGTTCCCTCCGAAGCAGTGCGTTCGTTTTCCACCCTGAATGCTTGCCCATGCTCAGGGGGACTTTTCTCGCAGCTCTAGACACACGATTTAGTGTGTATATCTCTTGTTTGTAACTAGACATTGAAGCCTATGAGGAATAACGAACATTTCCTTGCCTCCCCTTAACCCATCCTAAGAAGGTTCTTTCCTTCCCCTAGATATCTCCTCCCAACTTTTTCCAAGCCCATGCAGTCGCTAAGCCGAGGGTATCCAGTATCCCATTCTTAGGTTTTCTACAGCGATGACTGCGGGGTCCAATAAAAAAAAGAAGATTTTAAATTGAACATTATTGGTACGTGACAAGTATCATAAAGCCAAGTAATGGCAATGACTTCAGTCTTCAGCGCGACACAAAAGTACTTACAGACTAGACTACTAGTCATCTGACGCTAGAAAAAGGACTGACTACTCAAAACTAGACCCTATTATATGTAAGGAATGCACAAAATTGACATAAATTACTCACTCCGATAACCACAGCAATATCACAGTCATCGACACTGTGCAGTCTCATAAAAGCTTTTTATATGGTAAAATTAGTCCATCCAGTGAATGTGAAACTCTAGTTGTATTCATACTGTTGCTCTATTGAAATACCTCGAATGCGGCAATTCTGAGAAATTCAAAAATGTTGTACAATATGTCTGTATCTATTGAGTTGCAGCTACAGATAAAAAAAAACTATGTGAAGTTCAATGTAAATGTTTATTTGCACTTATCAATTCTAGATCCACAATTACCCTTTAATGCAAATACAAATGTTAGTTTAATTTAAAGCCCACATGAAAAACTTACTGGTTATGATAAAAGGTATTTTTTGGAGATAATAAAAACCTAAATGACAATATAGACACAATGTAATCTTCGAGGTATTATACTTTTCAGTTACCATCTCAAAAATCGCTTCTAATAGTGTCGGTCAAATGTTTTATGATTTATATCACGCGTTTTACACTCTCTAATTTAAAGGCAAAATACTAATTGAACAGTACGATTCTCAAATAAAATTTAAGTAATATCGTATTTTATTTCATACGTGTATTGTAGGTCAGTAATTTAATTAATTAGTGCGCTACGTGTACCACACGGGCGAGAGTTACTGGCGCGCTACGAAGACAAGATTGTTGCGTTTGAATGAGCTACGAGACGTGCTACGAACGTGTATGTGCTCTACGAAAACACGCCTCCATGTAACAAGACGTGAAGTTGTAGTTATATTCTGATGTTTTGACAAATGCTACGAAAACAAAAGTTACGTACATTACGCGAACGGAAGAACAAATTCAATGAGAAAACTTAGTTAAAGCAAATTTAATTGTATTTTATTAGCGCTGGGAGATTATTTAATCTATTCATTGAAAAAAAAATACGTTAATGTATTTGTGAGACCCATTACTTTGTTAGTAAGATTGTCATAAAAAATGTATATCTGAACCGTTGACTCGTAAAATTATAAGTATTTTTAATAGTTTACGTATATCATAACATGTTTTAACATAAAAAAAGACGACAAAGGATATAAACTCATAAATATATGTAGGCATCTTTACTCACCGGAGAGAAGCGTTTAAGAAAAAATCCCGCATCCGGAGCGTGCGCGGCCGGCGGAGTGTCAGCGTGTTCCTTTCTCCCCGTCATTAAGTGTAAAGTGCTTTTAGGTGCGGACGGCATGCCGTCAGCACGATGACGTCACGTCTAATGACACCGCGCGCTAAGAAAGTTAAGCGACCGACGCGACAACCTTAAACACTGTAATGGAATTTTCTTTACCATCGGGGGATCGGCGTTAAGTGTTGCGATTATCATCCCAAAATATAATAATATCAGCCCTGTATTATATACTGTCCCACTGTTGGGCACGGACCTCCTCTACTACTGAGAGGAAAATAATCAAATCCCAAAATAACCAAATAGTTACTATGGACGGACATTGATTACTCTTAAGATTGGTAGTATTTCAGACAAGTAATTTGTTAATTTTTATCGCATAACAGCTTCGTAAGAACATGTGTGACCATTTCAAAGATACTATATTGTCATCATCATCGGCAACTGGAAGTTCACTGCCGAACGAAAGCGGTCCCTAAATGTGTATTATCTCCAACTGTAATATGCTACAGAATAGATATTCACAGTTTTGCCAATTCAGGTAAATTAAGGCAAGCTTCTTCGTACCAACTGTCTTGCTATTCACTCGTGTATATACATGCCTGAAGTCACTTAACGTCAGTTAAATAAACTGTACAATGCATCTCGCGGCACCGGATATGTGCTGTACAAATGCGAACAGACTTTCTGATTTATGACGCTAGTTCCGGTAAAAGTTCACCGCGCTTGTTTCAGTTGTTTACAGGATCATGGTTGTATGGAGATAAATAAAAGTTTATAGTTGATACTGCAATTTGATCGTAATTTCGCCTGTGAGGGATATTTCTTGAAATTGAAGGTATATTGTTTTGGGATAACTATGTTTCATAATACCGACACTAGTATATTGTATACGAGTATACCAGTTGACATTGAAATAAATTTATTTTACGAATTTTAACGCGGTTTTTTTATTATAATTTTCTCCCGATGTTCCAAAGACTTTGTAGACTTCATAGTCACGGTAAGATCAAGGTGTTGGTTGTCCGAAAAGGGAAAATTACAGTATCTACCTACATTTTACAATGATACAATTTTTAAAATTTATTTGCTATTGACGGTTTGTTCGTTCTACGCAGAATGAGTTCACAGTTTCTTGAATTACAATATAAAAAACCACGATAAATTTAAAAAAAAGTTTTATATTAATGCCATAAACACAAGATATCATTATATAACAGCAGAGCTAGGTAGAGATATAATATTTTAATAACAGGATGTCCAATTCGTCCGCCATGTCCGCCTTATACGAGTTCCTACAATTCACATACTCGAAATCTATGCAAAGAGCTTTGTTTTTATTACACGATCTTTACCCATTAAATCAGGTGCTGATTTACATACACTGCGCATGAATATCGATGCCACTACCCACCTCCCGCGCCTCTAGAAGCATCACCCCACACCAGCATTACTTCGTGACGCGAGCGCACCACCATAAACTAATTTAACGCAGGTCGGGCGACGTCAATGCCGTTTTATAGGCCAGCGTTTAAATATATGACACTTTTACTCCCCGACAGCTATAACATTTCATTTTACGAGCTCTGCCCCGCTCCCCAGCCTGCGCATCCCGCCCGCGATATTATACATTATAAAAATGAATATTGTTCATAAAATATACAATTACATGGTTCGTGTGGGTGACGCTATCGAGTCGTGGTGAAAATTTGAATATCAATGAAGAACGTACAACCTCAAGTGAAACTGCAGGGGAAAATACTTTCTAAAAAGAATTAGTGCCTATACGTTGTTCGTCGTATAGGCCGTTTGCCAAATACGGTACTCACACTAATATAATTTTACAGAGTATATATTTTTTTCATAATATTATTATAATTGAAAGACAGATACGTAGCTGATGACGTCAACGAACGTCACATTATAATATTTTTTACTTTGGTGATGACTGAGTAATGCGTCCTTATGGTGACTAAAATATGTTCATTCACAGATACTACACGCGTAAATTGTGAATGTGTTATATGCGCCAGGTTTCGGTAAGAGTCCTATACTTTTTCATGTTATAGTTGTGATAATCCTATTATTTTCGGTAATATTTTAAATATTACTGATATACCTATTGAATATGTTTTATGCAAAGTACTTAGTAGACATTTTATAGCAATGATATAATAAATTGGTAGCAATACAGCAATCTTTAATTTATTTCTAACAACACCAGAAACAGTGCAGTGCGATCATTTAGCTACCCTACATAAAAATCAGACAATCTGAAAAAATTTGACGAATCTCCTATTGCTTCAATTAAAAGCTACTTCTGCGGAAACCTATCGCCACACTAAAATTTCTTTAAAAGCTTATTGCACGAGTCACAATTATTACTGATCAACAATCAGTTCACTCATTCATGCAAAGTGATCTTCGTCGCCCCTAAACACCCACAACGCCTCGACTACATCCGGCCGGTATTGTGTTCAGATCTCCGGAAATCCCACTTCCTACACGAAACGCTATAGCTAGCTATCTCTTTAATTTGATAAGGGACACAGTAATAGGTATCTCAATCTTTTTTTTGGAGACAAATATATTCTACAGTGCAGTGGCGAAGGTTGAAATTTTTCAAAAGGTAACCCGTGGGAAATAAATGCCTCTGTTAACGTATAGCGGCTAATGTAACAGAAAATAAAATTTAAGACAAACATGAATAAACCTAAAAGGGAAGCCGGTAGGAATCGGTTTGTATGGACGCTTCGCCACTGCTACAGTGTGGCTACAGGATACTTAGGTGTAACAATATTTTCATGAACTAAAGTGACTTCGCCTGGATTATTCATACTGGTCAGGCTATTATAAGAGGCTGGCAACTCACAAACTCATATTAGACCAGCTGATATAATACTTAAACGTTAATCACAAGCGGTCAGGTATGTTTTTTAATTGTCTTAGTAGGCAAACGAGCGAGCGATCCACCTGATGTTAAGCATCTGCCGCCCATGGATTAAAGCAATGCTGGAGGCACTGCCAAACCGTTTCCTACCGGGGTTTGAGGTTTTAGCTCAAAAATAGGATATTTAGACAGCAATATTAAAAACGATACAATATTTTTTATATGTTTACAAAGCGTGTCTCGGGAGGGTGCTCGTGGTAAGAATTCCGCATTTTTACGATGGTCCATTTTATTAACGTGTAGTAATTCCCGCCGATGATGGGCCGCCCGGGACACATACTGACCGCTGTGCGAGCCAAAAAATCAACTTATGTACGTTGTTTTATGTACTACAGTTGCATGTACGTGGCTGTAGATTGGCTCCATTGTCTTGTTAAATATTGTCGTAAACTGGCAGCTTTGTTGTTGAGTTTAGTGTATCGGTAATGCGTTTGTCTCCTTCCTCTCCCCAATGTTGCTTCACCTTTATAAGTGTAGGTAAAATAAACTTAGAGGTTGCTAGTACTTTTCCGATCTATTGTTTTACAGGGGCGATTCAAAGTGACAGAGACTATTTCTGACCAGTGAAGAGAGAGAAGTCAATTCCGATACTGCAACAATTCTTGGAAAAGTTAAAGTTTTCCAAGCTAAATTCCATGTTTTTTCATTCCCTCGATCTGAAAACAAAACCCGAGACCACAAATGAAACCATACGTACCACCGAAACAAAAACTTCATACAAAAATTGCAAAAAATATATTTTATTACCAACTTCTAAAAAGCAGCCTTAGGGAGATTTAGATTTGTGATGACATAAAGGTGTCGCACCCACGATGTTATTGAATTTGAAACAAAGTGCCGCCGATAGTGTGGCTTCGCACGTACTCGTAAATAGTGGTCTGAAGTGAACTCCCGAGGCGCATTTCATAATGACAAACTTTTGTTACGCGACGACTGCGAGGGTGCATATACGTACGAGTTTATTTGTTCCTCGTGCATAAAATGTATGCGGCTAATAAAGGTATACAATATTTGCACGCATGTGAAGGTGGGGTTTACATATCTGTCTGGAAGTGGAGGTTTTACAATGCAAATAACATATTAAAACTAGATAAGTGTTCTTGAACATTTTCAACACATTTTTTTTTGTTTAGGCTTCTTATTTCCACTATTTTGTGTAATGACTAATTGATATCTTTCATTACATTATTCATACACTGAATATGGAGGCGGGCAGGCCGCGAACCTGATGTTAACCATGCGATATTACCCGTATCAACACTCAATCACTAAAAATTGTCAATGCTGGCCTGTGCTCGTACGTTATAAAACCTAAATTTGATGTTTAATGAGAAATCAGGGCTGCACCAACAGAATTATATTTACGGCTCATAATTTCCTGTAAATTGTATAAAACTATCGGTACATTATACTTTCAATTCAGTAACTTAAAACAATCGGTTGTTCAATGTTCGGAAACTTCACGCCAGGGTCACCACCTGATAGACCGTGAAACCTTCGCCCCCTGTCTGGCAGTCGGCACCGAACTTGTCGGTCGTCGCCCCCACATAAAAGGGGCGAAGGTAGGTCCGGTGCTCCAGCCGCAATTATACCAGGGGCGGAGGTCGCGACGCGTCACATCCGCCGGAAGCGGCGCACGCCACCTTTGTTCCCAGCCTTATTGTGTTACTGGAAATTATGGAATTATGCGCAGATGTAGTTGAAAGTTTTGTGCTGTTAAACTGCGCGTGAATGTATACTTGTGTTGGGTTTGTCTGCTCGGATTGCTGCGAGGGTACCGGATGAGGTTTGCACCCGACTGGACACTGACTAAAGTACGCAAGATGAATAGACCGCTACATAAGTTTACTCATTTGGACGATTCCTTTTCATGAGTTAAAGACACTGGTCTTTAACTCATGAAAAGGAATCGAAACAAGACTGATTAAATTTTGGTGACCGTCGAGCAACGTCGAATTAAAAAATATATATTTGATCTATAATGAAGACATATTACTTACAACACTAACAGCCTAGCTCATCCCGAATATTACTACGCTTCACCGCTTCCAAGCCTGTTGAGGTTTACTCACACATATTGTAATTAAAACAGCCATGTCTACTTCAATAAAACGAATGAGGTAACATTTAAAACGAGGCGACAATTCAAACCCAACTTTCACACCAAACAATCTGACTTAATTTACAAAATATAAACCGCACGGAGAGTGTTGCCGCCGCGGAGTTGGCGCGGCTTTGTTCGTGGCCCACATTGCACAAAGCGGCCGAGGCGGTACCACTCACCGCTGTGGAATCTTTTGATACCCGAAACATGCCTGTTAGTGTTACGTTTATTTTTAGATTTGGACAGGTGACTATGATTGTTTTTTACTGGATGATGAGACGAGAAGGTGATTAGTAAGTTGTCCGATTGTCAGCGTTAGGGCTGCTTGTATCTAATTAGTAGTACCTGCACTACGCTTGGCATCTTGAGTTAGATGTCTAACCTCGTAATCACTGATATTTCCGGTATTAACGAGAATGTTGTTAAGAATACGTTTTATTTATTTCTTGCATATGTTGCAATAGAAATATTACTTTACAACCGCCTATATAATTTAAATATCAACACTTTCTCTCTATAATTTTTATAATCCCGATTAAAAATTCTGTTTAAGAACAAAAAAATAATACAAAATTCTGTCCACCTGAATGAAACCTGGGTACCTACAGGATCCTTTACAAAACTCATATTACCAGTCAGCTTTACCAATTTAGCACCACAGGTCCCCAAGACCATCAAAATTACGATAAAGGCTTTCGAAAATCGGAATGGCCCGATCGCGCATACAAACGACCACATCATACCGGTTGCACATTACAAAGTGACAAGGGGGGAGGGGAGGTGTTAGGGGAGACTTGGGGAGTCAGATCTATTTCCGAATAATTGCCCTTCTGTCAGCGGCGAACTTTAATGGGATAAGTTGGTTCGCTTCAGGTGTCTTCTAGCAATAATCATAAGTTGTCTGATGGTTCCATAGCTCTTGGAACTTTTGGACATGATCGGTTTATCTATTGAGAGTTGGTAAAACTATTGAGTGAATGAAATTATTGAAAGAAACTATAAATGCCCTAGTAACTTATTTACATTATGAATTTATAACCGGAATTCATGATTGCAGCGTAGACGATGTCATCATGTTACTAGCGAAAAAGAGCCATAGCTGTTAATACTTTTGAACAATTACTATATAAATTACAAATAACTACTTCAACTTCCATGTTACTAACAGGGCTCATTAGTTTCTAAGGTTAATAGAATTGGATTACGAGCCGAAAAAGTCACTAGTCTTATGGTTAGCATTACATAAACAAGAATAACAGAATATTAAATGCATGGATCTAGCTCGTATTAGAGCTCGTCATATTAAAATCTGCCAGACCACATAATATCATGATGCTATGATGAACTAAATCAGTGAAAAAATTACATGCAAATTGACATGGTACCTACCAACCTATCTTTCACATATTTATGGAAGATCTATCCCAATCTGTCTCAAAACATTGTCTTCACACAGCAGTGGCGAAGGGTGAAATTTTTCAAAAGGTAACCCGGTGTAAAAAAATTGGATTAATTAATATAACGCGGGCAATTTATCGGAAAACAAAAAATAAGACAATGAATTAGTCTTGATTCGAAATCTACAATCGTTAACATACTTACTAAATTACCTATTATGCATAAAATCGAATAATAAACGTAGTTAATTCTCCTTCCATTAACCACAAATATAGGTAAGTATTAATTTGTTGTAACAGCAACAAATCTATTAAAATTATAACTACAATATCTACCTATAAGTATCTGTTTATTCTCAAAATAAAACTTTATATTTAACTTCCCCCTAAAGAAATAGGTATCACGTTCGCCGAACAGACCAACAGTTTAAGTGTACCTACATGATATATGTATAATTATAAATTTAAATAATCAAAGGTTATTTGTTAACTGTTGCTTGTATCGCTATTTCAATTCAGTAAAATATAATATTTATTTCCTTCTAACAAACATTTTGCGTCTGAAAACAAAAACTTATCAGATCTACTTCAAATATTTAACCATCTAAATACTAATATGTGAAATCACAGAATAATAATATACTTACGTAAAGGTTGGCATTAAACTGATCACAAGTAGTTATTTCCATTATAGTACACATCAGTGGCGAAGTGTGACATTTTTCAAAAGGTAAGCCGATGTAAAAAAAATGCCCTAGTAATGGTACCGAGGCCAATTTAACAGAAATCAAAAACTAAAACAAACATAAATAAATCTAAAAGGGAAACCGGTAGGAATCGGGTTGTATGGACGCTTCGCCACTAGTACACATTCATTTGTAGTTTTTAATTTAAACAAAGCGCTGGAAACTAAACATCACAGAAGTATCAAAAATAAAATGAATATGACAACAGGGGACCGGCATATGCTTGATTTTGTACATTATTCTATACTAGCTTTTGCTCGCGGCTCCGCCCGCGTTATAAAGTTTTTCAGGCTAAAGTTTCCCATTATAAAAGTAATAGTTTCCCGGGAGCCTATGTTCTTCCCTGGGTTTCAAACTGTCTCCATACCAAATTTCATCTTAATACGTTGGGTAGTTTTTGAGTTTAACACGTTCAGGCAGACAAATTCAGCGGGGGACTTTGTTTTTATAATACATTTTTGTATAACTTTTTAAGAGGAACAATCCCGTCATACATCATTGTTGCATAACTTTAACCGTTTACGCAGCGCACGCAACAGAAGCTCTCAAAAATATTATATTTTCCCCGTTTTTGCAGCATGTTGAAACTGTTACTGCTCTGCTCCTATTGGTCATAGCGTGATGATATATAGCCTATAGCACTCCAGGAACAAAGGTCTATCCAACATAAAAATATTTTTCAGTTCGAACCGATAGTTCCTGAGATTAGCCATTACTGAACCGCTCCTATTGGGTATAGCGTGATGATATAGCCTATAGCACTCCACAAACAAAGGGCTATCCAACACAAAAATAATTTTTCAGTTTGAACCAGTAGTTCCTGAGATTAGAGCGTTCAAACAGACAAACTCTTCAGCTTTATATAATAGTATAGAGTATAGATGTCGCAGTAGTCAAAGTTGCGTTAATGATGAAATGTGTATTCGTCTGCCAAGTTTGAATTTCCCGCCCTCAAATTCGCCGCCCGGGGCACGGGCCCTGGCTTGCCCCCCCCTCCCCCCTAGATCCGGGGCTGACTGAGAGTGTTATAAACGTAAGAGTAGACAAATATAATGAGAAAGCTTCGAACTGCTATGCTATCGGGAGCTACACGTGTTATTGTGAGTCAACCATAAAAGATAGACATATGCTGTCGTGGGATATTTTTTAGCACAGGAGTATGACAAATAATTGTACCAAGTTTCGTTAAAATCCGTCGAGTAGTTTTTGTTTCTATAACGGTTATACAGACAGACAGACAGACAGACAGACAGACAGACAGACAGACGGACAGACAGACAGACAGACAGACAGACAAAAATTCTACTAATTGCATTTTTGGCATCAGTATCGATCCCTAATCACCCCCTGATAGTTATTTTGGAAATATATTTCATGTACAGAATTGACCTCTCTACAGATTTATTATAAGTATAGATAGATATAGATATAGATATAGATGTAATGGTTAATAATACGAAAAAGAAGCAATCCTGCGAAAACTGCATAACAATTGGTTAAAAAATGAGCGAGTAATTCATATTTAAACTATTGTAATGTGCAGAAGTGGGCGCGATATGGGGATATCGCTTCATCTCTTTTTATCGCACGCGTCGTATTTCTCGATGACGTCACATGTGGGTATTTCGTCTATATTTTCTGTTTCTTGTTAATTACCCCTTCCACCGAAATTCAAAATTTAAAGAACAAAAATGAGTCCGATACTCTATTATTTACAAACACCGAAACTTGGTGGCATAATCAATTTGACGTTTGATGGACGTAAAAAGTGACAACAATACATAGTCGGTTAACATGAAGCCGAACTAGCTCGGGTTACCTTTGCCCATATCTTCCGTACGATCCCGACGAACACTGGCATGGTAAGTCATAGGTGCTGCCATCTATATTAAAAAATACTGCAACATGAAGCCACTTGACAGCGAGTTACCTTGCTCCTGTGGCGTCACTATTTCATTTTGGTAACGGAATCACCGGTGAACTAAATACAAGGTGCGCTATCGTTATTTAAACGTTGCTTAAAATAAGTAATCGATTTCGATTAAATTAACAAACAACGAGGTAATGGCCGATAGATATCATTATTAAGTTATCATTGATGCTATTTTAATTATTGTCCATAGTCTAATATTATTTTCTAAATTTATAATTTACTTATTAAATATATTGTTTAGTATCATCGAAAATCTAAAAGGGAAGCCGGTGGGTATCGGGTTGCATGGATGCTTCGCCACTGTCACACAGATGTCAACCCGCGGACGTTCGATCCCAGGGTATCTCGCAAATCAATCCGTTTACTAACCCGCCCACTACCACGCTATGTAGGTCAGCGTCAGAGAGTTTTGGAACTAGATGCAAACCGAATTAGCACCATCGAGTGACCCGGCATTAGAATTTCAAACGCACGTCTCAATAATGCATGCTAATCCGCCAGCGGATACATTACTGCTCGAGGACTAGTTCGATGATGCTACTGGTGTTTTGGGTGTGCGTTGTATATCGAAGTAAATTGGATTTTCTAATGTTACTAATTTTTTTGTTTTAAGATTTTATGTAGGACGGCATACTTTTTATCTGGGCCAGCATAGTCTCCAACACCATAAAAAATTGTGTGTTTTAGTTTCAAAATGAACGCGAACATAAAATCCGTTGGTTTAATTGCACTTCTATTTACCCATTCTGAAATTAACATACATATATTAGTACCAGCTGTGCCGAGATTCGTCAACATTAATATCGTATGGAGGTATTAGTCAATATCACAAATCTTTATTTATTTTACTCATTCATTTCAGTCTTCACTTGAAGGCGCCTTTGCCTGTCAGTCGTAAAATTTTATGAAACTTATTTTATTAATAAAATATTATGGAATAAACTTTAACATTTTCAAATACAAAACTATTTTCGCCCGAGTAGATTACGCGCGCACGCCGACTTGAAATTGCTGCGACAAGTCGATTAATATTAGTCGGAGCGGGCCGCGGCGAGATTATTATGCATCAGCTCGCGGTAATCCTGTCTCGGTCCTGGACTTCTGGGAAGGATGCGGGTTTTGCGAGACACTTCAAAATGTTTAGAGATTTTCCTAGGTTACTTAAACTGACATACATCATATAACTGACATATCCAGTGCTCTATGGAGACATCAAAATGGTGTATATTAAAGTTGTTTGATTTTAATGTTTATGAGCTTTAATGATATAATTGTTTGCTGTGTGTGTGACTATCGTTATATAAGGGTAGACGTAAAATTTGCATACTGTATTCAATGTAATAAACGTAAGACCTATTTTATCTAGGTTGTATAAATTTTATCTAATATATATTTGTCCCAACAAGACTATTTCTAAAACCAAAAATACTACTACCATACCAAATACAAATTCAAACTGATTTAACTTTAACATGATATAAAAGCCACTACGGACTGTGTTATTACACTATGATAAGGCCGAGCTCGCAAAGGGCCGACTCTACCCCCTCGCACCCTCTCCGCACACCCCTCTCTCGCAGTAAGTGCAAAGTTATGAACGCGCTAAGCCGCCGAGCGATATTAGCTAGTTACGGCGCCAATTTGATGGATATGCGAGTTGGCCCCGAGTTGAGAGTTCTATGAGACTGGGGCTTTGTTTTTTTTTATAAACGTTATTAGATTTGATCGTAATAACTTACATACGTGCTTACGCCCTTTATTTACGAAGGTTTAGACAGAGACGCAACTAGTGCAAAATTTTTTGCCAAGTTTATTTGGTTCCAAGATTGTCTTATTAAGACAATTTTATAATATTCTATAATTCAGATACATTTATACCCAAATCCCTTAAATTTTGGTAACTGTGTTATGTCTCTTGTTCGCTTATAGATAGGTAGATAAAAAGTTGTTACAATTAACACACATTATAATTTCAGATATAAATAGAAAACAGCTTATCATTTTAAAATAAAGACATTTATACATATTATAAAACCGAGTCCCCCTTACTGTCTGTCTGTATGTTATCGATTTTCTCAAAATCTACTTAACTGATTTTAATGAAATTTGGTATGAAGATAGTTTACGACCTTAGGAATATTATTTCTATCCCGGGGAAATATAAATCGGGACTTTTATCCCAGAAAATTCCTTCACGCGGGCAAAGCCGGGAACAGCTAATGATTACACATATGTACTTTACACAACGAAGTGCCCTTTACGGGCAGTGGATCTTCTACCAATTTATAGCAGGTATTGTGGCTCGCTTCAGACTGCGATGAAATTTATACAAATACATCCCCGGGGAAGTTTTTGCCGCACTAACAACCGGCCACGTACCGCTGCGACACAGACATTCCAAGGCACTTTATATATATTTTGTCATATTTATTTTGAAATTAACAAACAGAAGATGATATAAGACCATACCTGTCCCTGAGGGGTGGAAAAGAGGGGGTGAAAAATAGGGAGTTGGCAGTTTTCTCGACATTGAAGTTTGTGCACTCAGAAAAGAGTAATGACATGAAGTATGAATTAATTGAAAACATCTTGTTGGAGTAAACGCAAATACCAGTGACCCATAGACAGCTCACCGGTCACCGTACATCACTAGTTTTTAAGTCCCCTCTCTATATCTCTCTTGTCTCTGACTGTTTTAACGTACAATACCCTTTTATCTCTTTGAATATATTTATCAAAGTTTCATCAAGTGCTTTATTAATAACAACAGGTTATGGGCCGTCCCGTTCTATTAAAGATTTCTAAAAGTTCTTTTTAGTAAGTTTAATAAATTCGAGTATAACCTCAAAAAAAAAAAACCGCATGACAAAATTTTCCTTCCGCTTCAAAATCTTTACGAAACTATCAACATGACTACAAACACATTATCAATACAAAAATTAACCGGAAGAGATAATTTTTCGACGTGGAAAATTCGCAATGGAAGCATATCTGCAACATGAGGAGTTGTGGGAATGTATAACCTCCGTGGACTCCGTGGATAACAAAAGGATATTAAAGCTAAGTCTAAGATTATACTATCAATAGACCCACAACTATATGTACATGTTCAAGACGCCAGCACTGCGAAATTGGTATGGGACAAGCTATCGAAAGCATTTGAAGACTCCGGCCTTCTCCGTAAAGTTGGGCTTCTAAGAGATCTGATAAATACTAATCTCAATTCAAGTACGAACGTAGAAGATTACATTAATAAAATTATGTCAGCAGCACACAAACTGAGAGCAATAGGTTTTAGTGTTGACGATGAGTGGCTTGGAACACTAATGTTGGCTGGTTTACCTGAAGAATACAAGCCTATGATAATGGGGATTGAGAGCTCTGGTATAAAGATTAGTGCCGATCTGATAAAGACAAAATTGTTACAAGAAGTGAGATCAGATACTACTACTGCTTTTTATGTAAAATCAAATAAATACAAAAACTCTCAACACAATAAAAATAAATCAACTTATTCAGAAAAACCTAAAGGACCCCGATGCTTTAATTGTAATAAACACGGTCATGTTAGCAAACAGTGTTGGTTCAGAAACAAAAAAGAAAACAATAATGATACTAAGAATAGTTTTGTTGCTGCTTTCTCAGCCTCTTTACTAAACGACAACACTAGCTGGTATGTGGACTCAGGAGCATCGTCCCACATGACAATGCATGGCTATTGGCTTCAAAATAAAAAGGCACCGCCTGTTGACAACATCAGGATTGCTGATAATAAAGTACTTAGTGTACACAGCTGTGGCACAGTTACTATACAAGTACCAAATGAAGCTACTGGAATTCCTGACTGTATTCAGGTTAATGATGTTCTATATGTACCTGACTTATCCACAAATTTACTGTCAGTGAGTAAAATCATTTCTAATGGAAATCAAGTAGAATTCAATGAAAATGGCTGTGCAGTAAAAAACAAGCAAGGGCATGTAGTGGCCAATGCAAAACTTGTGAATAATACATATAAATTATTATCCTGTCATAGTGGAAAAGCAATGTCGGCAATTTCTGTAGACAAGTATCTATGGCATCAAAGACTGGGTCATATTAACTTTAATGATTTAAATAAGATTCCAGATTGTACATTAGGTGTGAAAATGTCTCAGCAGAACAAAGAAATAACATGCATTCCTTGTTTACAAGCAAAGCAAACCAGACTACCTTTTAAGCATGAAGGATACCGGGCATCAAAGTTATTAGAGCTTATCCACAGTGATGTATGTGGACCAATGGAAAATCAGTCTATTGGAGGAGCAAGGTACTTTTTAACATTTATAGATGATTTTTCTAAAAAAGTATTTGTCTATTTTCTAAAACAAAAATCAGAGGTGTTTGAAAAATTTATAGAATTCAAAAATAAAGTTGAAAATGAATTGGACTGCAAAATTAAAATATTCAGAACTGACAATGGAAAAGAGTATAGAAACCACAAGTTTGACAAATGTTTAAAACACTTTGGTATTAAGCATGAGACAAGTACTCCATACACACCTGAACAGAACGGTGTAAGTGAAAGGATGAACCGGACTTTAGTTGAAAAAGCTAAATGCATGTTATTTAATGCCTCTTTACAGAAGGAGTATTGGGCAGAAGCCATAGCAACTGCAGCATACATCATCAATAGATCACCGACTCGCTCACTGCCACAAGTAACACCAGAAGAGCGATGGACTGGATATAAGCCTGACCTTAGTCATTTGAAAGTATTTGGATGCCCAGCAATGGTTCATATTCCAAAGGAAAAGCGTCACAAATTAGATGTCAAATCACATAAATTGACATTCATTGGATATAGCGACTGCACCAAAGGTTATCGTTTTATTGATGAGAAAAATAAGCAAATTATGATGAGTAGAGATGCAGTATTTCTAGAAGAAAGCCTCAACCAAAATATTGATGAATCTCAAAATAAAATTAAGAAATTTAATGTAAAAAAACATCTAGAAGCAAATGGAGATAATTATAGTCATGAGACCAACATTACATATTTTCAAGAAGAACCAGACTTTGAAGAAATAAATAATGAAACAAGCTATACAGATCATGATTCAAGCTCATATGAAGACCCAAATGATGAAACCTACATACCTACAGATAGCTCTAGCTCACCAGAGATTTTTAATATGAATTTAAGACCCAGACTAAACCGACAACAAAATATAAATAATGAAAATGATGTTACAACCACTAATAATTCTGAACTAAATTCATTTTTATGTTTAAACTCAGAGTCTACTATGAGTCTCCTGGATAATGAGCCACAAAGTCATATTGAAGCATTAAATTGTGAAGACTCAGATTTGTGGAAAAGGCAATGGAAACTGAATATCAGTCATTAATTGAAAATAATACCTGGACTGTAGTAGACTTACCTCCAGGCAAAAAGTTAATTCCATGTAAATGGGTCTATAAAACAAAGAGAAATGATGTTGGAAACATAGTGCGATACAAAGCTAGACTGGTCATCAAGGGGTTCAAACAAACAAAAGGCATTGATTATCATGAAGTCTATGCTCCAGTGGTTCGCTATACATCAATAAGATACTTAGTTGGCTTGGCAGCTAAATACAAACTGGTAATCCATCAGATGGATGCGGTTACAGCATTTCTTCAAGGAGAAGTTGAAGAGGAAATATTCATGACTTTACCACCTTGTTATGAGCTAGAAAATAAAGTTTGTCGGCTTAACAAAGCCCTGTATGGCCTAAAACAGGCCAGCCGTCAATGGAATAAGAAGCTCAATGCCACTCTTTTAGAGATTGGATTAAAGAGATCAATGGTAGATCCTTGCATATACTACAGGCTTAATAATGAGCATGATATAATATTTATAGCAGTGTATGTTGATGATATACTTTGTTTTTTAATAATAATATATCTGCATCATATATAAAGAAAAACTACAAGAAAAGTTTAAAATGAAAGATCTTGGCAAAGCTCAGCAATGTATTGGACTTAAAATTTCACAAAATAATAATTTAGATGAAATATCATTGGATCAATCAATTTACATTGAGAAAATTTTAGACAGATTTAAAATGTCAAACTGCAAACCTGTCACAACACCATTTGAAGCTGGAACTCAATTGAAACCGGCTGAAAATGAAAATGAAATTCTGCAAAATGTTCCCTATCAAGAATCTGTTGGTTGCCTACTATACTTGTCACAAGGTACTCGCCCGGATATAACATTTGCTGTTAACTCTGCAAGCAGATTTAATAACAATCCTACAATGCAACATTGGATTGCTGTGAAAAGAATATTCCGCTACCTAACAGGAACAATTAATATGAAGCTAACTTTCAAAAGGAACAGTAACAATATTGTTGGATTCTGTGATGCAGATTGGGCCAATGACACTATAGATAGAAGATCATGTACTGGATATTTGTTTGTTTTTCAGGGTGCATGTATAAGTTGGAACTCAAAGAAACAATCTACAGTTGCTCTTTCCAGCACTGAAGCAGAATATATGTCCATGGCCTCAGCGTCACAGGAAGCACTCTGGCTTCAACAACTTGAAATGACATCCATCAAAATGTTTCTGAAATGCCTATAACTTTATACTGTGACAATCAGAGTGCTATTAGTATTTCAGGTTCTGATGCCTATCAAGCACGCAGCAAACACATAGACGTCAGATACCATTTTATTAAAGAGAAAATCGCAGCTGGGCAAATTACAATGGAATATATATGCACTGACAAGATGATTGCTGATGCATTAACTAAGGGCCTTCCCCACTGTAAGCTTCGTGTCTTCACCACTGCAATGGGTTTGCGTTCAAGGGAGGATGTTGGAGTAAACGCAAATACCAGTGACCCATAGACAGCTCACCGGTCACCGTACATCACTAGTTTTTAAGTCCCCTCTCTATATCTCTCTTGTCTCTGACTGTTTTAACGTACAATACCCTTTTATCTCTTTGAATATATTTATCAAAGTTTCATCAAGTGCTTTATTAATAACAACACATCTAATAGCCTACTAGTTAAGATCGATGATTTCTCTTGTTCTTTCGAAGTAGAGCCGGTAAGGATCACTCACCATAATATGCCTACTTACTTCATAGACCTCTTATTTAAAAATAATTTATCCATTTATCGACAATAAGTTTTTTATGTCTTCATAATTTCTTTAAAAATTGCTTGAACTCATATACTTTCCTAACATGAAAACCTGGAAATCTCTCGAATCCCTCAAGGATTTCCTTTAATCACTTCCGAAGATTTCGTTTAACCGTTCCACGCGTCTCGCCCGCACGTCAGCCAGTAAGAATGCTCGACAGTCGACAGCCACAGAACAAACTGGAAACTTTTAATTGACTTGCTAAGTTACAATGGAACGAGTACCTAGGTACTTGAAAACGCTTTGTTCGTTTTAAATCCTTAAATGTTTAGAGTTTAACTCTGAGGTATAACCTAGGTGTAAATAGATTATCTAAGTGTATGCAGAATATATCTGAAACAAATTAAACATGCATATTGTAGACTTTAATAAAAAAATCAATAAATATTTGAACCAAATTAAACATGCGTATTACATAATTTAATAAACCAAAATTCAATACATAATTGTAAAATTTTTATTCAGTCAAGTCATAATTTATTTGTAATATACATTTCTAGAATGGTGTTATTCCTAAGTTCTTGCAGTCCATTGAGAGCAACTTACATCCCTGTTCTAAGTAGTTTAAATGGGATAGAAGTACATTGTGTGCCTAATTTGGTTTTACAATTCCTAATAAATTTTATTTTGACTATAACTTTTGGACTTCTTATCAAACATCCACTTCATACGTAAAGGTTTCCAAAATAATAATAGCATAGCGAACAAAAAATCGTTCTAAAGTTCCAGGCTACCAACAATAGATTGGAGTTTCATCACGCAGTCATGCAACTCCAACACATATCCGAACCGTTGATTACTAGTGCGCGGCTGAATGACTCTTCATACAGCAAAAATATACTCTGAGATCATAATAAAAATATTCTCTAAAACGATGCCAACTGATAGTGGTATCATTCATTTGAAATTCCACATCGATTTTTTTAAATAGCGTCAGTCTTTTTATCCTTTACAGGAGTCTTGTAATTCTTTTGAAAGATGTTTGGAGTGTACCAAAGCCAATATTAAATATTAGGATCTTTAAGAAATTTAACCGCTCTTTAATAATAGGGTTTAACATAAAAAAATGCCGTTTGATAATGAAATCAATACCAACTTCCTGTCTATGTGATATTGATATACGGTGTTGAATTCTTTCAATCAGGTGACACAACATATTTCCAATTCTGTCTTTTACTTAAAAAAAAAAGTTTTTTTTTTCAATTAACACAGTTAGCTCTTGACTACATTCATGTCTTTCACATCTGCTCAAGTAATAGTCAATGTTCGCTTTAGGACTAATAAAAGTAGAATAATATCCAGCTTTAACTACCAAGCCTGACTGAGACGTAAATTAGACGTCCTGCAGGAAGATTAACTTCTCAAACCGTTCGCGTTTACTGAATTCCACGGTTCCTAAACCAACAAAACGAGGTGCATAACGAAGTTATTAATTAATGGGAACATAACGGTTGTAGGGGGAACGATGTTTTTGTTAAAGTTTAGAATTCACTCCGACTAAGAGAAGACTAGTTAATTATATTACGTGCAATTTATTTTACTATTGACAGCTCGAATAATCAATTAATGATGTGGTATTGGATCACCAATTTCATTTCTTATAACAATCTATATAATTTACGAAGAACTATTGATGGATTAAAAACATTGATCGATTATGTTACTTACTTAATATTTAGAATTGTGTTATAAACATATTGTAATAATAATTAAAAAGGATATTTTTTTCTGCACTATTTTTCTATAATAACTTCATTTATGCCAAATGCCACACTCATCAATAAAAAAGGGTACAAAGGTTTTTTCACGTAATAATATTGTATTATAATTTAGTTTCCATGATAAATAACGAAATAAAATGTAAATCCTTCCGCACTGAATTGAAAAAAATGAAAGTAAACGTTAAGTAAGCTATTTATTCAGCGACATCCGCAAGACTCATCAATCTTACTTATTTCTCGCGTGATCCAAGCGATCTACCTCCGCAGCGGTAAGTCACTTACGTTCCTGTCCGTGGGAGAACTGTTTCTACTCACTACTAAATGTTCGTGTAATATTTTCTTATTACAATCGTATAATATATTAGCATTATATAATCTATATTTAGGTTTCCTATTTAGACCGTCATATTATAAGCCAAGAATATTAAGACGCGAATCAACTTGTTCACATGTAAGACAGCTTATGCCTTTGTCTCCACAGGGTTAGTAGAGATATTAGTACGGCATCCTCAAGACATCGAGCGCAATATTAATTTCTGTCTTAGGAATCTATCAAATCACGTCGAAGTATAAATCAGAAATCCGTTATATCATTTTAACTATGTATAAAATATTTTACTACAATAATTTCAATCATACAACGATCTCGAAAAATTTTATAATATTTGTAAACAAAACTCCAATCAACCGAAAATGTTATAAAAACCCGTTCACCATTCAGTTTGAGCAATCATGGCAGCCGGGACTAATTTCTTGGCAGGTACAATGGCCCGCTCATATTGTGCTCCACGCCAATTGTTTTAAAGCCAGTCAGTGCACATATTGCGTTGCCCAGAGTAATAACGCAGCGGGCTTATGAGGAACGGGCTTTTTAATTTTTTGTAGACGCAAGTCCGTGATGAGTTTCAGTTAGGGTTTTAAAATACTTTTTGCGACTTTTTTGCAAAAGATAACAAAGGGCTTGTAAGCCAGTTGGAAAAACTCGTATTTAGCGATTTCACTAAGCTTGATAAGTTATGTTGTATAGCATAAAATATAAAAACAGGAGATGCCTAGTTCATGTTACTATAGTTAATGGTTCTTCTGTATAGTGATTTCTTATGTTTACGCGAACATGTAAACATTTTTTTGGATTTGCCTAAGATAATACGAACCCATTGAAATAAATAAATTCTAAGTTCAATGGAGAAGATGATTGGACGCTGGCACAAGCCTAGGATCCTGTTATTTAATTAAATCGGAACCTAATAGACCGGCTACCCGACTTCATGACACTGTGAGCTCATTCTTAGATCGGTCCGTCAACGGCTAATATCTTAGTAAATCATCATAGAACTATACGACATTTATATTCTCTACCGACGGACATGTATCCTAGTGTGAGTAGTGACAGCTGATATTGCACCATAGTATATCAATTCTGCCTTCAAGCAAGCACTATTATGTTTCAAAACATTTTCAGCCAAAACAATTCCATGAGACTTAATCTGTACTAATAAAGCTGAAGAGATGTTTTTGTTTATTTTAACGCACCAGTCTCAAGAAATACTGAACCGATTTCTTTTTGTTTTTGCTAATAAGAAGCTACATTACTCTTCAGTGCTATAGGCTATTTTTATCTCGGAAAATCTTCACTCGAGCGGGGCTTAGTATTCAATATCAATAATAACAAGTATAACACAGTAACGTACATTGTTACCTGTGCAATTTTTTTGTTAACTTTCCCTTAACTAAAAGTGGTTGAAATGCTTCTCGTTCAGTAGCAAAAGAGGATATGATTTTTAGAGAATTAAGATGAGTGCATTATTTATATAATTTACTTTATAACGTTTATACGAAAGTAAGTAAAAGTTTTAGTCGGTCTATTTGATATGGTTTGCTTTAAAACACAACGTGTATACTAGTGGCGAAGGATGAACTTTTCCAAAAGGAAACCCGACACATGTTATAGGTACTAATAATATACATAAATGCGTTCTGAAAATTGTTCTAATGGTTTACTGGTTTATATCATAACTTTATGAAAAATTTGGTATCGAAGACAACAGAATTTAAACTTGATGTAACTGCTTTTAGTTTAATTTACTTTCTTAGCTGGTGAATCGTGTTAATCATGTAGTCAGTTATGTTGTGGAGATGATAACGTTAATAAGTAATATACTAATACTGCTCGGCGAAAGAAATAGATAAATTGGTGATAATTTTAGAAGGCCCTACATGATAACTACATCCTGTAAAATTAATATAATGCTTTGTTATACTATGTCATGAAAATAGGCAATCATAAACTAACTGAATCGTTCGCTTGGCTTCTGCCTTTACTAAATATGTACCTCAAACGCATGATGCATCGTGCAAGGTCATGCAGGCGCACACGGCCGGTCAATTCAGAATCAATTAATCAGTTTCTAGGTGACCTAATTTTAACAATCGTGCCGCCGACCCTGAATATGATAGATCAATTTGCATATTTTTGAAGTTTGTATCTACCTTGATACCTTGGAAAATGGTCAATATAATGGGCTTTTATACCGTTGGATGAAATATATTCATTGTAGTAATCTTGGGCCTGGCTTCTTTTTATCTAAGTATTTTTCTTTAGCAGTACATTCGAAAAAAACATTAATGATGGTAAATTATGAAAAGTATTTATAACCACGAACAACTACTGAAAATGTGTTGGATTGCAGTGATAAACGATGTATTATTTTATTAAAGATAACTTTTATTATAAAGAGGGCACAGTGCCATTACAGTGGTGAGATAAACGAGAAACCAGACTTGGAAAAAAAAAAACAAAATATCGTGACACTGCTGCCAGTATATTAAAGTTAGTTGTAATTGTTTATATAATAATATATCATATACCAACACTGCGCCGTAAACAAGTACTCAACAAATTTTATTTAATTTAATACATAATTTGCAGATACATTTTTCTTATAACCACTTACATTATACTATGTATTCCAAGTTTAAGTAATCAGACATAGTCGTTTCACATACTACTCAGTCATCACCGAAAAGTATTATTAAGGAAATAACACGAAAAATTATATCATCATACAAAATAGAACCTTCCTTTTTGAAGCCGGTTAAAAAAGCCCAAAACGTAAAGTAACCGCGACTACAGAATAACGTGCTAATAAAACGTGTAAAGCGGTTTTGATGGACCCCGGGCCCGTGTGCACAGGATTTCAAATAACACGTGGGGTGAAATTTCTGTGAAGGACATGATTTAGCAGCGCTGAGCCTTGTTATGTCGAAGATTCGTTAAGTCGAATGTTTGCTATGTCTAAAGGATTTTTAAAATTTGCACTATATTTGAATCTGGTGTCAATAATAATTACGATTAAACGTCCAAATTGCCAGAATAAAAAATGAAACAAAATAAAATAAAGTTAACTTATTTTACTCGGGTTAGTAGTTTTTTTTTATCAGTATATTAATTCTAGGGTTTTTCTGTAAATAATTTTCATCATTTATTATAAAGTTAGAACCTTGATGGCTCACCTCATTTAAAAATCTTTATAAATCCGTTTTGTGAAGGAATGTAAACAAAAATATTTAACGTGTTAAATATGTTTGATAATAAAGGCACCAACAAAAATCGCACATTTGTTTTATATAAACCAAATATAATAATACTACTATACTATAGACATTTAAGTATTACTTTCATCTTTTAAAGTAGTCTTTACTGGTTTAATTTCTAAAAATCAACAAAAAAGACGATATTAAAAGCATTGAAACCAAAGGAAATGTAGTAGTAGTAGTATCATTGTATAATATTTGGTAACAATAAGTCAGATTTAGTAAAAGATAATATATAAGTAAACACTTTTCGTAAAGCTTTACTACAAATCGATGGCGAAAAATTAGATATGTTGTTGCAAAACTAAAATAATGCTTTAAATTTTTTATTATTTTTAGGAAAGCTGACTTCATAGAAATATAACTTGTGTCACGGCGCACTACAAAAATAAGTTTAATACTTTCGAAATGACAGCGTCTTTGAAACCAATCGCAATTGTGTAATTTCGTTTTTAGTCGCAAACGTATATTATACACGCATAATAATAAGGAACAGTTTGGTAAAGTTTTGAAAGGATTTTAAAAACTGGTCTTTGGCAGTATTAAGGTCACACTACCTTGTTAATGTAGACTGTAGATAAACGAAACAATAACTAAATAAAACAGCAATATACTCATCTTCATTACAAATCCCCACAACCCGCTTACACTGAACCCCGCTATACCGAATTGATATCCCCTTATAATAGAAATGATACGTGGCAAGCATGAGGCGATACCTCGACGATTCAATTTGTCTGTTTGCCCAACAGGTTTGGGCGGCACACGACCCGTTACAGTTCGCTTGGATGATTATTATATACTTATTTTAGTTATACTCTTTTTTAGCACCGTACTTTCATACAAGAAGTTTAGTAAAGTAAATTATTTGATTTCACATACGAAAGATGGTTTCTATGTTTGATTTTTGATACTTTATCTTGGCCAAAAGTATATTATAAAATAAAAATAAAAAAGCCTTTATTTCCACTTCTCAACTTTACATTTTTTTTTTTTTTCTATAATAAAAGTATATTATTATAGAAAAAAAAATTAAATCGCAATTGATACTAAAACGTATTTGACAAATACCCTTTTCAGTAAATTTTTTTTTTTTATTAAGTTATTAATTTCGGATGCGTTTATTTGTAGTTTTATTTATTGAAAATTTCTAATGCAATTAAGTTTTCGATAATCGTATTTAGAAATATTGACTCAAGTACTACTTCCTAGCAAAGTCTTGGCCTGTTCGAAGACTGTAGTGTTCCAGCAAAGGTTTATAAACTTAATAAACACTAACTATTAATTTACTAGGAATTTTAGTTAAACCAAGTCGAGATGTCCCGTGGGAATTAACCTAGATTCCACGTGTGTTATTTAGTTTAAATTCGCGTGTGTGGGGTACTATGAAAATATTTGGACAATTCGCTGAGGTCACTAGTGTGTAAGATGTCTAAATACTATGAAGTAGGGAATATGTTTAATATTTTAATTGCTGTTCATATTTTCTAAACTGTCTACTAAAAAATTATCCTCAACACCTACAAAACCGAACCTCGAACTAACTTTTTCCAACTTATTTGGCCGTCAACGACAACGTAGACAAATGATATATAATACAGTAATTTGATTCCAAGAAGGAGGTTACCTAGAACGTATTCCGGGAGTTTTGAAAGTAGGTAATTTTATTGATTTGGATTGATTCTTCGAATTTCAACTTTGCCACCTCGTATCTTTGCCCGTCGCGCCGCCATATTCGACAGATGGCGTCCAAAAGCATTCTTTGGACAATATCTCCATTTCGACTCATTTCGCGATAAAAAAATTAAACTACACATTTTAAATACCAAAATATANAAAATCTCATCTCATGAAATTATCTCTATAAACCAGCAGCCTGTGTGTAAGAATCATATTCTTTCTTTCCCGTCGGCGTCTGGTAACTCCATAATAAAAATTAAAACATAATATTTTAATTCACTGCGACAAAATCCCATTAAGTGGCAAAGTTTCGCCATGGCAACCTTTGTCAATTATTAATTTTAATTTTAAACTTTTGGGGTCTGGAGATAAATTACTTGCTTATTATGATGCATAAATATTATGAATTCACAAAATATTTTTCATTTATATTATCTATACTACTAAATAAAAGTTGAATAGTTTGTTTGAAATCGCTAATCTCACCAACTACTGGTTCAATTGGAAAAAATATTTAGAAATCGAGGAAGGCTATAGGCTATATAACATCACGCTATGACTGAAAGGAGCGGAGCATCAATAAAGAATGTTGTATAAACGAGGAAATAAATATATAAAAATACATTTCTATGTTTATCTGCATATTTGACAAATAGTCAGAGCGGAGCTGCCTTGATTTCTGTACCTACAAAAACTAAGTTTTTAGTTAATCTTCCAAAATCGCTAAAGACTTCCTCACACGAGGACACATCTCACGAAAGGCACACCATTGAACATATTTAACTATCAATACACTGATACCATTCTGACGTCATATTTTAACGTAATATCGTCGTAAAGTTATCAAATGTTTGAGAAACAAAGATTTACTTTTATTCATTTATAATATGATAAAACTGTTTGATGTGGTAATGCAACTATCTTGTAAGTTGTAACACGAAAACTAAATATTAGAATTATAATTATGTAAGATGGTTTAAGGTCATCAAGAATAAAAATCTTAGGTAAAAGGTATAAAGGTCTTAGGGTTGCTTGCAATTTCCCGTAAGTGCTCAAAAATGCTCGTACGCCAAAACTATTGATATTACGAAAAAAGAGGAAAGTAATAACAAGAATTGTAGTAATTTTCCTCTATTTTACTTTTGTACATAAATATTTTTATCGGGAATAGGTCTGAAAAGAAATATTGTCCATATTGATATTAGACGCTTTGTATTAAATAAGGCGGCGCGAGCGGAAACAATAAAAGTAGAAAATCGAAAATAGCACATCGAAGTCTATAAAATTACTCATTTTCACAACTTTCGAAAAACTTTCCAGGTGGAACTATCAAATGAAAGTACTAAAAGTACCTTAAGAATTAAGTTACATATTCCCTTTCTTAATACTGAAACAACTAAAATTTCCTATATCATTGCATTTTAATGATTCTTTACATCCCAAGTACAAGGTACATGCAACAGTGCCCAACGCGACACTCCGGTCAAGTTGCACGGGTAATTAAACTCTCGACTCGACGCCAACTTTCGGCGCTCACTTCCGATATTAAAAACTGAATTCTACAAAGATAATTGAGATGGAAATTTTGTGTGAATTTCGTGATCATTTCTATTGAATAAGTTTTGGACGTCTTTAAATTATTGCAAGTTAGCCCCTGTAGCTTTATTATCGTGCTTTGTTAATACTTTTGGATGTTTAAATGATTGTTAGAAATAAGACAAAAAAAATTTTAATTACATATTGGCTAAATTATATCTTAGCAATAAATTCCACGCGAAAGAGCCGTTAGCAAATTCAATACAATACATAGGTAAAATTGAAATAAAATAAGTATATTGTGTACTCACATTACGGTTGACAAGATTTTAATGCACATTCTAAGATAAAACCAACATCGTAGTCGAAAACACAAAACCGTAGGTCATTACGTGCCTACAACTGCACAAAATTCTTGCAAGAACCTTTCATAGTGTGGCAAAAAGCGTATAAGTGTAACAATGGCGTCGCGGCCGGCTGGCGGTGCCACAGCGAGCGGAATGATCATGCCTCTGTTGCTCTCAAGACTCGCCGCAATCTTTACGACGAAAGACTTCATGCGTGCAGTTTGAAAAATACTCGCCATCTAGCACTTTATATTCAAAATCATTGGACTGTGCAATTACTGCGTTATGAGGTATGATGTGGAACGTACTAATAAGGTAACTTGTTATACTTAGTAATTAAAATGCTGGGCTTAGTTGTTTATGGGTAGTCGGTGGTTGTGCAAGGCACGATCATGGGTCCAAGTAAATTGGGAATGATATAATGTATCTGATATTATAAATTTTCCTTAGCAATAAGTTAAAATTCACTTGTACGAATTATGCATCGATTGCATCTTGTAATTAGGTACTACGCAATTAGGCTACTTATTGATTTTTGTAATAATTAGTTTTATGGCATTTAAATATATAACTGAACGAATAAGACATGTTTGAATCATAAGGCCTGAAACTTCAACATATTACAATATGGAACTATCCTATGGGTATTGTCTAATGTCTATAATTTAGATGTCGAAAAGCTATTGTTTGTGATTCCACATACTTGATTCGGGTCACGATTTATGCCAAAATTCAATTAATCCGTTACCTAATCTTCAAATATATTCAATCAACTGCTTATAGATGCGAGATTCCCTTGGCAGTTACTAATGAATTAACTATTTCTGTAGCTAAACCTCTTCGTGCAAGCAGTTATATTCAGATGTTAAGGATTTTTATTCAGATAATATAATTGCCGGTTTTTGCGAATATTAAAATCTTATGTCTCAGGATGACGAGCGAAGTGCAGTGCTAAGCAACTCATTTTAATTAAAAGTTTTGCTGGTTACTGTTTACGGGCAGTCGAGTCTTTTCGTCTCATTGAGTTGTAAAAATCCGTAGAAGACTTTATTACAACATTCGTGAGCAGTTTCACAACACACGTACATTACCTGAATATTCCGCCACCTGCCATCAATGTTAATTCAAGATATATATCAGAAAGTTTGTAATGCATCCGCCCGCGGCTGCACTCGCAGTTTATTACTCTTGTTGTTTCACGTACCTCTGTAGAGTAGTTTTATTTCATAACAAACATTAATATCAGCAGTTTATTTGCATTTTGTAAACTTATGAACTATGTGGTGTTGAGATGATTACTGCCGGTAAAAATGTAATATTTTAACTAAAAACAATTTTCATTTAGACCTGAACGTCATTATCTTACTATGTTAAAAGGAACAAATATATATAATAAAGTATTGCAGTCGGAGTATTCAAAATAACTCGGATTAAAATTATTAAATCGTGTAATAGGTTAAGTATAATTAAAATTAAAACATCTAATCAAAATTTCTGATTAATGCAACCTGTAATGTTTAAATGTAATTTGATATTCTTAGTAAGTTGGTAGATATTTCCAAAGCATCAGGTTGAGTCGCTTGGTGTCTCCTCAACGTGAGCTATGGACGACAGTGCGGTTTGCGTAAAATTATGCCTCCGACCTTTATAGCTTAGTTAGAGATGCCGCCTCTTTGGACGGAATACTGGCCGTTATAGTCCGTTTGTTAGAAATTGGCGTGCTCCTGTCATTCTTCCTATAACAAATTACATAATTAGATTTTTCATCCTCCTATTTCACTTCCTTTTTTTACAGATGGTAGGTCTCATATGTTAGAGCCCGCCTGGGTAAGTACCACCGTAATGTTTATTTCTACCGCGAAGCAGCAGTGCGTAGTCACTGTTGTGTTCCGGTTTAAAGAACATTGTAGCCAGTGTAACAACTGGACATTATGAGACTTAAGATCTCATGTCTCAGGATGGCGAGCCCAGTGGAATACCAAACAATACTTTTGTAATTCAAAGTTTTGGATGGTGATTCTACTGTTTATGAGCGGTCGTATTGCTTACCATCAGGCGAACGGCAAGCTCGTCTCGTCGTTCAAAGCAATAAAAAACATCCTCGCTAATCCCACACCTCATCCTGCCGCATCGCCCGTGGCTGGCTCAACCGGATCGACGCCTGGCATCTTGAACCTCCTCTGGGACGTGCGCTCGTCACGCACTTCGGCTGCATAGATCGATGAGTAGTTTTGCGCAGTATCTACCTACTACAATTAGCCCGTCTATCTTGAAGGCACATCGTAGGTGGTGTCCTGCTCAGCCTTGCTGTTTACGGCCATCTTTTACTCTACTCATAACGTGTTTTTCAAGATCTATCTTTGAACCAACAATAAACTTCTTTTTTATCTAACTTTTACAATATCCACAAATAAACATATTGATTCGTTCTTTTCGCAACGCATACAGTAATAATGAACGTTCTTTTAAACATCGTAATAGGAAGACTAGATATAAAAGATAGAATAAAATCGTCACTGTAACAAACCTTAGCTCCAGCGCTTTCCAGTCGGCGCTAAAGTTTCAGGACATTTTAATTAATCATAGATATGATGCGACGAGTGTCAGCGGGAACGTGTACACATTGGGAGTTCATTAGAGGACTGAGGGGTGGGTGACGGTTGTGGGGGGGGGGAGGATGCACTCATTACCGCGATGTGTCTCACACGCCGTTTTTAATTTGGGTTAGTTAATGAGTGCGAGCGCGAGACGCGGTTTTATACCAGTCGAGAATATATTTAAATGGGAATTTGTTTTCCTCTTTTATTTCTTCGTACATACACTATCTTATAACTGCAGGGTGGCCAACTAGTGCATCCATTTTGTTCTTAGTCTCGTGATTTTAGGATTAGCCTATTGCCGTGAGCACGATGTGAACAGTATTCAGATTTTAATGACACTGACAGCAATGAAATTACCGGGTATTACTACGTACATACGTAATATAATTTAATGTCATCAGGTAACTAACGCAGTTCAGTGGGAAAGATTTCTTTGTGATTTAAAGGTCTTTTTGTTCTTTACAATATTAACTATAATATAGCTTATAGATGATGGCTCACCAGCAAAACAGTAACGTTTTCGCCTCGCCATTAGAATTTAAAAAATGTGACGTCATCTATTATATTATAATATAATATCAGCCCTGTATTATATACTGTCCCACTGTTGGGCACGGGCCTCCTCTACTACTGAGAGGGATTAGGCCTTAGTCCACCACGCTGGCCTAGTGCGGATTGGTAGACTTCACACACCCTCGAAATTCCTAAGAGAGAATTTCTCAGGTATGCGGGTTTCCTCACGATGGTTTCCTTCACCGTTAAAGCAAGCGATAATTCACAAAGAATACACACATATTTTTTTATAAAACTCAGAGGTGTGTGCCCTTGGGATTTGAACTTGCGAACATTCGTCTGGGCAGTCCGTTCCACAACCAACTAGCCTATCGCCGCTTTTATTTTATTACTTATTCCTTTATTTATAACTAATGAGATTTCGTCCATTTACGTTCATATTCAATTATCCAAAAACAATATACTCTTGTCCCCAAATTCCATTAGAGGTCCCAAAACCAAGTACCTGTACCACGTAGTAATTTCACCGGTGCTTGACCGCGTTGGACCTCTAATTTGGGGTCCACAATACGAAATTGTGCGGAAAGGTCGCGCGATTTTCTTAAGGAAAATGTTTTGCAATAAGTGGGTTATGGATGTGGGATAACTCGCACTTTACGATGTCATATTTATTATACTTATCATTTTGGTTACAAACATTATTCTACTATTCTAAAAAAAAAATATCGCGTCACTTTTACTCTAAAAATCTATTTCCAGAATATAAGGATATAGCATTAAAAGACTAGTAGCTTTTTATTGATACTAAATCAGCATCGCATTTTCAGAGATAATGCGTTTTCAAAATCTAAAACAGCTTTAAGATATAGGCGAAAGAAAAAGTATGTCAATCATAAAAAATTACCATCGTTTTAAATGCCTATATCGCTAATAATTTAACAATATTCAAGAAAAATATTGTTTTGAATTTTCAAACAATTAGATAAGCGAACAAAACGTAAAATCATAGCTGTTACTTCATATTACTTTTATGTTAAAGTGTGGTACCATACCGCTCGAGTCTGGCCAATCTTGCCGTAGATATTTTTAACAATTACTTTTGATATGCGAGCAGATCCACAGGTAAATTAAATGCGGTAAATAAACCTTTGGGCACTTTACACCACAAACAATACAACTTAAATGTTTGTAAGTGTGTTTATACTTCACTTTATTTGATATTTATTCTACGGAGTATTTACATTGTAATTCATATTTGCATTATATTTCGTTTAATTGAATTGAAATAAGGTTATTGGCCT